>NC_133473.1:6675942-6745674 GCF_025370935.1 Choristoneura fumiferana
CTTTTTAGTATTATTCACGTTCGTCTAAACCTAATTTTTCCCTTTGTGCAAGGATTATGGTTATATCTAGAAATTTTCATAAATTAGGTACATAAGGCTTTACGTGTATGATCCTTGGATCTTGACTACAGGCAGTGCGCTTGCATCACTCTTGGAACCGTCCCAAAGACATCCGCATTTCTGCCAATAGTTTAGTAACTGTTTATAGTTATCACTTTAATCTGAGGGACTGGGACAGGGTTGTCAAACCATTGCGGAATATTAAATTAGTGTCTGAATTTTTGATAGCTAAGTGATAAGATAGATATACGCAACCCTGATTATTAACTACGCGAAAAAGAAGATATTCAATATTTCATGTTTTTTTTTAAATTTATTTATTTATTTATTGAACGGTAACAACGCCATATCCGCAACAGGCTTCGTCAACAAAACAAATTGTAGATCCGCAACATGCTTCGTCATTAGTCTAACCTAACTTAACCTAAACCCCTAAGCAATCCCCGGACCGATGCAATCCAGACCCAAACGTACCATAAATACTTGCCGCATTGCCCCGCTGAATCGCTTTAATGATTTGATGTGAGATCGAGAAAGTAAATAGATAGATCTGTGAAGTTTTACTTATATACTGAGATATTTTTATATTGCATAATGACGTAAACAAATAAGGGCATAAGTTTATGGGGTAACATTTTGATCTGATATTAAGGACGATTAGGAGTTCCTAATTCTTTTTAAATGGTCATATAACAGGATAGAAATTTAGTAATAACATAAAGTGACATAAAATTATTTGCTGTCCGCGTTTAACACCGTTTTAATAACTTGTCACTTTACCCGTTCATAACATGCCATTATCAAATCGAACGGTAATTCGTTTCGTCGCTTTCTCAATGCATTCAGTTAGACAATCGATTTCAGACAGCAAATCGATTCTTTTGTTCCTATTCTTGATTGTTATACTAGAGTTAATAGCCTTGGTGATCAGATAATGTCCAGCTTATTATTAGACGGTTTACCTTTAAAGTTCAAGGCAAAGAAACTGTATCTCGTTATGAAAATGACGGTGTAATGAATCAGTCTACATTTTTTAATCGATTAATAAAAGCGCATTCCGTTTCGTTTATTAACGCATTCAATCTAGTTGGAATGTTATTTGCAACGTTTTCTTTCTTGTTATTTATTGCATTGATTAAAAACGTAACGATTGAGTCATTAATTATTGCATATTGCTCATGCTTCTGAAAAAGTAAACAATCATTTGAAACAATAAATAATAAAAATCAAGGATTATTTTTAATTGTTTTTTTTAACAAAAATCGGCCAAGAGCTTGTCGGACACGCCCGAAATAGGGTTCCGTAGCCATTACGAAAAAGTTATTAATATTCTTTAAGGATTTCGTAGTTTGTTCGGAATATTCCAAGTTTAGGTATATTTTATACCTTAGGACAACCGCTATAGTTTTCCTTGTAAGTTTGATTATACTTACTACCATCCTGAATTTTTTCAAATTTTCCACCCACCGGCTTAGATTTTAGAGGGGGGGGGACGCTCGATTTTAATGAAAATTTGCACTTTAAATTAGAATATTTTGCAAACAAATCACTGAATCGAAAAATCGTTTCAGCAACCCCCTAATGGTTTTAAAAAACCTATCCAACGATATCCCACCCTACAAGATTGGATGAGAATGTAATTAAAAACCTAATTTTATAGAACTTTCCTAACATCTTCTGGTACCGTAAATCTTGTTATGCTAATCTTATTCAACATTTTGCATATTATTTAGCTGGCATAACAGCGACCTTGGCTTTCATGGGATCATCGACTTCGCATCCGCCAAAGTCACCAGAAAAGTTCCAAAATTAACAACATTACACACAAACATACACACGGTAGTCTCACAACTGGTTCTGACGAGATACTTACTCAAGCTTACTAAGTAAGCTTGTTGTTGTATTTTGTGCATAGTTTCGTATCATAATAATATGACAGGTACTGAACTTGCTTTATGATTGCCGTATTTCCTTTCATAATGAATGTAATGTCTATTTCAGATTCATCGATAGTTGTCGTTGAAACTGTAATCTTTTCGTTGAGAAAAAGAAGAATAAACAAGAAAAGTCAAAAAAAAATCATTTTTTTGTGTCTGTCTATTTCAAAAACTAATCTAAAATGATCCAACACTGCGTACATTTTAATTGGAAGCAGGGCGCTGCTAACACTGGATAATCATAAATATCTACAAATTTCTACGGACCCCTCGGTGCGTAGGTCTAACTCGCTCTTGATCGTATTTTTGGGTTCATCAGTTTAGCAAGTTCATTAGCTTAATTTTTTTTTTATATAACAACCAAGTTGTCTAAATAGAACTTTAGTAAATGAGAGTAAAACATTTAGAACTATTTCAAGAGCCCGGCTGTGATACTCATAAACAAGTTGATTATATTGTTGATGCTGTTTTGTGAAATTCCAACCAGTTGAATAATGCACAACTGCTCTAGCGTGACCGCTGAGAGTGAAAGTAAACTATTTTTTGGAAACTTTGATTGTGAAGTTATTCAACCGTTATCGGTGGGATTACCCTGAAAAACATGGAATGCCAACTGAAATTGGAATTTGTATGTGAATTACGATCTTCTTTCGATCGGTGCCCCGCAACTCTCATGATATCGCCAGTGTACCTACCTAGTCTAGTGGGACCCCTGCCAACGCTTTGTCTTCCGGCTTGAGGGCACCACCCGAGGACTTTTCTCCCCCAACGGTTAATCTTCAGTCGGTTTTAATATTTTATCGATTCTCAAATACCAAAAGTACTTAATTGTGAATCGATTAAACAATGATTCGAAATCATAATACGAAATATGTGGTATTCGCACAATAAGAATAATGGTATTTGTACAATAAAATATTGTCGACTCTGAAGTTGAAACAGGAAGCCTAATCGATATCTATGTCGTTATAATTATTCATTAATTTCAACTTCTACACGTACAAGCCTTGCAATTTCACTTCCATATACTTCTTAAAAGGTTGAAATTTTCAAACTTGTTAAAAAGGTCAACATAGAACACGATTGTCTTCATAAGTGCATTAAGATTTCACAATAAAAATCGAACTTTTGCATTATGTTTATCAACAATCGTGAAATTTATATTCTTTAGACTATTGTGAAATTCAAAGACGGGCAACGCTACCTAGATTTGCTTAATCTAATACCTACTCAAACATATTGGTATGTATTTGAAATTTGCAAATACGAGACGTATTGAGTTTTATAACTGTTTACTCCACATTTTATGGAAGACGAGTGCTGATGCACTAAATCTACAATAAAACTAGGTTAAACAAAGATATTGAATCAGCTCATTTGTATGACCAATTTCGCCAAATTAGAGTAAGTAAACAACTTGAAACAGCAAATAAAATTTTCGAATTCTACTAAAACTACGATTTCTACTTTAGCAAAACATTTGCTGACCGTTTATAATTATAAAGTTATTATTAAGAAATCTGAAGACGCTTTTTTTAGAAATCGTAGAAAAATACTGAATGCATAAATAGTTACGCTCAAGATGTGTCGAAACCTGTTAAAGCCATAACATCAAGGAGATAATGAAACAATATTGCTTTAGCAATCTCGAAACAGGAGCGCTACTACGAAATTCGAAAATCGAAGTACCTATCATACCGTCCCTCTCACTCTCGTATTAAATAATGTAAGCGTCAGCGGGACGGCAAGATACGAAGTTTGAATTTTGTACTTTGTAGTATAGGGGCAGGAATGCAAGGCGCCGCTACTCGTATGGGTTCCGAAGGCCGACTGCCGCGCACCTGCGGGGTTGGACTTTCCATAAAACCACTCTGTAACCATAGATTAATAATAATAAATCGTTCTAGGGTACCGTGCCCAGGGTCCGTCCGTCTGTCTGACCCTCTGTCACAAGGGTATCGATGCGAACGGCATGAAGCGCAAAAGTCAGGTAGGTAAGTACCTTACCTACTTGAAATTTTCACAGTGTATTTATTAGGACCTTCAACTACAAGAACACTTTAACAATAAATAATAAACGTAAGTTCCCAATCCGCACTGGGCCTGCGTGGGACCTACGGTCCAAGCCCTCTAATTCTAAGAGGAGGCCTGTGCCCAGCAGTGGGCTGTAGGGCCGTGCGGTGGTGGGCTGGAATGATGATGAATAAATGTAACCCCTTTACTTTTATCATATGTAGAAGAAACGTGTTTTTTGGACATTTTGGTTGATCTTATTAATGGCCAACGTACGGTGCTACAGAACCTTTTATAAGCTAGTCCAACTCCATCTCAACAGGTTCTTTTTTGCTTACTTTAGAACCTTATGGTGAGGATAGAAGATTGTGTGAGTTGCATTATATTGTATCACATTTACATTGTATCCGTCGATCGCTTAATAAACTATACTAATTGGACATTCCTTGTACTATCTGTTGTACCAATACATTCCGCAATCTATTTAGGGCATTAGGGCAACATGTTAGGCGTATACAATTTAAAATGTGTTCACGGCTTCACGCCCAAAGGAAATGCAAGTGGAATAATTTCAGTAATGACCAACCAAGGGGATATCCTGCAGTTTCTCTAGTTTTTTTTAACTAGTTTCTCGGAGCTACTTTGTTGGTACAGTAGCATTACATAAATATATATATAGTGTTATACACAGATTATTTTTTGAAAATTTTAATTTATAAAGCTTGGCCATTGACATCTAAATATGTATAGACTGCATGTTTCTTACATCAAAACGGCGCACAAAATTTGTTCACAATCACAACTTTCACTATAGTTTATTGACGTCCGTGCTTTATGTCAAAGTAATATTGATGATTGATCCGCCGCGCGTTTTGTTCCAAACAGCCAGTCTAGTGCCGTAAGGTACATAGATGTAAATGAGCTGACCCTAGGAAAAAGCCAAGGATACACGAAGCAAGTTTTCCATGCTAGGATTGCAAAGCTAGTTTTATCAGTCTACCCGTGATCATGACTCATGCAATTACAATACAATACAATAACTCTTTATTGCACACCAATACAGTAAACAATACAGAAAACACAAGTATATACATAGAGATTTCCTAAGGTAAGCAATAGGCGGCCTTATCGCTTCAGAGCGATCTCTTCCAGGCAACCTTTACAACGGACAGAAATAAGGAATACATTTTAGCAGATGGTGGTGGTGATCATGAAAATCGAAATATCGGGTGCTCGTTAAGAGAAGTTTCTCTGCCGGCTGCGCGGCCGCGTTAGGTATTCGTTGGGATATTGCTGTCTTTATCGCTCGTGACATAAGCGCTCGCAGCCGTCCCCCCCATGCCTTCCGCAACGACGTCGGTAATTTATATCGAGATAGCTGTAGGATTTTCAAGATTTGGGCGGTTGAATTTTGGGATTCGTTGTCCTCATATTATACGAAAAGTATAGCAGAGAAATCAATGACATTTTACAATCAAGATATTCATTATATTTTCTATGCCTGTGGATTTTCGGTTTTTGTAAAAATGCTTTATTAGTCTGTGATTCTCGTGCAAAGTTGACATCTTTTTTTTGTCGACTTTTGAGCTCCTGTAATTCTGATATTACACATTTATATGAAAATCTGAAAAACCACAGGCATAGATAATTAACACTCGTTGAAATACTCGTTGACTACAATGTGAGTTTTCATCTCAAACGTCATACCCATACCATAATACTAGTACGACCACAGATGCAAAATAAAACATTCGCAATAGTAAAACGCCTCCACGCCACAGTTTATAGCTGATCTGTTGCTTGTATCACATCACAGAGGGCGCGGGCGTGTGAAAGCCGCCATTGTCCTTTAACAATGGACAACTAGATCGCAGTGAAAGTGTACTTGAAAATTTAAACGGTGTTTACACTCGATATTTATCGGAGTTGGTCAAATAGAATAAAAGTCAAAATACGCTATAAATTTATTTTATGAAAACCACGAGTCGAAAGCCATCGCAAAGGTTCTATCTTCATTTCCCTACTATTTGTTTATTTTTGTCACTTATCCTCTTTACTTCTTCATCTCCGTGTCCAGAGCTATAACTATACCTTTATACATAATTAAAATGCTCTGAGTCTTGAACCTAAAACGCTGATGTTACAAAAAATCTCAAACGTATTTGCGTCTTTGTATAATGTAAATTGGCCGTAACTCTAGCGGCTTGTATCACCAACAAACTGTTCTAGATCATAATCTGCAGGGCTACTACGAAACTCGTAACTCGAAGTTCGTGTCGTGCGGTCCCTCTGACACTTATACTATTTAATACGAGAGCAAGAGGGACGGTAAGATACGAACTTCGAGTTTCGAGTTGCGTAGTAAAGGGCTCTTTTAATTCATATCTCTTTTTTAATACTGCCAGCGTTTTCGGAGACCATCATTGCTAAGAAGAATGCACCGCAAAAAAAAAACATTTCTCATACTCATTTGATACTTGAGACGTTTATTGTTTGTAACATTCCCGCGACCAAAATATACGACATATAGAAATCATCACGTGGATGGCGGAAATGCAAACACTAAAACATAAAAATGTAGATCTTTCATTGTATTTTGCGTTAATAAATAAATAAATAAATAAATTTCACGGGACAATTCACACCAATTAACCTAGTCCCAAAGTAAGCTTGGCAAAGCTTGTGTTATGGGTACTAAGCAACGGATAAATATAATTATATAGATAGATACATACTTAAATACATATTAAACACCCAAGACCCGAGAACAAATATTCGTATTTTTCATACAAATATCTGCCCCGACGCGGGAATCGAAACCGGGACCTCAAGCTTCGTAGTCAGGTTCTCTAACCACTAGGCCACCTGGTCGTCTAAAAATCTTAAAAGAAACATATTTATGTATGAATTTGTAGCTTCTGAGACGATATTTATATTTATGTTAATATATCAATAATGAATTAGATATTAAAACACCAACTACAGCGTTCCTTACTTATTAATTTTCTTAAAATATTCTTTAGCCAGTTCATTTCATACCTTTGGGTCTAATGTTTATTCAAGCGATGATACCAAACAAGAAGTTATTAAATTGACAGTACCTAATTTAATTACTTTCGTAAAATTTATTACGCAACTGAAAGTGAGCAATATCAAAGATAAGGAAATCCATCGCCCACTGAAATCTGTGTTAATTAAGGTCGTTAAAACCTTTTAGAGAGAACATCTAGAAAGTGTCTCTGTTGTCCTCGTTGTTGTTATATTTTTTTATGAATTTATCAATTATTTAAATGCCATCTTTTAAATAATTGCTTCAGATGTCACTTTGCGAGTAAAAACTATAGACAGTGTATAATATGAAGTGTGGCCGATCCAATTTCGATCTGATAGATCTCCATATTACATTTTAAGTATTTGAAAGTTTGTATTTTCTAAAAAAAGCTAAAACCGTTTCGCATTCATCGGTCCGTTATTTCCAATCAATAGTTTACTGTTGAACGTTATCACGATTTGTTTTGTGAAATGCTCGCGTTTGCCCCACTTTGTTTACATTAATACCTATCGTTTTTTTGGCCTCGGCGACTCAGTGGGCTTGGGGAAAATGTTAGCTTTGACTTAAATATTTTAGTTCAATAGCTAGTACCTAAAATAGAAGTAAATAGGGCTAACCACTGAACTGTGAACAAAAGAGTGTTTTAATATACCTACCTACATATGCCTTAAGGCTCGAATAATCTTAAGCGGCAATTACACTGCGTCGTTCACCTAATGCGGTCGCCGAATTTGTTTCAAACTACTTCGGCGAACGAACGTCGTCTTTACATTAGTCTGTCCGTCTACTGCGGCGGCCATATTAAGGCGGTGGCAGCTGTCGCTCGCCGAATTCGGCCGACTACCGTGTTCTTTACACTTTTGCGGGCGCCGCATGCAGCATGCGGCTACTATATCAAAATCATTCACATAACTGTTCCAGTTGAATTCTCAACGATATATTCGTTGTACAAGGCCTGTGGTCGCAGAATAGCCTTCAACTGAAGGACGGGCTTTCGAACAAAACAAAACAAATGACGCTCAGTACCCTTCCATCTGTTCCAATCAATTCCTATTAAGTACATGATCGTGGCTGGATTGCACTGGATTTGCATTTTAATTTAACGCTAAGTAAATTAACAATTTGAATTTCGATTATTAGTCGAATTTTGGTATCGGGGTAATTTGCAACTCGTTTAGAGTTCCAAATTAATTTCAGTGTTTTGATAATAATCTTAGATAGGTGATTATACTCGTATATGTTACTATAAACGTTATCTTGTAAGTATACGAACAAGGTATAGCCAACGAATTTGGTTCCTAGGCCACCACGTCATGCAATAAGCATTGCTATGGACAAATCAAAATTATTTACTGTGTAAAGTTCTATAGTGGTAAATTGGTTTACGTTTGTAATCGCAAAATAAATCCAGAATATTTCAGCTAGTAGTTGGGTAAATTTAGTTAATGTGGTTTGAAAAGTACCTACATACCGTAAAATGGGGTGAGACGGGATTGCGGGGGAGTAGGGATAGAACTACATAGTATTGTGTGTTTTCCTTTGCTACTTAATATTTCTGGCTCACCTTAGACATTATATCACCTTTTTTCTGGTAATTTGTTATCGTAATTTTTTTATTTGTTCTTATCCCTTCTGACCCCACTACGGGGTGAGCCGGGATTTACCTATATTTTAGTGTTTATTTTTTGAACTATGAAACTAAACGACAGATAATCATTATTAAACTAAAATGTATGCCACCGGAACATTTTTTAACTATAGAAATCAACTTTCCACATATGAAAATATTTTTTTATCGAGATTTGAACTTCAACTTTGTCCCTACTCACCCCTTTTCACGGCACCTATAAAAAAATTACGCTCAATTAACATATTCTCTTATGACTCCATTTTCGAAAATTGTTAACAAAATTTCAGAATACGCTTCCGTAATATTTTTTCCAAAAATAATTTGTTTAATTATCATTTTTTTTACTAAATGTTTTTTATACGACAAACCAATTTCATAATTGCTTAATTAATTAAATAACTAAGCGTGCAAGTGCGGTGCCCTTTTACAATGCTCGATTAGTATTCCGCTCGTTCTTTTATTAAATTGCCCCTCATTACCAACACAATAAGTAGGCCATAATGTATCGGCATAATATGGCCCGTACTGGTAGGTGCGCGTGAGTGGGAACTTGCAGTAGTTATGCATTTTACGAAATTACGGTAAAAGTGCTAGCGCGCGTAAAATTACTTCATTATGTCATACCTTAACTCGTAGTTATTATCAAATTCAAATTCAAATTCAAATGATTTATTCAGTAAATAGGCCGCAATGGGCACTTTTACACGTCATTTTTTAAATACCAGCGCTTTCGGAAATACCATCATTGCCAAGAAGAATGCGCCGAAGAAGAAACTTGGCAGAAAGTCATTTTTTCATAATAATATAATTAGAAATAAAATACTTAAAAACTATATTAAATATACAATTAAAGAAAAAAAAATACTAATAATAATAATAATAAAAATACAGGGATGTAAGGAGTCCCTTAGTTACAATACTAAACACTAACTATATCTAAACTATATCTACGTTCAGTGGAAGTGTAGAAATCTTCCACCGTCATAAATTTTAAAATAATAATAACAATAATTTAGTTCTGAAATATACATTTCAGGTCAAGTAACCATTAAGCTTTTGGATTTCGAAGGCAAGTTCACGTCTGCCGCCCCCAAAGTTATCTCACACAGCTATCATATCGTCTATATACAATACTGATACATCATGAGTGAGCAACCAGTTTTGAACTCTTTTAACCATCATGAGCCGGAAGATGTCCTCTGTTGAACAAAAGCCTCTACCTACGCCACAATGGGCAACAATTTCCCACCTGCATCCATAGGTTGTCTGGCACTAGGACGCAGTGACTTCCAGTTTGTAGGCACCAATCGACAACCTTTTGAACTCTGTGGTAAAAAAATACATCATGTAAATGGCTGCCTTATGAGACGGTTGATAGTCGTAGATTTCGCTTCGCTTAATTTCAAACATACAAAGTGTTAATTGAATAACTGAAACCTCAGACACCCCAAAAATATTTTTCATTTTAAGTTAGTTGATTGAATTTACTTTTGAATACCTTCATTATTAAAGTTTTGCTAAGTCAGTAATTCTACTTCATTTCTAACTTTACACTCATGATTTGTATTTGTCAGTTGCGCTTTGACACTTTTAGAAGAAAATCACACAGTGACAGCAAACCGGCCAGTATTAAATTGTCCAAATAGTATGAAAAAAAAAATTTATTGGCGCTTGTTGCAGTCGAAACCTTTAGACTGGGCACAATAAAAAAAGGATTTAAAAACACAAACACAACCTAATTTAAAACATATTGTAATCGATTCTACTCTCGATTCTGAGGAAACTACTTTCTGGTTTTCAGTTATTTAATTAACACCTTGTATACAAAACTATGTTCTATTATCATCATCATGGCCTATCTCAGTTCACTGGCGGACCGAGAAGATATACTATTACTCTTCGGGACTCCGTCTCCAGTCGAGCTAATCCAGCGAATGCCTTCTAACACAAGTAATAACCTCAATTTAAAGGGGGATTCGTTAACAAACTGAAGAAAAACTTAATAGAAAATAAATGTTTTTTTTTTTTTTTATTATTTTTTCCAATCACTGCCAGCCAGTCACAATACAGCACTACACAGATTGTCACTCCATTGAATGGGGGTTAGTCCCACACGACACCTTTCGAGACATGTGTTCTCTCATTCTCTAATTGCTGTATTTAAACTATCGGTTTAATCTACAGCAAATGATGGCCAAGTGATTAGAGAACCTGACTACGAAACTTGAGGTCCCGGGTTCGATTCCCGGCCGGGGCAGATATTTCTATGAATAATACCAATGTTCGTTCTCGGGTCTTGAATGTTTAATACTTATTTAATTATGTATTTATCTGTATAAGTATGTTTATCCGTTGCCTACTATCTATAGTACAAGCTTTGCTTAGTTTGGGACTTGATCAATAATTGGTGTCAAGTGTCCCATGATATTTATTTAATCAATATAAAATCCAATTCCTCGTAAATGTTTTAGACGCAAAAGCACTTCGGAATGCGAAGTGAACCTTTCTCACGGTCTCTCCATATTGGGTTATGCATAATACGACGCATAATGACAACGGAGAACAACAGATTCAGGTTTTAAAATAACCTAACCATAAAAAAATCATTTTTAATACAAGCTTTTTGTGCTGACTGTACTTTTTGTTGACTGTACTTGCATTGTCACCCAAACTACATTGGCATACCAAAATTCAAGTCGATGCTATTAACCGTCGAAGAGTTCCGTCCTGCGGAGACGATTCTGGCTGGATGTCACTACTAGATTATGGTATTGTCACGCGATTTACATAAGTAGTTATTCCAAATTTCAAGTCAATCTGACTACTAGAAGTTGGTCAAATTTAACTTGCAAAATTTGACTACGGACAGACAGGCAGACAGACAGACAACGGGACAGGTGAAACTAAATAAAAGCTTGTAATAAGGCTAATTCTTAATGTAGCAACCAAATTTGGACGACCGGATAGCCAAGTGGTTAGATAACCTGACTACGAAGCTTGAGGTTCCGGGTTCGAATCCCGGCCGGGGCAGATATTTGTATTTATAATGTTTGTTCTCGGGTCTTGGATGTTTGATATGTATTTAAGTATGTATTTATCTATATAAGTACCTATGTTTATCCGTTGCCTAGTATCAATAGTACAAGCTTTGCTTGCTTAGTTTGGGACTAGGCCAATTGGCGTCAAGGGTCTCATGATATTTATTTATTAGGTATTTATTTAAATACACTTTAAAGTTTTTTTTTTAAATTAAAGTAACAAACTACAAAACAAAGCGTTAGTTTTCTGCGTTGTTTGTCGGCTGAAAAGATTAAATAATAGTCTGGAAATAATAGAAATTTGCCTCATGTTAACATTTAAAGTGAGGTATGTGCTGTTGCAGTTAATGGTACGGGTAAGCCCACAAACAGACTAAACTTATGTCTTTACAAGCTCATTAAATAGTGTTAAGTACTCAAACTTAATATTATAGTACGAACAGAAAAAGATTGTCTATTGTGAACATAGCAACTGCTTTCACAATGTTTTAAGTTACAAAATACCTATGTAACTACATTATGCAGATTATTTAAATTTCATCAAGTCGCTCACTACCAAAGGTTTTTTCGTAACTATCAGGTTTTTTTTTTTATATTTTAACTATCGACATTCATAATGTATTTTCTTAATGTTACGTAATTTTAACTTAACCCCGACGCTCTCTTGAGAAAAATAAGGCCCTTACAGATGGAGAGACGGACAACAAAGTGATCGTATAGTAATAATTTAATAGTACCTATATCATTCCTTTTGCGACTGTACTTTAACCGTAAACCATGAATAGGAGTTACTTACAAAGTGTGACGATGTGTAAATGTTTGGGCAGTATGTTATCTGGCTCCGTGAGGGTGTAGTTTTGGGGAAAAGGAGTTGAACGATTAATAGTTACCTCCTTTGATTAAGGATGTTCTTTATTTTTCGCCTCTCGTTTTTCAAAATTGTACCTGTGCAAAGCCGGGCGGGTCGCTAGTATAGTATACTTACACTGATTCTGGCTGTTATCTGTCAGACACTGGGTAACCGGGCCGACACGATAATTGAGCAATTGCATTCCTTGCAACATAGCGTTTCCTTCGTACAAGCACGCTTAATTTCAAGTCTAGTTTTCTGGTGCGTTTTGATTTATGCTCGGTTATAGTATCTCAGAGACGGGCATAACTTCGCCATGTGTATCGTAATGCCTATAACTTATTTACTACTTTACGTTCTTGCGTGAAAGACATCTACGTTTGTGCTATTTAAGGCATATATACAAGATATATATTAAATAACTGAAAACCTCAGACACCCCAAAATTTTTTTTTTTAGTTGGAAGTCAGTTGATTGCATTTATATTTGAATACCTTCATTATTCTAAAAGATATTCGTGTGTTTTGCTATGTCAGTAATTCTACTTTATTTCTAACTATACTCGTACACTCATGATTTGTATATTTATCAGTTGCGCTTTGACGTTTTTAGGAAAAAGCAACACATTGACAGCAAAACGGCCAGTATTAAATTATCTGAAATAGTATGCAACCTCGTTAAATCATTTAATTGGCGCCTGTGGCAGTTTTAGACTGGGCACAGTAAAAAAGGGATTTAAAAACACAAACACAACCTAATTTAAAACATAGTGTAATCGATTCTACTTCCGAAACTGAGCAAACTACTTTCTGGCTTTCAGCTATTTAGTTAACACCTGGTAGATGTGTTTCTACTGAGTGAATCTAAACAATACTTTTTTAATACAAAAAAAACATTCATTGTTTGGGTAATTAAAAAATTATAAATTTACCATTCCATACTTACTTATAAACTAAAGATAAATATGTAAATAAAACACAAATGTCAAATAAAATAAAATAAATATGATTATTACCTATAACAAACTATTAATTACAGTACAACAACGGATTAACATTAGTTTTTTGAAAATACAAACTGAAATATAGATGCACAGAAAAACCAGAAAAATACGAACAGCACTGGGAATCGAAACCCAGGTTCCCGGTATTCCGTACCGATTGCTATACCGCTACACCACTGCTGGTCAACGGTACAGACACGAATTTCCCCTATGCATCTCATATCTCAGCTTGTTTTTTCTTATTTAGCCACTTAAGCAGTGACGCTAGCGACATCTATACCGTAGCCCTCATCAAGAAACTTTTCGGCACTCCATTGGAACCAACCGCTCACCCGGACAAGAGATGTCGTTACTAAGCAATCAAATTAAGATTGTTCTTTTTTTAATCTTTTTGTATTTTTCAGTTTGTTTTCAGTTTTTTCAGTTTGTATTTTCAATTTAGGTTTTACGGGATGACCGTAAAAGTAAAAATTTGGAATTGAAATAAAAATACAAAAAGATTCCAAAAAACCAATCTTAGTTAGTTTTTTAAATAAATTTTACCTAGAAAAGAAATTTCAATATTCTATCTATACCTACCTACACAAGAGTAACGTGACTGACTGACTGACTCACAGACAACGCATAGCCTAAACCGCTGAAAGATTTGAAATGTGGCATCACTATAATAATGTCTATCAAATTTCACCTCAAGTTAAATAAATTGGCACAACCAAAAAAAAAAACCTTTTTTTGAAAAATACCCAAAATAGTTGGTCATTGTAACTACCTACTTGCATTACAAATTTGAAGACGCTAATAATCATTATTACCTACGGAGACAGAGTCACTTTGAATCATTATTATAAATCTCTTTTCTTTCCATAATCCGCAGAAGCAAAATCCCTCAGGGCATATTTGACTCTCAAGAAATACGTCTGCCAAATTTCAAGTCTCTAGCTTCAGTTTAGGTTGTGGCTAATTTGGAATAAAAACACACCAAAATCAATTACATAATGTAGATAGAGGCATAGTCGAATCTTTATATTCTTGACCTATTGTAGAACGTTCTCACGATAACTAACGTAACATGATGTCACCGTGACATTTTCTGTGAAAAGGTTGTACAGTTTTTAATTCAAAAGTTCACCGTAGTAAGTAGTGAGCCAGCAAATCTGTATTATTGTGTACCACGTAGGTAGGTAGGTACTTACTTACTTAGTCTCGAACGCTAGCTAAACTTATCTTAAACTAACATTCCCTTTGTCTTTATCTGTCATTTTGACATTTTCCTTTATCAGACAAGGACAAATAATATACATTTTTCATAAAAGAGATCTGTAACTTTTTATAAATTAGGGATCAGCGCTTACTTATACGCATATCTAGTTAAACTAAAGAGGCAACGTAGATAAATATGTTAATGCTAAAAAGGAACTCATAATAACTCCATTACCTACTAACTGAATTTAAACACCAAACAAACGAATTAATTAAAAATTCGATTTAGTTTATAATTATCTCAAGTTATTTTGTATCGAACGGTACAGGAAAATGTTCTCAAACCGTAAGCGATATAATACACAATTAAATATTTGCATATATGCGATATTTTCGCAGTATCTAGCAGATAAGAAGGTAATCAAAATAACATCAGCAGCAGCAGCAGCATGGCATGTGGTCTGGTTTTCCCCGCGATTCCCCGAACTTCCGATAGGTCGATACTGCATTTAGCTGGTTAGTTTATAAATAACTAATGTCGCGCTTGTTATTAATATGTTATCACATTTGCCTCAAGTTATTCTGCGAATATTTTTTAAAGTAAAACCCCTAAGTTTGTACCTTTATCATCCGTCCAAGAACAGATTGTCTTAGATTGTTTCACGTTAAAAGACGCCTAATTACAACCAATTTATAATTCCTTTTTTTCCTTAGATATAAATAAAACATGTTTTCTTTTGCCTACCTGCTTATTTATTACCGTAAAAACTAGGTAATCGCAAGATTTATTTATCCACGTGCAGTTACCTTTCAAGTTACCCCCGAAAGTTTACAAACAAATCTTACCTACGCAACTGTTGAATTGAATTTCCGTTTGATAAGCCCGTTTCCTTCCTCTCGGTTATCACTGTTATCTAATTGACGCTCGCTGCGGCAAATCTCTCTATCTCTCTCTGTCATCAAGTCAATTAACTTTATTAGATAAATATTTAAATTGTCAGCCGCAACATTAGCAGGAACTAAACAAAAAATGTTAGGAGTTGTGACAATGATTGCGTCAAAAATAGTAGGTAATCCATAGGTAATCAAGCGGATCTTGGAAAGAGTTTATTGTTTTATTTTTTAGTATGCTGACTGAAAATAAAAGAAAGCGTGTCCTTAAAAAATGAAAACATTTATAATTAGAACTATCTTGATATTTCATTACGAAAGCCTAGCGTAAGCCACCCCAGGCAAAGAAAATCTGCCAAATGGATGGTGTTCTGTTCTGTTCAAATGGTGATAAAGAACTGTTTTTAATTACACGCGTTTGATCTTCGTAAAATCCTCTATAACAGGCGATTTAACTTAAATAATTTACCTATCCATGACTGTAATGTGCTAAATCGTTTTAAAATTTCGGGAAATGAATTCAATAGGTTTCCGCACACGCTGTTTCCGCAAAGAATGGATGAACCTTGAACCTGCTACTGTACTGTATTCCATGTAATCTGGTTGAAGCCTTTCTTTCTAATCATGAATTTATTTAACCTCAAGCAGTATTAGTACATGGTAGCCTTATAGTAATGCTCCTAAAGCTGTAAAGCCCTGTGATCTTGGCCCGTGAAATTATTCCGTGGCGTGGATAGGGCGCTCGACAAGGCCCAAATTATAAGTTTCATATTACATGCCGTCACGCTGTACGGGCCCACAAATAGCTAAGCACAATAGTTACGGTAAATACAACAGAACTCACCTTCTGCGTAAAATTTAAAAACAAATTAAATTTACTATGTTGGCAAACTGCTTCGAATAAACACTAATTTTATTAGAAGATGCTGGTCAGAACACCTAATTTTTTTCTTCTTCATGCTTTCCATCCATCCCAGCCTATATACGTCCCACTGCTGGGCACAGGCCTCCTCTCAGAACAAGAGGGCTTGGGCCATAGTTCCCACGCGGGCCCAGTGCGGATTGGGAACTTCACACACACCATTGAATTGCTTCGCAGGTTTGTGCAGGTTTCCTCACGATGTTTTCCTTCACCGTAAAGCTCGTGGTAAATTTCAAATGTAATTCCGCTCATGAATTTCGAAAAACTCAGAGGTGCGAGCCGGGGTTTGAACCCAGGATCCTCTGCTTGAGAGGCCATAGGTCAAACCACTCGGCCACCACGGCTAATTTCATGCTTTACAAATGTTAAAATGTGACAATGGCTCACCGTGAGTTTTGCAAACAAGTCAATGAGCTGAAAACAAACTAAACATTTTTAGTCTACTTTTCTTTCAATATTTCTCTATATGGCATTAAAGCGCTTCTGCCCAGTTGAGCGAGACCCGCAAAATATTAAACGTTGTTGGTTATCACGGGTCACTTTTTAACAGTATGTATGCGAACCAAAGTGCCAGTAATAGCATTACCAGATAAATCCGATTACGCCGGCAATAATTGGGTAGGCGACAACAATAGTTGCGTAACACGATACACGTAACTGTAATACTTAGTGGTAATTAGCAGCGACGTGAATATTGGCAAATTAACAACTAATGGTCACCTGTGACTTACTGTAAACAAGCAAAACTTAATTATTTTTATTGTCATCAGTAAGAATCGTCTCAATTTTTTCGAATAATTTAACCATGCTTTAAAGAAATTCAGGGAAAACTATTCTAAATGTTCTACATGTATCTGTATGAATTCTATTTTTTGAGATCGTACAGACTTTGTAACTGTGATTCATTTACATACATATCCTTAAATTAAGGCCTTATATGGCATAAAAACATTTGAAAGCGCAAAAAACAAAGCACCCCCTCGCGTGTATCGTCAACCTACTGAAGCACTGTAACCAAGGTTATTTATGTCCAATATTTAATCTATAACAAGCGACAAATCCAATCTGCTACGCATTGGTGTTATCAAACGGTCGCAGGCGGCGGTATGGAGGCGGAAAATTGAGAAAATTGTCGACGCCGCGTGGGCCGTAGCGGGGTGAGGTGGAGGGGGATGACGGCGCCCGTGACGTCACCGACACGCCTCCAGCCTAGCCTAGTGATAACGATAAGGTACAGGCGCGAACATCAGTAAACTAAGCTAGGACTTCAAAGTCTCATTTATGTAGTAAGAGTACTCTTGTGTAAATTCGCTCTTATTATCTCTATTCTGTATTTATGTAGAGTCAAGTGTTCTATAACGAGCAGAGCAATTGGACTACATATATTTGCCCCAAATACTGAAAGTACTGAAGATCATCTCTCATGCAGTAGGTCACTTCCACTTCAGTGTAATTTTAAAGTATTTTACGACCTACATTATATGGGCTCTAACTAGAAGATAAACCTATTAGCTAGTGCACTTGCAATCACAATAGCATTTGCCATCGCATCTACACATCAGAAAATACGCCGATACAATAAAATAAACAAAATAAATAGAATGATCAATACTTTATTATAATTGGCGGGTTAAGATAGCGCTGTGATTTGGTGCGCTAGAACAGATCTATTTTAGTTTTATGATTTTGTTAATGATTCCTTTTTGATCTCCCTGGTCTAAGATAAAGTTGTTTCCAAGTATGTCCTTGGCTCGTGGCTCATATCAAACGATTTTCTTTAATTGATTCTGAAAATAATGATGACCGGCCTGAAAAAAAATCTGCTCGTGGTGTAGAGTAGTAGTTTGTATTAAACTCCTAAACAATATTGTGATAACGTCATTAAAACATTAGAAATTAACTTTTGGCCGTGATTTTGTCTGCTAAGAATTCATTTATCGCTATTCTGCGTGAACAATGCAATTTTCCGTTATAAAAACTATCCTGTGATAAAACTGTGTTGTGATAAAACGCGTTAAATATTCAAGGATTCTGGTCGAGTGGTTTTTGGTCTTATTAATAGTTCTACCGTAGCTGGCTTGAAGTACTATCAACGCAACTGAATGGTGCGCCATGGTGGAACCTTTTCACAGAAAATGTCATAGCGACATTACATTGCTACGTGGTAATTAATTTTCAATCTTACAATGAGAAAGTTATACGGTGGGTCACGCATCAAATCTTTCAATAGTTTATACATGAGAAGACGGATAACCGCTTAGCACTCCTCCGATAATAGTACAATAGATATACAATAGTAGTCGATGTAACCTTTAAACTGGCTAGAAAGCTATCGTCTGTAGTCCTATGGGTAATAGGCCTATATTTGTTGACTCACACATTTTTGTTCACGCTTATACGTAAGTGACATTTAAAAATAAATTACCATTTCCCTACTCGTTACTGTCGCCCAGTTAACGGACAGGGATTGCCATATTTCAAAACTAGAACTAACCCGTCGCCGCCTGATTCATAAGACCATAGATGAGAATACATATTAGATGTAATAGGCCTTTGATTTATTTCACGCGGTATATTTTAAACTAGAGTTAACCCGCGCGGCTTCGCACGTCTAAACTATTCGATCAGTAGTTTAGTTAGTGTGTGAAAGTGTGACAGCATGGATTATAAAGCAAAATTGTCTAGGAAAAATAATATGCGGGTAAACTTTTTTTATAATATCATACTTTAATTTGGACCCTGCTGACGTCCTAGTAAAGAGTTTTTGCAAATTACCATTTGCGTCGGCGAAATTTTGGTCGACAGTTAGCAAATAAAAGTTTTGTCAAAAGATTTAAATGCTCTATACTTTACCAGTTTCTCATTTTTCACTAATTTCTTTTGTGTAGGTATACCTATTTAAAAACCCGACGACTTCAAATATATCAACAGACCAAAAAAATTATAGCTATAAGTAAATACAATTATATCCATTTTCAGTACAAGATATTTACAGTACACATCGAACTATACTTCACTCTATTTTTATTTGAATTAATTTACTGAAAAAACACATATCCGTATTCACCTTTACCGTAGTTAAGTAAATAACACGTAAAACTTCCACTGCTGAGGAATTTTGATAATAATCCCACACACCTACTCAATATAAACCTACAACCCTTTACGTATGACTCGGTTTTGTACGTTGACGACAAAACATAGAACCTTGAAGCGAACGAACGTTAAGCAAGTGGAGTTTGATGTGTTCCATCTTTACAGTTTGGGATAGTTGGAATTCTTTACAGCCAATTAAGAGGTTTCGTGTTACTGGGATCGTTGGAGTTAATTACATTAAATAATAGGTAAAGGTAGTTACATAATAGACAAAGAGGGAAGATTTATTAGTAATAAAATATGCTTAACACAATTGTACCCTCACAGATTTGTGCTTAGAGCAGCAGTTCAAACCGAACTAGGTATGTAATTTTAGGAATACCATAATATGTGCTATATAGAAATGAATGAGTCCGAACTGAACAGAAACAAGTCGAAATGTGTCGCTATGCAACTACAAAACTTAACAGAACAGACACACATGAACAGACTTTAAAAAGTTCGACAGTGCAACCACAAAACCGGATAACTTTAAATTGTCAAAAGAAAACTTTTAAAGTTAAATTAGAAAACATTTGGATCGCATTACCGTGATGGGTGACAACTGATAATTTACTTTAAAACTGTCTCAAACAACCTTACTAATAAGCAATTTAAAAAAAATACACAACTTTCACTATATTCGCACATATTGAAAGAGTTAACAAATACAGAACTTTATCGCGGAACTTTAACGTTTCAGCCACTTTCATCTGTGTTGCGGCAGTCATGGCCACAAGAACTTTGTTGACTCTAAGGACACAAGTTCTACGGCGTAGGTTGGCAACTTTAGCATTAATTTTCCTTTATTTTGCACCTCAATGTGGCGTAGCGTGAGTCGTGGGCGAGTTGTGGGCGTATCGAGTATTTTTATTACACAAGGGTGCTCAGATGTAAAAGGGGTTAAGTCTTTTTGAATGTTATTTCAGTGATTTAGACCGTTGCAATGAGAAAAAGAAGCCACACACACAATGTTTGTAATGCAAACTACATGTTTTGTAAGTTTTGTTGCCACTTATGACCTTTTTCATCAGGGACTTTTCCATGCAGCCTACGCACTACGCAGCTATCAGGGTTGAAATGTATCTTACAATTTGTAATGCTCTAGAAAATTGCAATGGGCGTTTCAGTTGTAATTTTGTGCTTTATAGCTCTGATACTTGTGGGGGGGGGGGTTTAAATTTAAATTAAGCGTTATATAAGGATTCTAATGATTTCAATAGAATTTATAATAAAATTTATGATTATTCTAACTTTATATTTTTGAGTGTTTTCGGGGGCGAACAATACGTCTTTTAAATTTCAATTTAAATTTAAATTAAATTAATGACGCTCTTCTGGAATTTCGTTGGAAGCAGGGCACGGAATGCAGAGGTTTGACAAGTCGGAATGATTTTGAATTTTTGGTAGAGTTCATGCAATATTTTACAAAGTTTGTATCATACCTTACTTGGTAACTGATGGCTAGCCTACAATATATTACTTTGCTACTCCGCTACCGGTACCGCTTGCCAGCAAAATAAACCGATGTAAGTCTTTTAGTTTTAGGTTTATTTATTTATTATTATTATTAATTTATGTAAGTATTCTAAGTCTAAGATATTTTTATGTACATAGTTTTAATTTAAAAATCCTCCCTTTCCATAACAATTTAACAATTTTATAGACCTCTGCGATCTGACGCCTGAATCCATCATCATCATCAGCCTAAAGCTGTCCAATGCTGGACATAGGCCTCTACCATGACGCGCCACAACACTCTTGTCTTCAGCTCCTCGCATCCATACGCCACCAGCGACCCTCTTAAGGTCGTCCGTCCACCATGCCTCAGGACGATCTACACTACGTTTTCCCGTCCGTGGTCTCCATTTGCTCCACCGTTCATCAGTCCTGCGACAGACGTGGCCAGCCCAATACCACTTCAGTGAACTAATTCTTTGAGCAACGTCGGCCTGAATGAATGAATATTATTAAAGTCTTTTCTCCGATTCGACGTCTAGAGCGCAAAAATATGCCTACCAATAAAGTTGTTGAGAAGTGCTACAGAACTGTGTTATCTGTAAGCATCACTTAGCAACTACAGGCTCATTGTAACGGCGGCGCCTGGTTGCGGGGGCCAGTGACGTCACTCTTCGTCTAGACATTTTTCATTGTGTGACGTCATCACGTTACAGTTCCTACGAACCGTCTACTGTTTTTTTAGGGTTCCGGAGACAAAATGGCAAAAACGGAACCCTTATAGTTTCGCCATGTCTGTCTGTCTGTCCGTCCGCGGCTTTGCTCAGGGACTATCAATGCTAGAAAGCTGTAATTTTGCACGAATATATGTATGTAAACTATGCCGACAAAATGTTACAATAAAAAAAAAATGTTAGGTTACCTCCCATAGACGTAAAGTGGGGGTGATTTTTTTTCCCATCCAACCCTTTAGTGTAGGGTATCGTTGGATAGGTCTTTTAAAACCATTAAGGGTTTTCTAAGACTTTTCTATTCAGTGATTGCGAAATATTCAAGTTTAAAGTGCAAATTTTCATTAAAATCGAGCGTCCCCCTCCCCCCCTCTAAAATGAAAACCGGTGGGTGGGAAAATTAAAAAAAAATCAGGATAATAGTAAGTATATAAAATTTTCAAGGAAAACTATAACGGCTAAGTTTGCTTGAGAATTATTAGTAGTTTAAGAGTAAATAGCAGCCTAAGGTATAAAATATACCTAAACTTGGAAGATTCCGTATGAAATACGAAATCCTTAGAAAAAATATATTTAATTGTTTCGTAATGGCTACGGAACCCTATTTCGGGCGTGTCCGACACGCTCTAGGTCGGTTTTTGTTATTTACATAAAATATAGAAGTTAGTGACAGCAGGAAATGAATCGTTATGAGTATATTTTGGTTATTTTTTTTCGGAGATGGATCTGCGATTGACATCAAACAGAAATCCTAACAGAAAGAGCGTATTTTTTTTGTTACCTGATACTATCTAATACAATCCACATCAAATCTACACGCAAATATAGAACAACAACAAAAGGCGGTATCGATAATCTAATCACCGGCAATAATATCAAATAGGGCAAAACAAAAAAAATATCTAATGCTATTCGTACAGCCGTAACAGCGTATTAAGTGTTCTGAAAGCTTCATTTTACCTGATATTTCCTGGTAACTGTACCATGGTTTAAGAACTATCACGTATGTATTTCACAAGTTTCAAGTGTTTCCTTTGAAGAGGTTAGCGACGTTTTACTTGCTAGGTACCTATTTCATTTCCTTCTTTCATGTTTAAAATAGACCTAACATATAAAAGTAAAGCTCGATATATAAAATATTTGATGGGATGAAAGCTGTCGATAATAACTTTATTTGAATGGGTTATAGATGGTTTAGTTTCTATGTCATATGCCTGTACATAATATTTTAGTGGAATATACTCGTAATATAGTCTAATAGTAAAACCTAGTGAGCCAGCCAACTAAAATCGCACTGGGTGGTTTTTATCCTGTAAATTAGAATTAGATGTAAATTAAAGGATCAGGCGGTAATCTTTTTAGTTACCCGACTGCGAAGAAGGAGGGTTATGTGTTTGACCCGTATGTATGTCTATTCCTATGTCCTCTCGTAACTACTCAACGGCTGAACCGATTTTGATAAATGATACGTCATTGGATTCGCTTTAATGACGCGAGTGACACTAGGTACATGAAATTCTTAAAAAAATAAAATGGCGGGTGTTTGGGAAATTGTGTCATCAAAAATTTTTTTTATTCAAACTTATCGAGTAGGGTATCATAATGAAAGGATTTAAAACAGAACACAAAAATATACATATACAAGTCATGTGTTTTTATTTACCGCTTTCACAGAAATATCAAAAAGTAACACAAACAAACAAACAAGTAAAGTAAGTATAAAACAACAAATTCAAAAAATCTTACCCCGACTGCGTTCAAAAATACTAAAAAGAAGAAAACAAGACGTGGATGTAGTGGTCTAGAACTCTGTTAAGTAAGTAGCTTATTTAAAATCGCGACCAGCTCAAAAATTCTTAGTAGGTACCTAATGGGTCCCGACTGTTGAAGTTTAAGTAAGCTACTTAACAGAGTTCTAGACCACTAGGTCCACGTATTGTTTTCTTCTTTTTATTATTTTTTAACGCAGTCGGGTTTTGATTTTTTAAGGTGTCTACACATCATAATCGGCGATAGTAATTCGATGATAATTATTATGCGTATAATGTGGTAACATTAGGCGGAGTAATAAAATTATAGAAAACAAAACACGAGAAATAAACATACAATTGAAAACTAAATTAAATTAAGGCACAGGAAATTCGATTCTAAAATAAAATGAAACCATGCATGAGATTAAGGATATATCTATAATTGTTTATCTAGTCCTATAATCAGTCAAGTCTACCAACCGATCTTAGCAATGCCATTTAAAAAACCTGACTTAAAGTAGTCTATCAGCCAAACCCACGCTAGCGCCCAGTATTTATCGAGACTTTTACTATTACATAAATAAGGCAGATCGCGAACTCTTAGACTACATGATCACTCAAGCTAAGCTAGCATGCGAAGTCCGCTTCCAGAACTGAACATTCCGTCTCTTTCGAGCTAGTAAAGAGTGAAAGAGAGTCGATGCTATTTTAGCTATATAGGCAACAACATGCTAGGGGTTTCACAGTCGTGACAAGTGATCGTAAAAGCGCATCTCAATCGTGTGAGAGACGTGCGTCAGTTTCCTTGCATTATTCACGACCCAATTCGAGCATGCTATGCCGAGCTCTGGCCCACATCGCCTATTGCCACAACAGACTATATCATTTGCATGTGTCTGATGACATACGCGATGTGCTCACGCCTTTATTATAATGGATTGTTCGGGCTTGTTGGTACCAATTATATTCCGTGTCATTGGTCCGAATGTGTTCTTTACCGAATAATTTCGTTTCCCATAAAATAATTTGTCATACCAATGTTTGCCATTGAAATAAGTACATTAGGACCGTGCTATTTTTGGAACACACTAGGTTAAGTTAGGCTTATGCTTAAATAAAAAATCTGAATTTGTACTGTATAGTTTTAGAAATAGATCAGTTTATGACAAATAAAAATTATGAATAACGTTACTCTGGCATACGAAATTCGGGTAAATTCTAGAGAACCGTTCTTTAATGTCTTTAGGGTGTTAAGTGCCACGCGGTCAAATATGGCCAATATATACTTAAGTGCGACTACTCTAATACGTCATACTCTGTATAAACTGTTGCTGGGTGCTTGCAAAATTGTACCCATTACCGTCATTATTCAGGTTTAAAAACAATTCGAAAGCTGTCAAAATATTTCACGGTAATCATTGTGCGAAAAAAAATTATAACAAAAAATTGAACCGACTACAAAAACTATGAAAATAATTTTCTACCAGTCTGGAGTCGGTGCCTCAGCACGAGCCAGCAGGAGTGGACCTATAGTCGTCTAGCTCACCTACATGCTATAAGAGTATATTGGGCTTCAATCACTCCTGCTGGCTCGTGCTGAGGCACCGACTTCAGAGACTCATGATTTTTTGTAGTCGGTTCAATTTTTTGTTATAACTTTTTTTTCACGCTTTTTAGTGTAAAAGATCATAGATACAATAGTTAAATGTCAACTGCTCGTCACCTTTTACGAAAAATTGCTTTTTCCGCTGCAGAGACGTTCATTACTCCTGGTGCTTCATAACCCGTTCCATTTCACCATGCATTACGATGAGCTTAAATTGATTAGCAACTGTGATAAAATAATTGAAATTCAACCCGTGAAGTACTTGTTATTGAGTAGTCGCTCCGTTGGTCAAATGTGGTCTTCATCATCAGTTCCACTTCATCAAAATTAAATGATGATTTTCAAGAGTTCCCTCAATTTCTTTAGGATCCAATCATCAGATCCTGATTTGGTGCTTATGGGACCTAATTGAAGACATTCCTAGACGAACGCATAAAATTATTTTCAAATCGGTTCATGACGGAGTTCTGAGGTAACAAACATAAAAAAAATACAAACGAATTGATAACCTCCTCCTTTTTTTGAAGTCGGTTAAAAAACCACATTTAGTGTAAAGGGTATCGGACAGAACGTGTCTGTCTGTCTCGAAAATGCAGTTCTTCAAGTTCTGATAAGTGAACGAACTTGTACCTACCTACCAGTGCCCTTAGTGTAAGTTTCGGTTACAAAATACGTCTCGATCGCGTTCGCGTTAAAATCTCAATTTGTATGCAAACACGAACAGCGCCTCTAGCGGAACGTTTTCGATGTTCGTGTTTCCATACAAATTGAGATTTTAACGCGAACGCGATCGAGACGTATTTTGTAACCGAAAACTTACACTAAGGGTACAGTAATAATTACGCCGAAGTAGTTTGTCTCGTGCCACATTTACTCCGACCTGCTGGTGGTTTTACACTCTTGTTTACAACTCTTCGAGTTTCATTACTTAAAGACACAATGCATATCATACAAAGAAGTAAATATTTCATATTGCGGTTGATATTTAAATTTGTAGTTTAATTTTGGACCTTTAAGAAACAAGCCCAAGAAAAGACTGCAGTAATTCAATTCCGTTTTTTTGTCACTGCGGGAGTTTGTTCCTTGATTGTTATGTATGTACGTGCCATCTTGCTATTTATTTATTCATTGCTTCAACGAGGACAATGTTCAACAACAAATAAACAAATATCTTTTTACTTGACTGCCTTAGAAAGAGGTGATTCGGGTGTGCAAGGAGGAGGTGATTCTGGTGTTACTTTTCGGAAGTCCTTGTGAAAGAGGGTTTTTAATGGTGTAATCGCGAGAACAACTATACGTGGGTAGATAGCATGCGGGTTCCATTTAGGAATAATATACTGTTATTTTCCACAATTTTTAAGTAATTTTGACGATAAAAGGCAACAATTTGATTAATTCTTCCAACGTTTTCACGTAGGCAGTCACGACTACCATAAAATAATTGACTTTGATTATCTTCTCTGAGTAAATTACTTTCTTTGAAGCTTGCACAGCGGTTTTAGTTTAAAATCTCTATTTATAGCATATTCGGATTGTTTCTATTCACTGTTTAAACCACGGATATGTAGTTTTAACTTGATGAAATTATTTAAATGCCAAATAATTATTAAAATTTTCATTATAAATAGTGTCCTGCATTCTGAATCTTTAATGAAAGTCCTTAGAGTACTCACATTAACAAAAACAGGTATCATTAAATTCCTAAAGTTAATCGTTAGGTAAAATCATTAGGTAGTCTTACAAGGAGACCCAACGTGAGACGTGGTTTTCAGTTAATTTGTGGAATTTAGTTCTTCTTGAATATCACACCTGAAGACTATTAATCTTTTCTGGAACATGACAATCTAGCTGGTAGCCTGTGTTTGAGAAGAAATGTCTTTTTTTTTATTCAACTGGATGGAAAACGAGCAAGTGGGTCTCCTGATGGTAAGAGATCACCACCGCCTATAAACATCTGCAATACCAGGGTTATTGCAGATGCGTTGCCAAGCTAGAGGCCTAAGATGGGATACCTCAAGTGCCAGTAATTTCACCAGCTGTCTTGCTCTCCACGCCGAAACACAACAGTGCAAGCACTGCTGTTTCACGGCAGGATTAGCGAGCAAGATGGTGCTAGCAATCCGGGCGGACCTTGCACAAGGTCCTACCACCTGCGTCAGATCTATCAGTGATCTTTTGACTATCAAAATTTAAACCGGTTATATCTAATCTATTTAGAATCAGAGATGAATGCATGAAACTTAGTTTTTCATTTTCATTTTAAGAGCAAGGTAAGGATTTTCCGACACTAGACTCGCCCCAGACCAAACCGCAAAGCAAACAACCTTACCAATTATGCCTTGTATCTTAACAAGAGCCCGAATGTGCTCTCGATCGAGATAATGGTCGATACGAGAACGGTACCGAGTGAACCGGATGCGAATACTATCGGCCGGTGAAAGTAGATCTCACAAAAAATGATCCCATTCCTTGCGTTGCTTATTTCATGAGACATTCACTAACTGGTACCAAGAGCTCTAGACCATGGCCCGTTTCGAAAGGACTTCGTTTCGCGGAGCTTCGTGATGTGCGGATTGTGAGGCAAGCGTCCCGTCAGTCTTGTGTTGCTGTGCCGATTGCTACAACACAGAGCCTCGTCATAGCGCATTCCCCATCTCTACCTATCACATCTTATTTTGATAGACAGATATGACGAATGTGATTGCGATGGGTCACGCATTATAACATAAGCCTATTAGTCATATTGCCACTATGGACTAGGTACGTGAGTATTTTTTTAATCCGCAAAGACAGAAAAAATCATGTGAAAAAGTTTTTTTTTTTAATAGATAAAGCGTTACTTTCGACCGACATAGGAACCATGAGATATAAGAACATATTGTTATAGTTCAGAATCAAATCTAAAGGTTTTCTAATGATTGTCAATAGAGCAAAACTCACGTAACTATGTTAAAATTTTTGCATGGCATTAATTGGCAGTGTAGTAATTTGAACGTTAAGTATTCTGTTCTACGAGTAAGACTTACGTCCACTTGCAGGCTTTTTAATCTAGGTTTAAGTGGTCTTAAGTCCTGTCAGATCCATACAAGAACTGTCAGTTTAAGCCTTAAATCGAGATTTAAAAAAGCCTACAAGACGTCCTTAGTCGAAATGAAAATAAACTTGCTGAAACAATAAGCGTGTGTATAAAATTAGTGGTTTCTGCATGTTCTTAATCATAAATGAAGGCTTAGTATTAACAAGATTATAAAATTTTCTATTCTTGTATTATAAGTTATTATAATAACTTACGATACATAAAAATAAATCGCTTCGATTTCAATCAAAAGTCATCATAGATAGAATTATTGGTTGATTTGATAAATCATTTATATTCACAGATGTTTCTTGTTGACCTTTCCGGTAAAGACCGACAAATTATTAAAAATACAGTCGTTGAAGAATACCTTCTCACACACTCAAAACCAATCGCAGTGAATAATGCAATAAAGAGATGTATAGTTGGCACCACAACTAATTGATTAATGTGGTTTCGGGTACAAACTGCGTATTAAACTCTCTCGCTGTTTTCACAATGTTATCTGCCGCACGCTCTGAGGAACACAATCAATGGAGAAGAAATCTATTCTCACAAAAACAAAACGGAGTTGATGATAAATTTTACATTGTGGAGACTTGACGTGCCCAATTAGCTCGACTGCTGAAGTAGTGAAAATTGCTAAGACACTACTTAGTTATTCAAAGAGGCCCTTTTAAGGAAACGATGTAAATACCGTGGCATGCCACAGTAGCGTGTCATTCAGTTAAACTGAATGTTTACTACTTCTGCGTTATTGTGTGACAGAAGTCTGTTAGATTTGTTCGGTTTTATAGCTTACATTTTCTATCTGCGGCATTCAGAGCTGATTTTCATTTGAAACGTCCCTTAAGTAAGCTACATAGTTATGTCTTATCAATAAGTGTAGCTACTTTGAACACGCTAACTGTGTTAGATTTCAGCAGTTATGAGTAGTTACAATTAGTGATTGTCACTGTTAGGTAGGTACTCCAACTTGCTCAAACTATTGCCTGATCCACATATTTTGCCAACTACGGCCAACCTAAGCGATGCTGTTATAAGTTACTAAGAGTGAGATTGCATGAATGAAACGAATTGTGCTCACTCTCTCAGATTGGTTTACGTTGGGCCAACATGAAGAAAAAACAAACCAAAGTATAAGAAACAACATCCATTCTTTTCTCCGCGCCACCGGTCGTCGCCTCAGGAACTATGAATAGTTGACTTCCGAATAATGAACTGAATTTGGCAATTTGCGCGGGCGCAAGGTGGAACAATCAGGTCGCTGGTACCAATCATTCAGGTAGCTAAGTACCTAACCTACTATACCTCATCATCATCCCAGCCTATATACGTCCCACTGCTGGGCATAGGCCTCCTCTCGGAATAAGAGGGCTTAGGCCGTAGTTCCCACGCGGGCCCAGTGTGGATTGGGAACTTCACACACACCATTGAATTGCTTCGCAGGTTATATGCAGGTTTCCTCACGATGTTTTCCTTCACCGTAAAGCTCGTGGTAAATTTCAAATGTAATTTCGCACATGAATTCCGAAAAACTTAGAGGTGCGAGCCGGGATTTGAACCCACGATCCACTGCTTGAGAGGCCATAGGTCAAACCACTCGGCCACCACGGCTCGACTATACCTACTTACTATGAATTGTTTATCATGACGTGCATACGTTCCCTCTACTTTTTACTAAAAAAAAATACATGGGTCACTCAGGTATTAATAACCAAAGTATTTCCGACATGTTTCGAACCAATCCGTGGTTCATTGTCAAGGAAAATTCAACCAGAAAGCCAACCGTGAATCGCATGCCAGCGCTCTTGCAGCTCAGCTACTCAGCGTGGTGGTTGGCGGTGGTAACTTTTTTTTCGGTAAAGAGAGGCAATCGAGTACCACTCTTAGTTTACTCGAAGTAAGCGCGTTATTTGATGGTTAGCGACCTATGGGAACCAGCAACCCTGAACAATACCTAATACTCTTTATATTATTTAGTGTTATCTATAATTTGATAATTCAATGTTCAATTTCTCAATTCGGTTTATTTCTTTCGTTTTCTGTAATAATTACATGCATAGGAGACGGTTAAACTGATTGTATTCTTCAAATAATTAACATTATTCCTAAAGTCATCATTAGCGTTCATTCTTTACCAGTATTTTTAGTTATGTTGTACTCATCTGAGCTTTTTATTCGACTTCAAACGATCGCAAGGACGGCCATGTGCGGTACTATCCAGTTTATTATGCAAGTCAATATCGCTGTGTGAAACCAGCTTATTGATGGTTGCGTCACACATGCCTATGTGTTGCGTGTGTGCAACAGCGCTTAATTGTGCGAAAAATCTAGATTACTATGACCTTTCCTGCTTTCAGAGTCATGAAGTTAAGTTTACTACTAATTTATTGCCGTACATTAAAGTAACCCATAGAACCTAATTTCTAATTTGCAAATGTAAAATATGATTATGAAGAAACTTATACGATTATAGCTCTCTTGATATTTTTCACACCAATCATCCAGTCTATTTCTATCTGCTTTACTCGTTTTTTTTTTTATTCAACTGGATGGAAAACGAGCAAGTCTCCTGATGATAAGAGATCACCACCGTCCATAAACACCTGCAACACCAGGGGGATTACAGATGCGTTGCCAACCTAGAGGCCTAAGATGGGATACCTCAAGTGCCAGTAATTTCACCGGCTGTCTTACTCTTAGTTGGAAAGCGACAGAAATAGCGACAAAGCTAAATGCAGTCGAAATAAATAATAATAGGTAGTATACCTAATGTGAGACCACCCGTTGGGAAAAGTACTTTTGTTTGAATTACGAATTCGGGACTGATTTTTAGACCGTCTTTTTTTTCGTCTCTGCAGACTCACGAACAAATAATAGTTGGTAAAGAAATAGTTTTGACAAACGCGCAATGCTGACGATACATTGACCCAAATCACAAGAACTGGAACTGCAACTGTCATTAATAAAACAGAATGTAAGTACATAGACGCTGGTAGAGCGGGATATCGATCAGATATTGCCAAACCAGCACTCCACATAGTCACGCGCACGCCGCCGCCTAATTGCAAATGCACACGATTCATAACGTGTAATAACATTTTTTATTTATTTTAACCTTTCGAAAGACAATGAATCGGCGAGATCGTGCGAATATGAGCGTAAATGACAGACATCGCGGTCATCTGTAAAATAAGATACAAATTCGATCTCCGTTTAAAGGTTAAACGGTTCTCGGCTTTTGAGAAAATGCTTTTATTGTACTTACGGACGGCAAACATAAAGTTTATTGGCTCCGTTGTCACTTTGGTAACCCTTTTCGTTCAATCAACGCAGCTGTTAGCTTTTGCTGCGAAAATTAGATTCGCACTTCAAAATTGTTATGTAAGTATCTTACTGCTGTAAAATGTTTGTTAATACAAAAGTAAGATTATTAAAGCACATTATTATGCAAATAACACGTTGTTATAAGAAGAAATAAGTAAGTTGCAGGTGGTAGGACCTTGTGCAAGGTCCGCCCGGATTGCTACCACCATCTTGCTCGCTAATCCTGTGAAGTAGCAGTGCTTGCAGTATTGTGTTTCGGCGTTGAGAGTAAGACAGCCGGTGAAATTACTGGAACTTGAGGTATCCCATCTTAGGCCTCTAGATTGGCAGCGCATCTGCAATCACCCTGGTATTGCAGGTGTCTATGGGCGGTGGTGATCTCGTACCATCAGGAAACCCACTTGCTCGTTTGCCATCCAGTCGTATAAAAAAAAGTACACTCATTGAAAAAACAAAAGAATTTAATCGAGAATTAAGTTCATATTAGGTACTTACTCGTATAAACATATATAAATAAATACATATCACGGGACAATTCACACCAATTAACCTAGTCCCAAAGTAAGCTTAGCAAAGCTTGTGTTATGGGTACTAAGCAACGGATAAATATAATTATATAGATAGATACATACTTAAATACATACTAAACACCCAAGACCAAGAACAAACATTCGTATTTTTCATACAAATATCTGCCCCGACACGGGAATCGAACCCGGGACCTCAAGCTTCGTAGTCAGGTTCTCTAACCACTAGGCCATCTGGTCGTCAACCAGAACATTTAACTAGTTTCAATTTATCACGTGAAAGTAGTTAAATTTAAATCATACTAAATTAAATCTACTAAATGGGTTGTGTTCATGATAATTAATTATTGTCCAATAAACAAATCAATATCTAAATGAATACTTGGGTTAAAAGAAAGTGTGGTTATTTGGTATAGCTTCATAGCTACACTTCGTGGAGTAATCAGTCGTGATAAAATTTGGTATGGACATAGTTTGAGACCCTGAAAAATAAGGTCATAGGATAGTTTTTATCCCGGGAAATTCGATAGATCCTGCGGGTCCTCTATAAACAAATTTTTTGGAGATAAAGTCACGGGCAACAGCTATTTGGTATAGAGGTGGTTTGAGACCCATAGGAAGACATAATGATTGTTTTTCCCGGAAAATTGTATGGTTCCCGCGAGCGTGTCATAAACGAATTCCTTGCAAACGAAGTCGCGGACAACAGCTAGTTATAATTAAGTGAGCGAGCTCGTGAGAAACCACGCGAAGCCTAGCGTTCCCACGGCGCAAGGATGTCTTCATAAAAGGTGCGAAGTGATCTGCTTATTCAGACTAATCATACTTCATATCCAAAGATGTAGTCAGTTCTCAGAAATTTGATAACAAGAAAATAAAAATCAAGAGGTTAATTCATAAATTAGATAGAAAGATTCAGCAATTAGATACTGAACAAACAGTTTACTTGTTTATTACATTAACAAGTTGCATTTTTGACTGATTGATAATTATAGAGAGTTCTGCTCACCAATCGACCATTGACCTACAGGGTAGATATAATTTTTTTACATTTTATGCATCTATACAATACAAAACAAACCCGCCCCACCGTTTTTATGAACTAACAAAGCAGCGCAGCGAATCAAAACAAATCCTAAGCGTCTATCACACCGATGCGTAACATTGTACCGTCAACAAACGAATAGAAAGTGAGTTTTGAGAACGTCCGTCGAGACAAGGATCGTAACAGACTTAATTACGTAACTTAATTGGAGCCAGTCATGCATGCGTCAACCGCAACGGTAATGCAATCAGCGAGTGATTCAACCGCTCATTTTTAGGAGAAAAGGATCGTCCCAAGAGTAGGCGTTAGACCTATGGCTGCATGGTATCATAATCTCTTATTAACGTCGGGCAGGAAATGACGCGCGAGTGGTGTTACATTGCCGTGTTCTATCGACAAGTTCTGAAGACACTGTTGTGCAATACCGCAATGTAAGGCAACTCTCAATATTTCAGATAGCGCATCATGTAACTAGAACCAAGAGAAATGGGTGTATTTGCACTGAAGAAAAGAAGAACGCATCCCTTAAATCACGACTATCGTTTTCCGTTATGTGGTACAAATAGATCATAAAAATACTCTTGTTATGGTCCTCATAACTTCTCGACTAAGGGAACCGATTGTATTATTGATGTATAACGAAGATAAAAATTCAATATAAAAATCTTTCTCACAGGAACTAATTGAATGAATACGCCATTCAGGTGTCAAAAACAGTTTTAAAATCAGTAAACACCATTTACGCCTACGTACCCAACCGATTGGCATTTGTTTCCCATACCTCACCAATTACGATTTCTGTCACGTTTTATGAAGAAGCTGGCCGGTATTTCCCACCTGAATTCCAGCTTCATAACGTGACTCTAAAGGTTCAATAGCCGTGGATTAAAATTTCGCTACAGCGCATTAACTGGTTACGTCTATATGACTGTATAGCTCATAGAGAAAATAGAGAAGTCTGCTAACCAATTCTATAGGCGATAATTAGAGGTTTGTGTATTGTTGAAGTTTATTACAATACAATTATAGCGGATTATTTCTATGTCGAAATTATTTATTTACTTAATAGGAATCGATGGTTATTTACTTCATAGGTATTTCCGTCCCCTGTGCCGTTAGAAGCCGATTTATCAAAGGGATATGAATTATTTTAATATTCAATGCTTTATTGCTCTTCCACAATGTATGGTTACAAATGTTATAAAAAGGATACATATTATTATATGATTTTTTAAAGTCATGGCCATAAATAAATTAACGTGCCGCCTGTAGTTAGCACATTTTCGTGCAAGTAGCTTGCATAGATATTTGTATCATATCTGCATTTAACAACTAAATGTCGAACTGTTTGACTTACATGCGCTAGCTACTTGCACCAAAATGTGGCAAGTAAGGCGAGCCTAAGAGCTGTCACGGAAAAATATTATAATAAAGTGTTAGTGAATTTTTATTTCGTTCGCGCATATATATGAAAGAGTAAGGATCCGCTGGCGATATCTAAGGCGCCACTAAGGCGGATATGTCCATACTCAAACTTGTAGATTTGGCAATGGTTGTGAAGTAATATAAATTAGCCAGTGTCCGAGGCTCATCAGAAGTCGGCGAGCGCGCGGGGTCGCCGACCGACTTCGGCCTGCGTTCGTTCACTCTATTTACAACGGCCAAGGTGAGGGACGCGACGCACCAATCGAGAATGTTAGATGCTCAATTCACACCAGTGACTGACCTCATGTGTTTTGCTATCTAAGGAATTTCAGTTTTTTTTTCTGATAACAATCCGCGCGCGAGCATGAAAAGGTTTCAATGCGTAAGAGATTAATATTTCGCTTCACAGATTTTATCGTGCGTAGCGATGGAGATCAGTTAGAAATGCGCATAGAACGCATCTACAATCTACTTACGTATTTGTAAGTGATTCGTATGTTTTACCACAAACGCGTCATACTTTTTTCAAACAACATTTTAGTAAAAGAATTCTTGTTTTGTTAAACTTACGGGCACCCTTTACAATTATCATCTTATTCAGCTACATGGTTAAGCTTTCCGACATGAGAAGGAAGACGCCCAAACTATCCATTAAAGTTACCACAGACTATATAAACGGTTACCACAGAGCTACTAATGGGCGTGTAATACAACGTGAACGTCCGAACTTGCTCCAAGGTGAGAGTCATGGCCAACGCCATCAGACTCTAGATATATCTAAGTTTGCCTTTTCTCTAAATTAATTGAATAACTTCGTGCGCGCGCTCAATTATACATCCTCTAGACTGCGACACTCTAGGATTAGATCTGCGAGTAATTGTAAAGAAAACACTTGGATAACTTAAGTAATTAAATAATGACTGTAAGCAAACATTCTAACTAAAAACTGAGAAAGTGGATTACGATTGCAAAATTTTAGCCGAATACTTGGCTACCTACTTATAAATAGTTTCTAAATATTATTTTACTTAATTATATTGTAATTATAACTATAAGGCATTGAAAAACAAAACAGAAAGCAAACACTGCAGTGGGGAATCGAACCATGGACCTTGTCATTAGCGGAGTAAAAATTTCGGAGTTTGATAGTGATTTATAAATGGCTTAAATTTGTAATCGTAGCCCAAATAAGAGGGCAGTTAAGACAAAATTGGGCGGCGTTTGATGACTTCATATTGACGCTTTGGTGATTCATAGCGTATTTGTCTTATTTTAAGATTATGGAAGTCTTGTAACAACGACAGGTTATCGACCGCACCGCACCTCATTGCAGATCGGCAAATAAAATGATTTATTTCCTCGCGGCGTGCCGTTAGCCTAAAGACGGCCACTTACATCACACAATAATTTTGTTGACGTACTTAATTAGCTTCCAAAAAATCGATTTCAGAACTGCGATTCACAAAATCTTACGCTCATCTTTGATCAAGTCTGGCTTTCTAAAACAGAAAGATATTTTAGCGAAATTTACGATTGATATACTCATTTCACTTTTTCTTTCATTTCAGGAGATGGGAGACGTTCTGGACGAGGACGAAGAGATGAGTGACTGGCTAATCGAAAGGGAATCCAAATCCGGCGTGGTATTGCATGACAGACTGATGACCGACGCGGCTTTGGGCGCTGTGCCCATCAAGACAGAACACTCATACAGCCTACACTCAGATGTCGAATCCGCGCCACCCTCGCCACATCATACCAAAGTTGACGGTCAGTACAACAACCTCCGTATAAAATAAATAAATATCAAATATAATGGGAGAATTGATACCAATTGACCTAGTTCCAAACTAAACAAAGAGCAAATTTTTCTTTGCCAATTACTGCTATGGTTACTTGTACCAACATTCTGATTGTAACTATTAAGAGTATACATACATAGGTATTGTATTTTTTTATATAAGAGGGAGCAAACGAGTATGCATGAGTATGAGTATGACAGTGGGAGTTATGCAATTGTTTTTATTACCATAATTACATCATCATCAAATGAAGGAAGGCGTCCACTGCCGCACAAAGGTTCCTTAAGGTTCCACAATGAACGACAACTCTCCACTTGCATTCACCGGTTGCAACTCACACGACAATTTATAATGAAGAAAATTTTTTCAGAGGGCTATGGAGAGGGCTATGCTCGGGGTTTCTCTGCGGGATAGAATCAGAAATACAATGGAATGGAAATGGCAGTGGGCGGGGCACATTGCTCGCAGGTCTGATGGCCGATGGGGTCAGGTCTCGAATAGCGTCCGCGGACCGGGAGACGAGCTGTCGGTAGGCCTCCAACAAGATGGAGCGACGTCCTGGTCACGATCACGAGATCGCGGTGGATGCGGAATGCACAAGACCGGTCTGAGTGGAGAGCCTTATCTTAGCCAGCAGTGGACGTCTTTCAACTGACATGATCATGATGATGATGACATTAATAATGTCTAATTATATCGAACGGATATTTTTAAGTTGTTTAAACGCGGTTATTTGTTCAAGCTATAGCGATGTACGAACTCCGCGAATTTCACTGGCGTCACGGCATTTTATTAGTGCATTGCGCTCAGCGCCATAGAAATGCAGAGGCGGCGCTCGTGTACGGCGGTATGCGCGGATTGTCGCTCACGTGCGTTCCATTATTTTTAAAGATTCCATCGAAACGTAATAAGGAAATGCTCCGAGGCACGTTTTGCTTTCTACCACTAAGTAAACGGTGAATTAAGCCGGTGGAAAGGAAGTGACTCACTGAGAAATCATTTGATAACTACGTAACTTTAAAGTGTTTTTATTTTGTTATTCTCTATTCTTATCATTGTTACATCCTATTTATTTGACGTATCTACTATCTGGGTTGTCATAATACATGCATAAAAGGTACGACTAAATCAATGTCTCATAACATAATTCTGTTATAACCGTAAATTAAAAAGCAATAAACTAACTGGCGAGATCCCCTAGCTCAGCGGTTCTCAAAGTTTTTTTGGTGATGGAACCCTATTTCAAAACTACATATTTGCCGGAGCCCTAAAATAGGCAAAAACAACTACTTATTGAATGGGAGGTTGTAATTTGCCACCTTATGATATACTTAGGTTACTTAAGTATTTTAACTATCTCCAATCTAGTCTTTTTGCGAAACCCCCGCAGAATCTTCACGGAGCGCCAGGGCTCCACGGAGCACGCTTTGAGAGTGGCTCATTGACTTAAACTTTTATTGGCTTCGACAAGCACGCAGCTCCGACATGTCACTATTTAACCGCCTATAAAGATATGTATCAATTTTATTACGGTTTTGGTGTGATAGTGTTTATCGGATCAGTAATCGACATCTCGCTTGGGTGCGTTGCCCGCGTGTACCGGCTATCGACTCTCGCGCATGTCATAGATACTAGTAACGTCGTTACTCATTTGTAAGGTAGAGGGTCGTGGGTTCAAACCCCGGCTCGCACCTCTGAGTTTTTCGAAATTCATGTGCGGAATTACATTTGAAATTTACCACGAGCTTTGCGGTGAAGGAAAACATCGTGAGGAAACCTGCACAAACCTGCGAAGCAATTTAATGGTGCGTGTGAAGTTCCCAATCCGCACTGGGCCCGCGTGGGAACTACGGCCCAAGCCCTCTTGTTCTGAGAGGAGGCCTGTGCCCAACAGTGGGACGTATATAGGCTGGGATGATGAAGGTAGAACCCATGACCACGGACATTTAGAATACAATTTTTGTTAATGTTAACACTTACTATAATAATAATAACTAAAACACTGTTTTAGACTATCGCTGTCATTATTGCTGATTTTATGATTTAAAATCGGGTTTTCTTCCGCATACCTTGATTTTAGAGAAGCTCGATATTTCGACACATGCAGTTGCATGTGCCATGTCATGTTTCAAAGTTCTAAATTAGATGATTAAGGCCGGGCCGGGCGGTACTGCCTTTTTGCAACGTAACATTTGGCACTCTGTTTCATTTCGCTAACTCTAAAAGTACCTATAAATATTTCACAATTTAATTCAGAGCCATCATGTAAGTAGTGCCCTTTAGGTTAGGAAACAGGTTGCCAAACGTTATTTGCCGAAACATTGGTAAACCGATTAAGGCAGTTCGAAAGTAGGAGTCAACAATGTTCTAGTACCTTATTTAACATGCACTAATAAACTAGTACGAGTATTGTAGTTAAATAAATTTGGCACAAAACGATCTCGCAAACTGTTTGATGATCAGGAAAATTCATTAGATACATTTTAATGTATTTGGCCACCTTTTAGCATGTAGCTGGGCTACTTTGAAAAACGCCATCTTTTGTCGAATATCTGTACTGCTTCGAAAGAAGCCGAAAGCTGGCATGGCAAGACAGTGACAAGTTAAATGTGCTTTTACCCTACTACGGACTGTTTGTAGTAAAGATAACCCGTAACATAAGCAGATGTAGTACAGATAAGCACATAGCAAGTAAACTCGTGGCGCATGGCGGTTAGAGGACACACATGCGCCCTTTGATAATGACCTCTTTAGATATACAAGTATATTGTATTCTCTAGGGCCGCGGCCTGGGTCGCGGCGCTGCACGTAGTTAAAATACTAATACGAAATAAGGCTCCTATATCGTGCTCCCTTGTGAATAAAGTATTTTATCGGTAGGTGTACTTATTGGGATGGTGGAACTTAATATGATTCATCATCGTCATCATTCATCATTATCGACGGATGATCTGGCTAAAGCCACGGGTTCACGGTAGATGCAGGCTGTTTCTAATCGAAGCAACAGGAGGTATAGACTTTGGTTGACCTGCAGTTGGTTGTTCTGCATAGGCAAAGGCATATGTCCAACAGTGGACGTTCTACGACTTATATGATTGATGATAATAATGAATATTGTTTTTGAGTAAAAAGTACCTCCTATATCCGTTCCTATTTTCCACTCTGTCTGCATATGCAAGCGAGTGTTGTGTTGCGCATACCTCTACAGTCATATACTAATCGTAAAAGCAAGTCAAACAGTATAGTTTCCCGCTTTTAAAATTCGTCTCCGAATGTGACAATAAACGCTAAAATATAAGCGTTGAGAAAATATTGCTAAGTGCATCGCAAACATTGAGACTTGTCTGTATCCGATACAAACAGGAAAAATGATAGAAAATATTCTACGTACTTTTAAAATAGTTATTAAATATGAGATCTGTTTAACAATTTCTCATACACACTCTAATCTAATCAGAATGAAAACTCACAAACACATCGATGCGTGTCTCTAGATTTTTTTTAGGTTAAGTATAATGATAATGAAAGTACGGTGTATTAATTTTTAATTTATTATCGGAATGTTTTGATTATGTTTATCATAGCCGATAATAATATGATTCACGTGTACAAACCAATAAAAAACTTAACTGATTTAGTTAACTAATCCCACCGGTCATTACTTTAGATATTCTTATCATGGTTTTATGTCACTTAATTAAACATTTATCCATTTTAATAAAAACAATTAAGTAGGTACACAATCTTCGAAAATTCATCGTATCTACTTACATCTTTTAGTTCTGCATAAGTAAAGAACATGAAAAATCAATAATGATTTTAATACTTATCGTTTTTGACCTCTTGCCTTTGTTCTCAGTTATACGTACAAATTGCTATTTCTACAGAATCCTATTTTTTTTTTCAAAATCGGCATGCTCGCAACGATCGCTCGGCTCACGCGCTGTAGAGCCGCAGTTCTATTCTAACGATTGGTCCTCGCTTCGCTCGTCGTTATATCTAACGGAAATCTTTAAGGTAAAATGAGCTGAGAATCTGCAGAGTTGGGAATCTATTGAATCGGGAATCCGTTGGGTTCAAAATCTGTGCAATTCATAACCTGTAAGAAAAATCTGTGAAATTGGAAAGTATCCCTCCCTTGGTTGGTGATACTTCTTGAGATTCTTGGTTCCGTGATATTTTTCTGAAAACATCACTTAATTAATGGATTGACGCCTCTTGGTTGCTTATAAAAGGCGAAAGATGCGCAAAAATTTAGTCTATATCTGTGGTCCGCGAGCCACAAGCCAGACTTGTTGGACCCGCCCATAGTGATTCGCAAGTGATTTTGGTGAAAGGAGCTTCTCGGGTCAACGAACGCCGGTTGATTCACACATCTCCAAATGTCAAGTGCTTCACTAATAAAGGAGCAACTATACTATTGTACCCGGAATACGGACAAAAGGATAATTATACAGTTTGAAAAAATCTAAACGTTAGGCGTTTTATCTTTGTCATGGAAAATGACAATATTACCGTGATATTGAAGTTCGGTTTTCGAGAGTCAATGTCCGACGGTGAGGACATTTTGCCGCTGGATCATGGCGTTTTAGGCCACAGAGTTCTCTAGTAACCCTAGGGCTAGTGCAGGCACACGTATTACATAAACTTTTTGTAAAATGTTGTATTCTTGTTATATTGTAATCCAAATGATCTTACTCGTATCTATTTAACTAGTTATTGCAAAAATGAACTTACTTTACTTCTCACTTCTCTTAATAATGAATGATTTGATTGTAACAATTGTTTTGCATGTCATCAAAGTCAATTTCTAAAGTGTATTGTCAAAAATAACTCACGAGTGAGTTTCCTATTATAACCATCAACTGAAATATATCGCTTCACGAATCAAATGTACAGTCGATGAAAGTAGTGCTACAGGAAGATGTATAGATACGTTTTAGTAAAGTATAATACCTTCTGTCTTAATTGCTTTAACTGACAATATATTAGATGATTAAATGGAGCATATTATGTAATTTGAAAAGATAATAATAAACCTACGATCAGATACCCTTTTACATTAGATTGTGAAATATAAGCCACGCTGTATAAAGAGTCAAATTTAGTTAATTTGTGTGTTTCTTTTCTTTTTAAAAGGCAATCCTATTATAATAACGACGAAAGCTGCGTTATGGATTTGGATGGATTGTTCATGATTCAAATTAAATAGATAAATGATTTTCTTAATTCCTGTACCTACACCTAGTGGAAAAGTTATAGTCAAATAGGAAAAATATATAGGAATAAAGATTTCACAGTAAATGGTGTTTATAATTTTTTGTTGCCATTTCCCTTTTACTAGACTGTAGAGCTAATATTCTCAGTGCAATCACAAATAATAAGCGTAACTCGCGTAATAGAGACAAATGACCGCCGTTTTGACCAACCGTATGCTTTCTAAATTGAATCGTTCCATCAAAGGAACGTAACGCGGCCATTATTATGTTTAGGCAAGCAGTTAACAACTTAGCATGTATAATTAGTTAATAATGCGTTGTTTAATAAGCAATGATGCAAGTAGAATCGTCTGCAAAAACAATCGGGCCGAATTCTTGCACGTGGCATGTTCTTTAATGTCTCTATTTTGTGTACTGAACAAACAACTTTAACAAGCTATTGAAGGTTCCTCATTAAACTGTGCTTAACTATGTAAATCTATACTTATAAAGGTATAACGAACTACGAATCTCGAAGTTCGTGTCGTGCAGTCTCTCTGACACTTATACTATTTAATACGAGAGCGAGAGGGACCTCACGTCACGAACTTCGAGTTTCGAGTTTCGTAGTAGCCCTGCTCTAGCAAGAGGAGAGCTCGCTCTAAGCCTCGAAAGCATGGGAAGCAATTTTCCAGTTTCCAGTAAAATTTTGATGGCACTTTTTGAGAGGCACGGAAGTGACAAGAAGAAGAAGATAATCGCGCTCTACATTGATCATCGGCTAGAGCCGACGCTGAACACACTCCTTAATTAAACTACTGGAAATGAGACTTCAAATTTGGCGGACATGTAACGAATTTTACAATAAAATTAATCCGGAATATTTCTGCAGGTGGTTGGGTTACTTTATTGTAGTCTTGACATACTTCTACATTGACTGTAATTCAAAGTATACCGCGCAAGAGGCTTTTAATTAAAAAAATTACATTATTTTTTGCGAAGTCATTGCCAGATATGCTATAAGAATTATAATATATTATACTCGTATACTCGTACTAGGTCATATAAAAAAAATGCACAGCAAATTGGCCAGTGTAAACTATTTATGTCATATCTTCGAGTATTACTGACATTTATGTAGAAAGCAGTATGAGCACGTCCACCAAAATGATTCACTTGATTGCCTGAACGATTTAGCAGAAGGAAACAGTTAGTATGCGCATCGACTGGCCCCCTATGCGTTTAATTAGAACTTTGTTGAATGCATAATTTACTTGTTGGTAGTTAAACCAGTCGTAAAGGGTAACGATTTACTACTATAGTCATAATTGTTAATAAACTGCTGATCATATTTTCAATAAAACTAGCGATCCAATAAATTAGAAACTTTTTCACTTCTATTTTTCTCATAACCTACGAACCTTAAGTGAAAAATGATAAGATCTAACTGATGGTGAAAACTGCATCAAAATCCATTGCGTTTAGGACGAGTTAGCGTATATTCAGACAGACGGACGTGGAGACCGACTTTGTTAAACTATGTAGAGACTATTAATTTGATAATATGCTGCAAACAATCTACAGTGTATGGCTAATGTACCTATGGATCCTTGGCTTGATTATTTAATGACATAGCTAATATAATAAAAGTACCTACTAGTTTCGCATAAAAACCTGGTACGAATATAGCCATGCCGGTTGAGTTGGTGCTAAATATAATGCGAAAGACGATCCGGAGCAATATCAATCATTCTAGTTTATTTTTAGTATAATATCTTGTTACGATGCTCAATATTTGGAGAAGTCATAAGAGAAATAAGTAGAGCACTGATGTTGTTGGAAAAAGGTCCCAGGAGCGAGTGCGGTGCGAGGTGAGACGAGGTGTGAGGCGATTCGCAAGTACTCGTTCATACACGCTTCTCTTGTCTTGCCTCGGGACTTTTCGAAGCTATTCACAGTCGCTGAATTGTCAGTAATCATGAAGAACAGAATGATATTCCTTTGTTTCATGCCCACCTTCATCATTTCCAGACATGGAGGACGAATGCTACCCCACAATCCCAGCCAGTGCGTGGAGCCGGCGGCGTTCGAGCGACTCCTTGCCCGAGGTGAAGGCCGAGCCGAAGTCGGAGCCCGACTCGCCCGCCTCCTCATGCCCCCCCTCGCCTACCCCCGGCACGCCTGTGACGCATCTCGACTATGTTATTGACCACACAGTAAGTAGAACCTATGAACTATAGAACCAATCTTGCGCGGAGAAGCACCACTCGGGCGACACATGTATGTTTCATGGTTCTTCCAACAGAACTACACAAGGCGTTTCAATTTAAAAGAAAAGACACGCCATCTCTTGATCTAGGTGAGCAATATAATGCTCTATAGAAGTGTGTGTCTTTGTCGCATTCGTATGATATTCATTCATATACCTATAGATGGTGCTTGAAGACAGATAATTCGTAAATGAAAAAATGGTAACTGTCTCTAGAATGGGAATTTACGCCGTGAAATTGAAGCTTGGAGGTAGTGTAGTTATACAGCACTCATCTTGCATTAACGAAGACAGCTCGGTTAGCTTGATCCATCCCCTTATCCGTATAACTACATGTTTTTCAGATTTTTTCAATTGTGGTTTGACAAAATGTTTACTTACGTTGATCGATGCTTAAAACGTACGTCATCAACACTTGAATCTGAATTAAAAATTTAATTTACCTTTAGGTAAAGTGTTTTTTCAGTAAAACTTCACTACCACAACAAAAGTACCACTTTAATTGTATTTCGTAATTAAATACAAACGCAGTAAAAACAAAAATACACCACGGTCCGGATTTTATTTTAATTACTGTAATTACGTTAGGTTAAGAACCCAAAATCCATCGCTGTCAAACTTGATCGAATAAGAAACTGTTCAACTGTCTACAATAAATAACTGTATACACATGTATACATTTTACTTACCGCAGTGGATGAATAGCAAGACGTGTGGACGTAATTAATTGGTTTCCGTGTTACTAAGAGACCCTAAAACTAAGGTCATTAGAGTTCGACTACCTCGCACCGACTCACTTAGCAACTTTCACCGAAACTCGGGATTTTAAGTTGCGACTTTTTTGTACAGTTCGATAATTGTACGAAGTACTTGTAACAGGTTCTCAGAAATGTACCTACAGGTGAATCGAGAGCAGATCGTTATCTCTGAATTGGGAATACATTGCAGGCAAAAACCTTGCTGCTTTACACACTAGGGGATCGCCTGTCATTACTACAATACCTCGAAGATAGAGATTTGATGTTAAAGTAGAGTGAATTATGCTAATACATGTTCGAGATGGCTACGTTTGCATAGCACAATTTTTGGAAGAGGAGGAGGATGAGTTTCTTCATGAAAACATATAAGTTTGTGTCGCAAACACGTAGCTGTCTCACTCGTGTGATAGCAGAAGAGCAAAGGAAAAACCTGAATCTAATATTAATTGTTTCGAGTCAAAATAAAATCTAGACGCGCGGTAGCGTGTCCAGCCAAGTTCAAAGAAAAAGGAACTGGCAACGCAGCTGTGTGTACCATTCCGAACCACGCGAACCATTCCGAGCTATATACAATTTTTCATGGTTTCACCCAATAACCAAAAGCTAACTTATGCACTCTTATGTCTCATGTTATAAAATCCAAAAAACACTAGCCGATTTTTTTGACTTCAGGATTGAGGAGTTGTTAAAATGTACATACCTACATAGAATTTGAAATACAAGTGAATAATGATTACCAGTATTTATTCACAGATTTTTTTTTCTCAAGTACCTACCTACTCCGAAATTGAGCGGTAATTTGAAATAACACACAAATTTTAAATAGTTTATTTTTAATAATGATCAATGAGCGTGATCGAACCTTCATAATGAAGATTAATCACACGAGCCATACAGCCGAAGCCGAAACCAGCCAGGATTATTTATTCATGAAGATAATTACGAGTTAACAACTTCTTGAAAATGCTAATTTGGGTAGCCGAAGTTAGTTTTGGATCCCTTTCGCGTCCCTCTTAACTTTTTAAAAGGGTTTGATGAATTCTGTTATACATAGTTCTTTAATTTTTTAACAAAGATTGACATTTCATTGAAGAACGAGTGTTTGAGTAAATTTAAAATTTCGGTTTTTTTTTTTCGTTTTGTTGTACTCGTGTACCTAGTGTCTACTCTTGTTTCTGATATCCTGTCAATCGGTCAAAGGTTAACTGGAAGAGACGCATAGTGCGTACGTAGCATTAGAGAATAAACGTCGCGGTTGTAGCGCACCATCTCTCTCTCTCTAGAGTATCGCTTGAGAATAAAACCGTGCGCTAAAACCGCATAGTGCGTACGTAGCCTTAGAGAATAAACATTTTGATGTTTGTTCTTGGTTCGTTTCAGACGGGAACCATCCACATGCCACAAGCCGTGCTGCAGAAGGTGGGCGCGGCCGGGGTGCCGCAGCTGCTCCTCAGCGCCGCGCCCCGGCTCGCCACCACGCTCACTTCCAACAAACTCTCCATCAAGGTCACCTCCAGCTCGGGATCTGGTACGTACCCGGACGATATCTTTACGGGAAAAACTGGGTACAGGTCAAATGGAATCCCACAAAAGGCCAGAGAGAAGAAGGCCAGGTCGTTTGTAGACGCTCGTTGTTTTCACCGGACAACGGATCGTTTTTTGCAGTGTTCCCTGCGGTCTAACACGCTTGGAATCACAATGGTTATCGCTTCTTTTGTCACACCGGTCACACGGTATAAGACGAGGGTAAAAAGAGATGGTGAATGTGGTTGTGAACGTCAGCGCGATAGACAATAATATAGTTAATGGCCTTATGATTTTACCCAATCTACTTATCTGGGATCGCGCTTTTCGCCGATTTTTTTTCCCATATTATGATAAATTTCCAAACTGTTTCATATGTACGAATGATTTCTTTTCTGAAACTGAAAATGTCTATTCAGAATATACATATTTCAGCACTATCCTGTAGTTCCCCATAAGTTAGGATAGTTTTATAACAATCCTGAAGAATTTACTTTCAGTTTAAAAAAACCGTTCGTCCATATGAAACAGTTGGAACATGAATCATTTGGGAAAAATGTTTTCGTTGAAATATTAGAGAACTCTAATTGTTTTTCTCTCTAAACCTCTCCGAGATCTCTTAGACTTGGCTGTTTATGTGATTTCACTCCGATTTGTTAGATTATTTTCCCATAACCATTTTTTGTTTGCAGCAAAATTTATTTTCGCGTTTTTACACGAATTTTATTTTTACAAGCTTGTTTTTTTCATGAAGCTTATTTTCACATTCGCGTTCTTTTTGTGTCGCATTTTTCCCCAGTCACGTTTTTCCCCAATCCCAATCGGTACAGAAACAATCTCGAAGGAGCTCCGCTAGCGGAGCTCCTATCCTGGGTGGTTTTGGCCTTTCGGGCCGATGCAAACCTAACATAACCTAAACCTACCTATGAGCCGTTAAAGCCTGGTTGTGTGGTTTAGTAGTGGGGTACATAAGACTCGGTGGGAAACAGGAGCTCTGTGATACCAGGGCTCCATCGACACTGTTTCTGTGTTGATTGGGATTGGGGAAAAACGCGACAGGAAAAAATGCGACACAGAAAAAACGCGAATGTGAAAATAAGCTTCATTAAAAAAGCAGACTTGGAATTATTGCCTTCGTGAAAAAAAGCGAAATGAAAATTTGCTACAAAGAAAAAACGACTATCGGAAAATAATCTAACAAACCCCTTTTAATAAGGTATTTATCTTACCTAATTGAGAATTAGTACGTTTTTACTTGTAGTTTCCTGAAAATTGTCGGCATTACTGACTCTAACAGTGTATACATTTACCACTTGCAGGCTTCAACCTCCCCCCCACGCCGCCGTCATCCTTGTCGTCATCAGACAGCGAGGGCGCGCTGTCGCCTGCGCACGAGGCCGCCGCGCCGCAGCCGGCGCCTGCGCCGCCGCGCCGCAACCACCTCTACGTGTCGCATCACTCGCGGCAGCCCATCAACACGCCGCTAATCAGCAGCCAGCCGGTGAGTGCTTTACTTGCGAGCTTCAACCTCCCCCGACGCCGCCGTCGTCGCTGTCGTCGTCTGACAGCGAGGGCGCGCTGTCGCCCGCGCACGAGGCCGCCGCTGATCAGCAGCCAGCCGGTGAATGCTTTACTTGTGAGCTTCAACCTTCTCCCCACGCCGCCGTCTTCATCAGACCGACCAACCTACTTTGAAATAAGGTGTAACCGATTCTACTCCCGATTCTGGACTAACTATTTTCAGTTATTTAAATAAAATCTTCTATATTTTGTACCGTTTTTACCGGGCAGTGTCTAACAGACTGGCGCTCCACGAGCAAGATTTTTCGCAACACTCAGTCATATAATCATACTTGTTCTTTATATTGATGAGTTGTTTTAAGTAGTTTAGTTTACTCATTGTTATGATGTGGTTTTTCTAATGAATAAATTTCAATTTCAGAAAGGTTCAACAGGCCAGCTGATGCTAACAGATGAAGAGAAACGCACATTACTGGCCGAAGGTTACCCCGTACCGACGCGCTTACCACTCACGAAGGCCGAAGAGAAATCACTCAAGAAAATTAGAAGGAAAATCAAGAACAAGGTAACAACGATTGACGTTTCCTTGTATGTAGCGTACCTAATCGATCGTAGAACTGAGTAACAATTGATGCTTTGTTTTGTAGATATCGGCACAAGAAAGCAGACGTAAAAAGAAAGAATATATGGATCAGCTTGAGAGAAAAGTTGAAATACTCGTCTCGGAGAACTCTGACTACAGAAAGAGGGTCGAAACTTTGGAGCAGAAGAATGCAGGGCTTCAGAGTCAACTAGCGGCCTTGCAGGCGCTCGTGACGCGGGGCGCACGCAAGTGACGTCACAGGGCGCACCTGTGACGTCACACCCTTAACTCCCGAGCCCCGAGAGCGGCTGTAGCCTGTTGAACACGTCACTGCGGTGCAGAGAACAGGTTTCGAACCAGTGGGTGTCGTCCTCCTATCGGTGACAACTGTCCTTTTATGACAAACAAATAGCGTGTTTATGCCACAATCCATGCTTATTTTGCTTTCTTGTGGCAAGATTTACAGACGTCATTTTCCAATAATTTCAATTTAATGCAGTCGATATTGAAGTAATTTTATTTTTATTTTTATGAAACTCAAGAATCAAAAGACACTTGTCACCTCGCGAAGATGGCGGTACATCTCTAGGCTTGTGTCGGGTCGCAGCCGTTGCCTGTCTAACGCCTCAGTCAAGTTTAATATGTACACTGTGTATTACCTTGTTGTTCTAACCTCTTTGTTAAAGCAAAGAGAAGGTACTTGAATGTGTACTTTTGTGGCTGTTACACTGTGCCAATGCTGCGGCCCGGTGCAGTCGGCCTAGCGACTCGCGACGTTCGGTCCAAATCATGACACGTGGCTGCCCCCTTTCGGTGCGCAAGTATATTTTTATCAATGTATATTTTGGAACTATTTACATTTACGAGGAGGTATACTAAAGGGAAGAACTGTTAGCGTTTCAATGGTTGCTCACTATATTTTAGTAATAGGTTTTGTGGTGCTGGATTTGTTATTCCCGCGTTTAGGTGTATACTGCCGAGTGCCACACTAGATATTTATTTTTACAACTGCACCGTTCTCGACGAGAATGTTCAGGCGAAGACTCGATGACAGGGAAAAGTACTGGGGTCTTTAGTAAGTTTAGTGTCGATAATTATTTAGGCGTGTTGTTTGAAATCTCGTAATATATTTTAATAACGCTGTAAAAGCGTTACATAACTTAAGTCTTAATTTGTGTGTGTTTTCATTATTATGTGAAATTAGATTAAGAGTTTTATTAATCGTTACCCAAAGCATACGTTTTACTAGTATGTCGCTGTGCCTACGAGCAGGTCGACTCGCCCTTCATAATAATTTCTTGAGCACCTTGTTGTGACATTGGCCTAAATTTACATCGATGGAAATCATTTTGTGAATGATTAAGTTAGTTCGAGCGAAGCAGTAGGCACGCGAGCGAGCGCGCTGGAACGCGTCGAGCGTTGCGAGTTGCTTGGGTGGCTCGGACTTCCTGAGTGGCTCAGGTGGTTCGAGTGGCTCGGGCGGCCTGAGTGGCTCAGTTGGCTCGAGGGGTTCGGGCGGCCTGAGCGGCTCAGTTGGCTCGAGACTCGACGACTCGGGCACTTGGGCGATTCGCACAGCCGCGGCTCGCAGCGGTCTTCGGGAATCTTGGTAGCATAATATGTAAGGCGAAGGTACAACGGTCACTTATACCTGCGTCTTACCATTTAAATTGAATTCCATGAATTTGCATTTATAGCGAGAAATGTGTCGTTCTAGAGATTTTATCTTTATTTAAGATATCATTAGATATATTTGTGTATCTGCTAAAGGACCTATTAAGCCGATTCGTATGATGAGTGTATTCGGTAATGTCTAGTCTCACGTAGCAACCGTAACCGGGCCTCAGGGCCACGTAGTGTAGCTGTATTCATCTCAGTAACTGCGCTCTGTGGATCGACAAGTACAAACGACTGGCATACCTTCAACGAAACTTGACTAACACTCAGTCCTGCATTAACGAAGTGTGCTTGCGACTAGCTCTCGGTTGCGAACAGTATTGTAATGTAATGAGGCAGCCGCGACCGCCCGTCGCCGCGCTAACATTCTCAACTACTAAACATTCCATTTTCTTTTTAAAATATGAGTGACTTAAAGTGAGCTCCAGTACTTACTTATTAATAATAGATTAACCTTACGAGATAACAAAGTGTAGGTATCAACTTGCTGTACAAATGTTTACCTGATCGAACTGTTAATTATGTCTACGTGTTATGTCTATTTAACTCCGCTTGACTAGACTAATTCTATAGCTATGTCTGTCGGACGCGTCTCCGGTTAGAAACCGTAAGCCGGGGTGGCTCAGGATCGCATGAATAATATTATTTTCATAGAAGTTTCAAGACTATTTTATTTTATTTTCAACAATCTTATTTATTTATCATTTATTATAACAGACGTGTTCACTTCATCAAATAAACTACGGAAAATTATAACTACATAGTTACAACTATATAAAAATGTTGTTTTGAGTCACCCCGTTCTACGTGACCGTCGTTTCGTATTAGTATGTTACTGTGTGCAATTACAACGTTCTGTTGTACATATTTGAAGTTCTTCCTATCTAGAGTTTTAAGAAAATGTTATATTTGTAAATCGTGCTAAATTAATATATCACTTATATTGTCCCCAACTCATCAGGGATCGCGTTATTGAAGGGATGAAGATATATTTTAAGAGATTTTTTCTAATGAATTTTTAGAAGTATATACGTTATACAGTTTTACTTGACTCTATATTGCTATACGAGATCTCTTCTGGACTACAGACTGCGCGCTGCCGGCCTATCAGCTACTGATTTACCAATATGAATAAGTGTCCAAGGTATAGTACCTGTAGTGAATGACGATTTCGAAAAGTATCCTTAGAGAATAAAATACTATATTTAAATAAATAAAGTATTTAACTTGTAAAATATATAATTCCTAATATGGCATTTACCGCTACAAAGGAGTGATGTAATTGAAAACGACTTATATAAATTAACTAAAGTAGTTGATATTTAAGTTATGGAATTAAATATTTTAATGTGGGTCGGGTGCGCGAGCGCAGCCCGGCGTAATGTAAATGAAATGCCAAACATACATACTTTTACATGTTAGTATGCGAGGGTCACACATCGTCTGAGTAACAATAAGTATGGTCCATTCGTAGCAACCAACCAGATTTTGAAAAATAACGTTACAAGCTGTGCTTCTAACAGAAAATAAAAATATTTTTATAAATTTTGTGCAATAGGCAACTGACTGGTCTCGAATGGATAATACTGGTGCGGGATAGAGTCCTAGCCCGTATCGCATTGTTATTCTTTTAAAAGTGTAATTTTATTGATAGTTTTATTTGTTAAAACTATTCGCTGTTACCTTGAGTCATCATTTTGTTGAATCGTTTGTTTTATTATTATTTTTCAATGACATTACGGATTTTACTGTCACCCTTGAGATAAATAAAGCGTCAAAATATTGTATACCGGTCTTTTCATTCCCCGAATCCTAGTACTTAGATATACTTGCAGAATAAAACTTGAACGTAGGTAGGTACTACAAAAGCCTGTTCCACTTTTAACCAGGTATAGAAAGTAAATAAAGTATTTATGGTTAATTTATTTTATTCGTTCTGGCAATCTTACAATACAGGAGTTGTTAAAACATTTTCAAGTTCGATTTACAGGTTTTCGAGTATAGACTAGACTTATTCCGTTATATTCTGGCGAGCAAAAATAAATATATAAAAAAGTAGTAAGTTTGACAGTAAAAGGGCTGCTTGCACGCATTAAAGTTATTTAACTTAAGTCTAAGTTAAGAAGACAATTTTAATGCGAGCTTTTTGCTTACTTTATTTTTCGTTGACTGTACTTGCATTGCCATCCAAACATTTTTGTACTGATACAAGTCGATGACACTATCTGTTGAACAGTTCTGTCCTGCGGAGACGGTCCTGGCCGGGCCACCAAAATTTCACTACCAAATTATTACCTACTACTACTTATTGTGTCTCTGAACTTACATAAGTACCTAACAATGCCAAATTACAGTTCAATCGGACATCAGCAAGTGGTCAGTAAATAGTTTGCAAATTTTTAAACCATAATTCAGGTACACATAGGCACACATGCGAATGCAAGTTCAAATAAAAGTTTGTAAATAGCGTGGATAAGGCTGATAGTTTCATACATTTTGACACCCAACCCAACGATAGCAGCTAACTCGAAGTTTTAAAAATATCAAAGAACTTGTAGCGCGTGCAAGCATCTCGAGTTTAGGTAATCCTCCGAAACACGTATCAAAATAATCGAATTCGATTACATCATTGTTCTAAATCTAATAATCAGTCTTTATAACTACGTTAAGCTAAACAATAAAAACTGAACAATCAAACATTTCTGTTTCCATTACATCGGTTAATTTTAAATTGATCGGTTAGGTACATACGTCCTTTTATAAATGATAATTAGAAAAAAAATGGGGGGATGGTTTGGGGCTCTACCATAAACATTTAATATACTAAAATTTGCGGCCTAGGCACACAAGCTAATTTATTGCATTATTCGCACTGTAAAAAGTTATCAAACTAACTCTTTTCTTGGTTTAAAAAGCATGGGTTGACCGTTTAATAAATCGTGGATTTATAATCAAAGCTGTTAGAATCTGATAAATGCTTATACTGCGATATAATGGAAACCAGAAGTGTACTATATGTTCGAATTCAACGTGGATCTTACACTTTTCTATTTAGAAAATGACAGCAGCGATAAACACCATCAATATACTCTTAAAGTGTGATGAACACCTTCTTCTTCGCCATAACATGCGCTATAATGACCCATAACGCCGTTCCCCAAAGGGCTTCAACGAGTTGCATGGCATGGGTTTCCATGTTGGGGACTTTCCAATGGAACGGGAACATATTGGAGCATACTGAATGCCCTATGTATAGTGCGATAGCGTTGAGTCCCGGAGCCCTAAAGGGTCCACCGCCCCACAGGCGCCAGGCGTCGGTGAACACGTAGCAGATGCTTAGTAGAACGAGGCAGATTGCTGACGTCACGAGAACGAATGACATTGACCTGGAGAAAGTAAGAAATTTGAAACGGCGTTTAGGAGTTTGAGGTCGAGGTAATACACCGTGAAATTTTTATCGTATACAATTTTATTGGTTCTAGATACAAACATTAATTGGATATGTGCTTTACCCAATAATGCAATAATTCAGCATAATTCATAGCGCAAACGAACCAGCAAATAAATTTATTATATTCATTCAAAGACGAAGAAAGGTGTGCAATGTGCAAGTGGGTCACGTAAACGTAAGTAAGCAACCACTCTCACGGTCAAGATTACTGCTGGGTTGCACCAGCATAATAATATTTTCTGCCCATCGCATGTGATTCCAAGTCAGCTAGGTACGCAACACAGAAAATGTTCACCATGTCACCAGCCGCATGGACGACGAGCCATAAAATAAACTGAGATTAATTGAAAGACCTCAGATTCTTGTTGATAAGCATCACGACGTGGTCGGACAGAGAAGCCAACCAACATTACGCTTGTAGGCAAAGACTACCGCCCGCAAAGGATTTTTTTAAGGTTGAGTCGCCATAACAGCCAAAGACACTAGGTCCTTGCTTTTATTAACTTTGTTTTACTTTTCAAAATGTATATGAGGTGTTTTATTGGCGATGGCGGCGGGCAGTCGGGACTGGGAAGATAGGGTCCAGACAGTGCTGGAATCTCACTGGCTAAAAAACCGGGCTGCACGTCCCCAACTCCTTGGAGTTTATTACGGGGAGGCGAGAGTTGGTGGGGATTCTTATCTACAGTTTTGCTTCAGCTATTTGCTGGAAATTCGAGAGACGAACATTATTTATATTCTTTCGTCAGGCTCTGCTAGGTACTTGGGTCAGTCTTGTTGATCCCCATTGGTTTCTTCCTTGACCGACCCGCTAAGTATTAATGTAAAGTCCCATACCATAGGTTCTTGTTGATAGGCAGCACGCCGTGATCCCGCGAGAAACCGGTCAGCAGCGCGCCGGCCAAGGCGAAGACCAGCGCCCACGCCAGCCAGCGGGAGACGCGGGCTTTGTGCGAGCGCTGCAGCAGCACCGTCGCACCCGCCTGCACGCCAAGCAGCACCTGTGCCGCTGAAGTCAGACAACCTGGGGACAGACAGATTAAAAAGTTTTGAACTTTCTGAATTTACACTCATAATTAATAGACCTTTTAGCGATACACCGTAAAATTGGAATCTTTGCTAGCACTTCGTTGAAAACCTGCATGTTTATGTATCAGTTTGTCAAGTCCCAGGAACAAGTTCTTAGCAACTCAGTCAGTCAGATTATTCAATTGCTGAAACTTCAGATAGAGCCAGCGGGAGAATTTTACCTTCGCACTTGATTGGTTTTCGGAGAGTTCAATCATAAGCAACCCACCAGAATTCACTTTTTAAATATTTTTGAAATTATTTTTAACTTGATTGTTTTTGAACGAAAACGAGCATCACTATACTACAAGGATTCATTAACAGATTGTTCAATGAAGTAACATTGTCTTTAAAGAAATAAGGCCATTTAGTCTAAGACGCACCCAGAATCACAACTGCCAAATATTCTTTCTGCCAACCAGTACAGGATGAAGATAAAACGAGGCCCCCGTTGGTAATGCGGCTATGGGTAAATTAACATCCAGACTAGTGATTTTTCAAACCTATGACTGAAGTGCTCACCTAGCAGCCCCTCGGGATCTGTCTTCGGCCCGCCATAGACCTGCCACCTGTCCGCCCATTGGTAGAGGTGCGAGGACCCCAGCACGAGCCGGTCGATGTAGCCGGCCGCGCCGCCGCTGCACTCCGGTGCCGCCCAGTCGTCGTGTTTGCCACCAGGTCCGAGGTAACCCCTGACAAGGAAAGATGTATAAGTTAGCAGAAGACAAATACAAAAGAATGGCTGAAAAAGAGATATTTTTAGCCGAAATACTACTCTGTACTCTCTCTGATACTCTACTGACCACGGCCGCTGTAATGTTGCCGAAACGTCGAGGTAAATATTACTCGTGTGTTTTAGTGTGATAAGTCCTGTGCGTGGTAGGTATTTTGACTATGAGTGAAAATCACGAAAGTTTAAGACATTATAAAGAGATATTTGTAGTTGAAGTCTTTGGAATTATGAAGCGACAGTGAGATGTTCTAGTTATGGCTGTCTATTCAAATGATCTAATAAACTATGCATAAGTGGATGATGCTTTTGGTACAAGAAATACCTATCTTGACACGAGGAAAGAAACTTAGCCCTACCTACTCATGGATAGACTATTTCACGTTATTATTTCACTATCTTGACGTCACTCGCTTCTCCAGCAGCCGATGATTTATCAATAGTCTAGAATTCATATCTGACGGTTTCAATTTGGTGCAGCACCGTACCTATATCTTATACGTTATCGTTCTCTTAATATTGCGTAATCAAAAAGATAATCGGGTATTTACACCTTCTTGGCAATATCCAAACAAAAGTCGATTGTTTCTAAGTTACTATGGTGTAGGTACGTATCTTTCTGATTTCGGCTTATTACATCTCACTACAAGGCATAGGTTTTTTCTCCGAAAAAGACGCGGGCCTAGTGTGCATTGGGAACTTCACGCTTTTTACTTTTCAGATAGGTGGGTTAAGTTAGGTTACTGATTGACTCATCTACTTTCAACTCTTAAATTTTACATGATCTAACTAATAATAGTTCCCCTATAAATGAGGGCGGATTTTACCAAATTATAACAGAATTAGAATGTATGTAATAGGAGCAAATCACGGGCGAGAGCTAGTCAAGGTTTAATACTCACGCTGGGCAGTCGGGGTGGTGCACGACGAAGGTGACGACGGTGTGGACGGCCACCAGGACTCCGGCCAACGCCCAGCACCACGCGCAAGATAGTACGTCCTTCAACGCCTGGCCGCAAGCTCCCTGCAACAGTAGTTAGGTTGGTTGGTAAGGTTTCCTCGGCCATTCTCATTTTATCGTGCACCTGTCTAATTACCGTACCGCGTTATTACCGCACTAGTGTTACGGTAATTAGACTTGAGTCCACAGATAAATAATAAATAATAAATAAATATCACGGGACAATTCAGACCAAAGCTTGTGTTATGGGTAGTAAGCAACGAATAAATATAATTATATACATACATACTTAAATACATATTAAACACCCAAGACCCGAAAACAAGCATTCGTATTTTTCATACAAATATCTGCCCCGACACGGGAATCGAACCCGGGACCTCAAGCTTCGTAGTCAGGTTCTCTAACTACTAGGCCATCTGGTCGTAAAAAATGACAAACAGATAAATGTAAATCGTCGGTGATACTGCAATACGACTTATGTAATTATCATCTCGGGAAAAGATGGTGCTTATATTCAGAACTATGTGGGTAAAGAAATATTCGCTGGATCTCCTATCTGGCAAAATAATGTGTTTTTTTTTTCGTAGATAAAGCATAATCTGGCTAATACAAAAAAAATGTAGTAGGTAATACCTATAGACTGTAAATAGAATAAGTATAACTAGTTTGAAAATGAAAAGTATAAGCTAAACTTCTAATTTGGCAAAGTGAAAGAGAGAGCTATTGGGCGATTCATAAATTTAGAACATGATTGTAAATTAGGTACACAGCGCAATTGATACTGCAGCGTAAGCTGAGCAACGAATGATGAAATATTATTTCAAATAGATAAATGTATAAAAAACTAAAACATACAGTAATAGTTAAGCAAATACGTACCATAACCTGGGGGCGTGCAGCCGGGTCTTTTAGCCGGTAAGGGTCTGGCGACTGTCCCTAAAGGATTTTCCCAACTGCACGCCTGTATCTCCTACAAAGCACCTCGTATAAAAAAAATACAAGTAAACAAAAGCAAGGACCTAGTGTGATTGGCCCTTGAGGCGACTTAATCCCGAAATAAAATACACCATAACCCAAACCAGAAGACAGAAGAATTTGATCAAACCTCATTTACCCTGGGAGGCGTGAAGTACTTAGGCGCCGTGAGGGCGTAGAATCCAGCTGCCACGAAGTAGGACACGGCCAGCCGCTGCAAAACCCCGAAGATTCGGATTTTGCTCAACATGTTGTCACCGTACACTGTGTTCAAAGCCACACCGATCAGGAACATCAGAAAGGATCGCTGGAATAACAAAAGACAGTGTTTTTAGAAAGACTAAAGTTACCGTATGCTACTTTCTGATTTGTTTGTTTCGTTTGTTTGGTTTCCTGTCCCTTTTTTTATATATCGTCGCCTTTTGGTGCACATAGTGACGCATTAACTACCGATTGATGAAAAGTAAGTAGTGAGGATTTATAATAGTAGATAGATGGCAGTAAATAAATTGAACATTTAAATTGAAAATAGTTTTCGACTATTTATAATTTATTTAAAGATAAATAATTGAAAAAAAAAGGTAAATTAGTTTTGCTGTTTAATATTAATTTAATTAGTAATAAATAACAATCAATAAAAAGTATCAACTCATTTCAATTAGTAAAATAATATAACAAACCGCGTTTCAAAACGTGGCATTACGTTAATTTTCGGGTGTATTCTGAATTTTTATCATAATAATACAGATTACTCATACAGATCTCGAAGACATCCTTTTCGAGCTAGTGAGATGAATACATATTTCTGTATTGACGCATATGTTACCGGCTGTCACATTATCCACACTTATTTAAGAGGTGTCGCGAATGCACATGTACGTACGTTCAAATTGCTGCAAAATTATCCCAGAGCACTTGGCTAATGTAACAAAAACTTTTCTAATACTTGAGTTGGCACTGAATGCGTTAGTTAATTAATTATGTTAGTGAGTGCATTTTATTTGGGTAACAATAACGAGGTCCGCGCTCAGAACGCGTTGCGTAAGCGAGCTGCACCGCTTTTGCAAAATATTGTGTTATTCTTCTCTATGAGATAATGCAAAACAAATCTAGGTGTTATATGAAGCAAGAGCTTCAAAAAGTGCTTATATTGTTTAAATATCCGGTATCGCTAGTTTAACCATAATGTGTCATAATTGTATTTTACGTAAACCGTGTAGGTATACCTACGTGTCCAAAAGAATAGTGACAATACAAGACGTACAAATCGGTGACCCAGTCGTCGCAGTGACACAATCATTTAATACTACACATATGTAGAGGTCGATCACTAATATCTTTTTACGAACCGTTACCTGCCTCAATAACATGCACGGATAGTCAGATATCAAGGCAGAGCGTGCCGAATAGACCCCATCGTCGGTGATGAAATAAACCAGGCCGCGTCCGCGTTCTGCAGGTCAGTAATGATCGAACGACTTAACAAATAGATCCATAAAGAAATTATCGCCATCACGATGCCTAACGAACGTCGTATTTTACAAGACGACAATGAGAAAAGAACAAACTATTCAATGGATGCTGTTCACTGCGCACAATCAACAGCGCCAATAAATCAGAGACGGTAGAGAGAGCTAGCGATCGCAATCGCTGCACGCGACGGGATTTCCAATGAAATATGTTGCAAAAACAAATCGGTACAAATACTGCTGATATGTGCAAAAGATCACAGAATGATCAATAATACGGAAGTCATACGACGCAATAAGTGCGAAAGTGAGCGGATCGCGTGCTAAAATCTTTTGCATTAATTAGTAGCAAATTCAAATACAACCATATCAATTTTGACAGCTGATATTATCTGTATTCGATAAGAAATAATTCCTTTCACACACTAGTCACTCTATTGTATGTAGAAAGAGTTATTACAACATTATCTTAGTAAACATTTCGTAATACTTGGCGCAGGCTCTTAAAGGTCATCGAGCCATCCGCTCCCTGCAACCTGAAGAACCGGTCAGTTGTAGGCAGCCTGTACGGAGCGTTTACATAAGACCACTCTCAGATAGCTCTAACTTAGTAAGCAAGTTCCAGAGCTTTACACTTACATTCCTCACAATGTTAAACAATCTAAAATTATGAATGCATTTAATTTTTGCCGATTTTTTTTGTTCTCCTACTCTATCGTATTGAAATTTTGTTCCACTTCCTTAATTGGTAACTTATTCAATTTAAAAAAAACAGAGTTTGGCTTTTGGATGTGATGAATAATAACACTGTCTGTTAGGTCAGTATCTCCATATTATTGCTTAATAGAATACAGCATAGAATATTAAAATATAGGTCCTTAGTTACCTAAGAGAATGAAAATCTATTAAAACAGATACTGTCACTAATCTGTAAACCTAGTTCTGCAATAGTATGTAGGTCAACACATTTCGCTCGTATTAAGTGTCAACTGTCATCAGTATCATTTATGGTAATTATCACAACCTTAATCTTTTACCCGAGAACAGACCAACTAGTTTAATCTTTGAGTGCCACCGTGGAGGAAACTGAATCGCGTACCAGGGTGGAACCTTTTCATAATGATTTCTTTGGCAGATGTATGGAATGGAATCTCAAATGACATTAGGTACTATTAATGTCATTTGAGATTCCGCCCTGGCACATAATTCAGGTTTATGTGAATTGACTGTAAATACAATCATCAGGATGTAACTATATATTGGAACATGTCGACGTGCTCTACCGCTCTTGCCAGTTGTGCCTTATGAGCACCAAGGCATCATCATCACCAGCCGGAAGACGACCACTGTTGAACAAAGGCCTTCCCCTTAGAACGCAATAATGAATGACATGCGGCAACTTGCGACCACCGGTTGCCCGCAACTCTCGCGATGGCATCAATCTACCTAGGGGATTTGTCTTCCGGTTCGTGATTGCCACTCGAGGACCTTTCTTCCGGAACAGTTATTTGTTCTTCGAGCGATGCATCAACTACCCTGTGCTATATTTTGTCAGTTGACGAATTCTTAATAATAAACAGTGCATTTTTACTATTCAAATGTAAGGCATAGAAAGACGCTATTGCAACTGTAGTAAAATTCAAACAACGAACTTGCTATGGATGTCTGAATGTCCCACAGTTGGGTGTCTTCCCACTACTTCCATTGGCAGTGCTATAATATAGTTCTATAATAGTACTGTCAATGGAATTAGTGGGAACACACACACACACCCACAGTTGCACTAAATAACCCTACCATATACGTACTACTAAATTATTAGGTTCTTTGGAAAAATGAGAAGAATGTTTAGTATTTATAAGATAGGGGTTACAGATATTTTAGTTCATCATTAGACGCACCCTGACGACGTGCATAAAGATTTTCCACCGCGGCACTCCTTTCGCGAAGGCCCCTTTTACTGACAGGGGTATGCAGACCCCCATGATCCACAGGAAGGAAGGAAAGACCAGGTCACCAGCAGTCAGGCCGTTCCACGTCGCATGCTCCAGCCACCAGTAGCCGCCGGCGCCATCATTTACGAATATCATGAATACTATCGCCATTCTAGAACAATACGTCGTTTTGCTGTTCAATTGTTTTATTATTTTTTTCAATAAAGGCTTGAGAATCGCCAGTAATCTCGTAAATACAAACATTTTGTACAAACATTTGATTTGATTGAAGTTTAAGAGTGCAAACATGAGAGGGACGGGTGTTTCGGTACGTTAGTAATTGGGTTTTTGGTCCAAATAAAATAAACTTAGATCGTAAAATTTAGGGGCTGAAATTTATTGGCTCAACTATCCACCAATAAATATCTCATACGAACGACTCGAAACATAGTCCATAACATAATTTTCCTTCTATACCTAATACCCTACGTACAAGACCTACATATTGTATAATTTTCAATTTTGCAACTAAAAATGATGTAATGGTAAAGAAAAAAACATCAAATCACTGCAATTATTATGTAGTGTTGTCGTAACACACAATGATAGAATAAGAAAACATATTTTCGGCAATGATTAACAAGCGGGTGTTTACATGTAGAAACATTAGTTATTGTAGTTAGGCAACAATGTCTTGGGACAAATCTTATTTAACCAAATTTGGTTAAGGACAACTTCCAAAGTAGGAAACGTTAAAAAATAGTTGGATTGACTCAAGAGATATATGTCTCAATGGGATAGCTATTATCAGTTTACATTTTTCGGACTCTATCACCTTTCTTCTCAGGTGAATCACAAATGATTTTTTACGGTTTAAATTTTTTTAAGTCTGTGTCACTCATTTCTTGGATTGAAAAATTATAGTATTGTTCAGTCAATTTCAAATATAAGCGATCCCAACTACAGCCATAAAACGAGTACAAATGAGACCAGATGTAATAACAAAAAAAATGTCTAAGGCATTTACGAAACAGAATTGTCATACTTATTCATTTTTACGTAGTATATACCACGTCTCTGTTGACGACTTTATTTAAAAGTAAATCCAAATCATTTATTCAGTAAATAGGCCGCAATGGGCACTTGTACACGTCATTTTTTAAACTACCAGCGCTTTCGGAAAGCCATCGTTGGCAAGAAGAATGCGCCGCAAGAAACTTGGCAGAATGTAATTTTTTCATAATAATATAATTACAAATAAAATACTTAAAAACTACAGTTAACAATTAAAGAAAAAAAATCAAAAAATAATAATAATACAGGGATGTACGGGGTACAAAACTAAATACTAACTATATCTACGTTCAGTGGAAGTGTAGATTGCTTCCACCGTCATTAATTAAAATAATAATAATTTAGTTCTGAAATATACATTTCAGGTCAAGTAACCATTAAGCTTTTGGATTCCGAAGGCAAGCTCACGTCTGCCGCCCCCAAAGTTAGCTCACACGCACTCATATCATGCTCTGAAAGCAGAGCGGTACCGAGGGCATGGTATTGCTTCCGTTCCCATAAGCTCTATGGGATCGTCTTGGGAACTTCGACGTCGCAAGCCTGTGACTAGAAATTAAACTAAAAATATAAAGGTTTAAAATCCATAAGCTTAACAATATACAGCCTTAAATGTAGCAAGGGGATGTATAAAGTCCCTGAGTTAATAATAAATTACCTTACCCTAAAGAGTACCTTACCCTCGGAAGGTGTCAAGAGCTCGTAGCCTCTGCTGTATAGCCAGTTCCTTGTCACCGTATCGCAGTTTTCCCGTCCGCCACACCCGAGACATGACCAGCCTCACCAATCCGTACAACACCCATATTCCCAGCAGCACTCCAATGGCCAGGAGAAGAGCTAGTGAACAAACATTTATAGTTAGGCTGTGTCAGAGTATCGTCACTTATCCCTAAAGTCCTACTTGACTGGATCTGACCATCAAATCATTCATCAATTTCATAAGAAAACTTATAATTTTCTGAGTGACACTCTTCTGAGTGTCGACTTTTTCTAACTGAATGATGTAGTGCTTAAAACCCAGATAAGAGTCATACGTTTTGTATTTTGTATATTTATTATTATGAATGTTTAAAGTTCTATATTCATTGACCAATTAGTACTTTACATAGTACGTTCGGTGGTTACTCTTACAATTGATTTGTTATTTATAACGTACGCTATGTTTTACTGAACATATTTGTTTAGTCAAGAGTTTATTGGACATTCCAGTCATCGATTTCGAAATCCACTATCAGCATGGACGTAACATATGGATATTGAAAATATTTATCGGCAATAATATAATCATTAATTCAAATTTAGACTGCATTTTTAACCATAAAGCCACAATACTATTTTAATTCAAGTTCTTGATGAAAATACAAATCCTATTATGTTCATGTATTTTCATTTGACAACTTAAACAATTTGCTTAATTTACTCAAAGACCTACTTAATATTTTTATCTAATGGTAAGTAAATTACGTATCACTTAAAATTGCAATACCTACACAACACCATACTATACATAATATATTTATACAAACAAATACCTATCATCAAAAGCTAGACGTACTTCAATTTTAAGATAAAATATCTACATCAATTTCTTCTTAAACCATCCGATAGCTGAGCGACAGTTGTGTTATAAGAGCAGTGGAGGCAACTCAAACCTATTACATAATCATTTAATTCACAATGAAGGCTTTAATAGTTCTAAGTATTGTATTCGTCGTGAACGTATATGGTGCTGATCAAAGAATTGATCCCTTAGTACTAATCAATCAAGGTCTGGTGAGGGGCCAGAAAGCTACCGATGGTGATTATTCCACTTTCTTGGGAATACCATACGCTAAAGTGGACTTGGATGATCCGTTTGGGGTAAGTTAAGACTAATTAATTTTATAACTTTCGGTAGAGTCGCAGCTAGACGAGGCTTCTACGGCGGATTCCCAAATCATTCGATCTATAATGGTTACCGTAGCATGACGGATAAATTATATCAAGTATTTTATTAAAGTGTAATTAAAATAATAACAACTGTAGATAATAATATTGAAGGAACTGAATCTTGACCGACTTTAAGGAACTTTTTCACGGAAATACCTAAAAAAAAATTGTTATATCTACGGTGGGTCAAGAGAATTATGGTCGACTGTATAACATGTTTCTTCAAACGAAATTTCAAGAACTTTTTTCTTTCAGCCAGCTCGCGCGGCTCCAAGCTTTGAAGAAGAAATATTCTATGCCAACGAAGGAACTGTACAGTGCCCTCTGACACCTTTCAGTGGATATGCTCGAGCAGCCGGAATATCTCCCGTGGAATCTGTTGACTGCCTTCAGCTAAACATATTTGTGCCCTCTCAGGCGAGTATAAGGAATCCCTTGCCCGTCCTTGTTTGGATTCACGGTGGAACCTATTTATCAGGAACTGGGCATAAATTTAGTGGCCGAAAATTACTCAAACATGGCGTTATTGTTGTAGCGATTAATTACCGCTTAGGTGCGTACGGATTTATATGCCTCAACAATCCTGCTGTTCCTGGCAACCAAGGGCTGAAAGATCAATATGTAGCACTGCAATGGGTAAGAGACAATATTGCCGCTTTTGGTGGCAACCCGTACAATGTTACTATAGCTGGTCAAAGCGCAGGTTCAGCTTCAGTTCTGTTGCATTTATTTTCTCCAAAAGAAAAATTGTTCAATAAAGTTATAGCAGAGAGTGGAACACCTCTAAGTCCTGACATGTTTACAAATGGTGATGCGGATGCAGCTTTGAAATTAGCTAATTATTTGGGACTTAACACAACGGATGACCAGCAAGCCTTGGATTTCTTGGCTAAATCACACCACAGTTTAGTTACAGGTGCAACTCATGACTTAAAAATAGAATTTAAACCATGCAGAGAAAATTCTTTCAGTGGTGTTGATATTTTCGTTGATAATCAACCGTACTCTCTATCTAATTCAAGGAAAGTTAGAAATACACCTATTTTGATTGGTAATACTGACTTTGAATATCGAGGTGATGTACGACAGATGCATGGAAACGAATTTTTTGATAAAGACTTCTTTTATTCGTGGATACAAAACACCTTTGTGATGGAAAATGAGGAAGTGTACACCGCTGCTAAAATCGTAAGGCATTTTTACGTCGGTGATAAGGATATTTCATCGGATGTCAATACTGAAGCTGAGTACTTTAATTCTGATATTGTGTTCAATCATCCCATACAAGACACAATAACAAGACTAATAAATGAGAACGCAAGTCATGTGTACGAGTATGTATTCAGCTATGTGGGCGACACTGGCTTGTCTGGCGCAGCTCACTCAGCTGAACTGCCATTCCTGTTTGATTTATATGGGGATTTTGGAGAACTCATGACCCATTCTTCTACTGAAGATGATCTGTTAATGGTCGACCGCCTAACTACTTTATGGACAAACTTTATTAAATATGGGTAAGCTTGTATACCTATAACATTTAACACAAAATTCCATATTGATTTGTTGTAACTACAATCGTTTTATTTGTTTTTAGCAATCCAACGCCCGAAACATCAGAGCTGATACCGGTCACATGGTCACCTGTTACAGCAAATTCTAGACCGTACCTGATTATCAACAAAGAACTTCGAATGGAAACTGAAGAAAGGTTCTTAAAAGAAAGAATGGCATTCTGGGATCTGTTTTATTCCATTTATGGACAATATAATATTTTTGCATGATGGGTAATTTATTCAGTTGAATGTAATTTAAATTAAAATAAATGAATTGAGCCACTTGAAACTACTAGACTACGAAGTTAGGTATTAATGCATGTGTGTAAGTAAACTCTTTATCGCAATCAAAAATATAGTATAGGTAAAGAGAAAAAATTACAAAGGCGAACATAAAAAAGGATCTTTTAATAAAGGTTTCTCATCCAGCTAACCTAGTTGAGAGAAGGAAATTCAAAAATATAGGCAAACAGTCAAAATAACGTGCGGTAAAAGAAAATAAAATGAATAAAACTTTAAAAAAGTATATTAATTAATATTATAATAAATGTAAACAAATACAAGCCACAAAACGTGACACAAAAGCGGACACAGTGTACTTGATTGGACTCGTTATTGTCATTTGTGATTTAATTTATCCATATTACCTTCATTGTTGTCTAAACCCTTATAAACACGATTACCAAAAATGTCTTGTAGGCTAAATTAAAATCTTGTCAGCAATTAAATTTTTAGACTAACAATAAGTAGGTACCTATTATTATTACATACGAGTGCCTGCTATCAAAGCGTAGACTGTAAGTACTTCACTGTTAAGATAAACAATTCAAGACTAATTTCTCCCATAGCATTCAGATAAATAATGGAGGTCCTATATGCAAACTGACCGGCAGTTGTGTTATACGAGTAGTGCAAGTAACTCAATCATTACTTTAAGCAATTCACAATGGAGTGTTTAGTATTACTAAATGTAATATTAGTTGTGAGTGTCTATGGTGCAGTTCAAAGGGTTAATCTCTTAGTATTCATCAGTCAAGGTCTGGTAAGAGGCCAGACAGCCACCGACACTCTACGTTTTTGGGAATACCCTATGCCAAAGTGGATTTAAATAATCCATTTGGGGTAAGTTTTTGTTTGATTTGAATAACATACGAGTATCGCGGATAAGTTGGTTAGTATTAAATGTACATAGAAAAATATTTTTCTCCCTTTCAGGATGCCAGACCGGCTCCAAACTTTGGGGGAGAAAAATATTCCATGCTTCTGAGGCAACAATAATCCAGTGTCCGCAAACACCTTTTAGTGGATATACCCGAGTAGCCACCAAATCTGCGGAAGAGTCTATCCATTGTCTTCAATTGAACATATTTGTGCCTTCTGAGGCGAGTGTTAAAAATCCATTGCCAGTCCTTATCTGGATTCATGGAGGTGTCTTCATATTTGGAACAGGCCTTGAATTTGGAGTGCGACATTTAACCAAACGTAGTGTTATTGTAGTAACGGTAAATTATCGTTTAGGTGCGTATGGCTTTATGTGCCTAGACAGTCCTGCTGCTCCCGGCAATCAAGGGCTGAAAGATCAACATAAAGCCCTACCGTGGGTAAGACAATATTGCAGCTTTTGGTGGCAACCCGTATAATGTACTATAGGTAACAGGTCAAAGTGCGGGTTCATCTTCAGTTCTGTTGCATTTATTTTCTCCTAACGAAAATTTGTTCTCCAAAGTGATAGCACAAAGTGGAACACCACTCAGCCCAGATATGTTTACACACGGCGAACCAAATGCAGCAATAAAATTAGCAAAATTTTTGGGACTAAACGCAACAAATAATAAAGCCTTGGAATTCTTGGCTGAAACATTCCACGGCATGGTCACCGGTGCAACCCATGATTTAAAAATAGAATTGAAACCGTGCAAAGAAAAATCTTTCCGTGGGGTTGATATTTTTGTAAATAATGACCCTTATTCATTGTCTAATGAAAGAAAAAATATTAACACGCCAATTTTAATTGGTAATACCGATTTGAAGTATCGAGGTGACGTACAAACAATGTACGGAGATGACTATTTCAATAAAGATTTTTTTTATTCGACTCGAGACTACTGGATACATTTAACATAAACAGCTATGACCTACTGCTGCCGAAATAGTAATACATTTTTACGTCGGAGATAAAACTATTTCAACAGATGTCAACACCGAAGCTGAGTATTTCAACTCGGATTTTGTATTCAATCACCCTATTCAAGACACAATAACAAAGATAGTAAATGAAAATGCGAATCCTGTTAATGAGTACATTTTCAGTTATGTAGGAAATTCTGGTTTCTCTGGTGCCAGCCACTCAGCCGAGTTACCTTACTTGTTTGACTTATTTGGTGATTTTGGGGAGAACATGGCACATTCCTCAACTGACTACTATTTGCTATTGGTTGAATGTTTGACTACTTTATGGACAAATTTCGTTAAATATGGATAACTAAATGTATCCGTACCTATCCCTATGTCGTGTGTAAATTAATTAATAAAGGATTTACAATTACTTACTTAACAGCAACCCAACGCCTGAAGCATCGGAGCTAATTCCAGTCACGTGGATACCTGTTACCAGCAACTCACGGCTGTACCTGAGCATTGACAAACAACTTCGCATGGAGATGGAGGAAAGATTTTTGAAACAAAGAATGGCGTTTTGGGACCTATTTTATTCAATTTAAGGAAAAAACAATGTTTATGCTCGCAAAAAGCAAGGTCACTAACATTTATTTTGTATGTAAGTGGTATACATCGTATTCGTAACGATTATACCTTTATCCTTTTCCCGCATTTCATCCTGTTCACTATCCCGATCTGACAAGCTCAGCGCCATAGGAATTGGTTCAATAGGCGGGAAAGTGGTACAAAGAAATAAAGTTTTTTTTGTGTATTGTGTATGATTGACCTAAAATTATACCAGATGGCTTGCCTTCGTCTACTAAGTATATGCATATAAAATACATAGGTATGGCGATACCTTAAAACGAAAAAATGCTGGCTTAATGCTGGAAAAAAGGCTGGTTATAAATTAACTCATTGCTTTGATTGTCGAACCAATGTGGTACTATACTTAAGTATTTAGTTAGTATGACTGACAAGAAACAAAATTGTAAACTTGTGGCATTTGAACTAAAACACTTCTGTTAGCCTTATTGTTAGTATCAGTTGGCGGTAGTAGGATCATCTAAAGGGATCGGCTAAGATCATTATCAAACCCAGAATTATCAGGGTACTTCACAAACAAGGTTACAATTTTACCATGAAACCATTTTCGAACACTCAGATAGGTTTATCGCGAAATCAAGTGGCAGTTGCATTGCAAGAGTAGAGGAAGCTGCTTGGAGGGTTAGTTGTCAATCACTAAGCTATAATGAAAGACATAGTAATATTCCTAATTCTTTCCTTGGTCGTGAACGTCTATGGTGTTCAACAAAGAGTAGATCCCTTAGTTCTTATTGGGCAAGGCCTGGTAAGAGGGCAGAAATCTACTGATGGTGATTACTCAGCGTTTATGGGCGTACCTTACGCAAAGGTAGATTTAGATGATCCGTTTGGGGTAAGTAGATTAATATCTGATTTAATTATTATTTATCTGTTTCATCATCATGTTCTATATGAACTAAGCAAAGGCCTCTTGTTGACTCTGATAATAATGTTTTTGACATTGCAAATACAATTAAAGTTATGATAAACCCTAAACTTATTAGCTCGTAAAAATGTTGCTGTAATCAGTAAAAAGATATTAAAAAATGTTTAGTGACTGATAGCTATTTTAATACTCATTTCAGGCAGCCCAGCCAGCTTCTCATTTTGAAGAAGAAATATTTTACGCTTATGACAACTCAAAAGTGTGCCCTCAAACATTTAAAGGGTTTTCCAATACTGCGTCTGAGCAGGAGGATATCGATTGTCTCCAGTTAAGCCTCTACGTACCGTCTCGAGCAAGCTCCAAGAATCCCCTTCCAGTTCTTGTTTGGATTCATGGTGGAGGTTTTGCTGTAGGAAGCGGCAATCAACAGGGACCAAGCAACTTACTAAAACACGGCATCATCATTGTAACTGTCAACTACCGACTAGGACCGTATGGATTTATGTGTCTTAACAATACCGCTGTACCAGGAAATCAGGGGCTGAAAGATCAGTATACCGCACTTCGATGGGTTCGGGACAATATTGCCGCTTTTGGTGGCAACCCTTACAACGTAACTCTGGGTGGTTTTAGTGCCGGCTCTGCTTCCGTTTTATATCAATTGTATTCATCAAAAGATAAGTTGTTTAATAAGGTGATCGCAGAAGTGGAACGCATCTTAGCCTGACATGTTCGGTAGCGGGGACTATGATGCGGCCGTGAAACTAGCAAATTATTTGGGTTTGAATACGACTGACGAGCAGCAAGCCTTGAACTTTTTAGCCACAACTCATCACAGTTTAGTCACGGGTGCTGCCAGTGATTTAGCGTTAGAGTTTTTACCATGCAAAGAGAAATATTTTAATGATGTTGATAATTTTATAGACAAGGAACGTCCTACTTATCAAA
>NC_133473.1:6745774-6791263 GCF_025370935.1 Choristoneura fumiferana
CATGTGTGTAAGTAAACTCTTTATCGCAATCAAAAATATAGTATAGGTAAAGAGAAAAAATTACAAAGGCGGACATAAAAAAGATCTTTTAATAAAGGTTTCTCATCCAGCTAACCTAGTTGAGAGAAGGAAATTCAAAAATATAGGCAAACAGTCAAAATAACGTGCGGTAAAAGAAAATAAAATGAATAAAAGTTTAAAAAAGTATATTAATTAATATTATAATAAATGTAAACAAATACAAGCCACAAAACGTGACACAAAAGCGGACACAGTGTACTTGATTGGACTCGTTATTGTCATTTGTGATTTAATTTATCCATATTACCTTCATTGTTGTCTAAACCCTTATAAACACGATTACCAAAAATGTCTTGTAGGCTAAATTAAAATCTTGTCAGCAATAAAATTTTTAGACTAACAATAAGTAGGTACCTATTATTATTACATACGAGTGCCTGCTATCAAAGCGTAGACTGTAAGTACTTCACTGTTAAGATAAACAATTCAAGACTAATTTCTCCCATAGCATTCAGATAAATAATGGAGGTCCTATATGCAAACTGCCCGGCAGTTGTGTTATACGAGTAGTGCAAGTAACTCAATCATTACTTTAAGCAATTCACAATGGAGTGTTTAGTATTACCAAATGTAATATTAGTTGTGAGTGTCTATGGTGCAGTTCAAAGAGTTAATCTCTTAGTATTCATCAGTCAAGGTCTGGTAAGAGGCCAGACAGCCACCGACACTCTACGTTTTTGGGAATACCCTATGCCAAAGTGGATTTAAATAATCCATTTGGGGTAAGTTTTTTGTTTGATTTGAATAACATACGAGTATCGCGGATAAGTTGGTTAGTATTAAATGTACATAGAAAAATATTTTTCTCCCTTTCAGGACGCCAGACCGGCTCCAAACTTCGGGGAGAAATATTCCATGCGTCTGAGGCAACAATAACCCAGTGTCCGCAAATACCTTTTAGTGGATATACCCGAGTAGCCACTAAATCTGCGGAAGAGTCTATCCATTGTCTTCAATTGAACATATTTGTGCCTTCTGAGGCGAGTGTTAAAAATCCATTGCCAGTCCTTGTCTGGATTCATGGAGGTGTCTTCATATTTGGAACAGGCCTTGAATTTGGAGTGCGGCATTTAACCAAACGTAGTGTTATTGTAGTAACGGTAAATTATCGTTTAGGTGCGTATGGCTTTATGTGCCTAGACAGTCCTGCTGCTCCCGGCAATCAAGGGCTGAAAGATCAACATAAAGCCCTACCGTGGGTAAGACAATATTGCAGCTTTTGGTGGCAACCCGTATAATGTACTATAGGGAACAGGTCAAAGTGCGGGTTCATCTTCAGTTCTGTTGCATTTATTTTCTCCTAACGAAAATTTGTTCTCCAAAGTGATAGCACAAAGTGGAACACCACTCAGCCCAGATATGTTTACAAACGGCGAACCAAATGCAGCAATAAAATTAGCAAAATTTTTGGGACTAAACGCAACAAATGATCAACAAGCCTTGGAATTCTTGGCTGAAACATTCCACGGCATGGTCACCGGTGCAACCCATGATTTAAAAATAGAATTGAAACCGTGCAAAGAAAAATCTTTCCGTGGGGTTGATATTTTTGTAAATAATGACCCTTATTCATTGTCTAATGAAAGAAAAAAGATTAACACACCAATTTTAATTGGTAATACCGATTTGGAGTATCGAGGTGACGTACAAACAATGTACGGAGATGACTATTTCAATAAAGTTTTTTTTTTATTCGACTCGAGACTACTGGATACATTTAACATAAACAGCTATGACCTACTGCTGCCGAAATAGTAAGACATTTTTACATCGGAGATAAAACTATTTCAACAGATGTCAACACCGAAGCTGAGTATTTCAACTCGGATTTTGTATTCAATCACCCTATTCAAGACACAATAACAAAGATAGTAAATGAAAATGCGAATCCTGTTAATGAGTACATTTTCAGTTATGTAGGAAATTCTGGTTTCTCTGGTGCCAGCCACTCAGCCGAGTTACCTTACTTGTTTGACTTATTTGGTGATTTTGGGGAGAACATGGCACATTCCTCAACTGACTACTATTTGCTATTGGTTGAATGTTTGACTACTTTATGGACAAATTTCGTTAAATATGGATAACTAAATGTATCCGTACCTAACCCTATGTCGTGTGTAAATTAATTAATAAAGGATTTACAATTACTTACTTAACAGCAACCCAACGCCTGAAGCATCGGAGCTAATTCCAGTCACGTGGATACCTGTTACCAGCAACTCACGGCTGTACCTGAGCATTGACAAACAACTTCGCATGGAGATGGAGGAAAGATTTTTGAAACAAAGAATGGCGTTTTGGGACCTATTTTATTCAATTTAAGGAAAAAACAATGTTTATGCTCGCAAAAAGCAAGGTCACTAACATTTATTTTGTATGTAAGTGGTATACATCGTATTCGTAACGATTATACCTTTATCCTTTTCCCGCATTTCATCCTGTTCACTATCCCGATCTGACAAGCTCAGCGCCATAGGAATTTGTTCAATAGGCGGGAAAGTGGTGCAAAGAAATAAAGTTTTTTTTGTGTATTGTGTATGTTTGACCTAAAATTATACCAGATGGCTTGCCTTCGTCTACTAAGTATATGCATATAAAATACATAGGTATGGCGATCCCTTAAAACGAAAAAATGCTGGCTTAATGCTGGAAAAAAGGCTGGTTATAAATTAACTCATTGCTTTGATGTCGAAACCAATGTAAGTACATACTTAAGTATAGTTAGTATGGACACAAGAAACAAAATTGTAAACTTGTGGCATTTGAACTAAAACACTTCTGTTAGCCTTATTGTTAGTATCAGTTGGCGGTAGTAGGATCATCTAAAGGGATCGGCTAAGATCATTATCAAACCCAGAATTATCAGGGTACTTCACAAACAAGGTTACAATTTTACCATGAAACCATTTTCGAACACTCAGATAGGTTTATCGCGAAATCAAGTGGCAGTTGCATTGCAAGAGTAGAGGAAGCTGCTTGGAGGGTTAGTTGTCAATCACTAAGCTATAATGAAAGACATAGTAATATTCCTAATTCTTTCCTTGGTCGTGAACGTCTATGGTGTTCAACAAAGAGTAGATCCCTTAGTTCTTATTGGGCAAGGGCTGGTAAGAGGGCAGAAATCTACTGATGGTGATTACTCAGCGTTTTTGGGCATACCTTACGCAAAGGTAGATTTAGATGATCCGTTTGGGGTAAGTAGATTAATATCTGATTTCATTATTATATACCTGTTTCATCATCATGTTCTATATGAACTAAGCAAAGGCCTCTTGTTGACTCTGATAATAATGTTTTTGACATTGCAAATACAATTTAAGTTAAAATGATAAACCCTAAACTAATTAGCTCGTAATAAATGTCTTTCCAATCAGTAAAAAGATATATAAAAAATGTTTAGTGACTGATAGCTATTTTAATACTCATTTCAGGCAGCCCAGCCAGCTTCTCATTTTGAAGAAGAAATATTTTACGCTTATGACAACTCAAAAGTGTGCCCTCAAACATTTAAAGGGTTTTCCAATACTGCGTCTGAGCAGGAGGATATCGATTGTCTCCAGTTAAGCCTCTACGTACCGTCTCGAGCAAGCTCCAGAAATCCCCTCCCAGTTCTTGTTTGGTTTCATGGTGGAGGTTTTGCTGTAGGAAGCGGCAATCAACAGGGACCAAGCAACTTACTAAAACACGGCATCATCATTGTAACTGTCAACTACCGACTAGGACCGTATGGATTTATGTGTCTTAACAATACCGCTGTACCAGGAAATCAGGGGCTGAAAGATCAGTATACCGCACTTCGATGGGTTCGGGACAATATTGCCGCTTTTGGTGGCAACCCTTACAACGTAACTCTGGGTGGTTTTAGTGCCGGCTCTGCTTCCGTTTTATATCAATTGTATTCATCAAAAGATAAGTTGTTTAATAAGGTGATCGCAGAAAGTGGAACGCATCTTAGCCCTGACATGTTCGGTAGCGGGGACTATGATGCGGCCGTGAAACTAGCAAATTATTTGGGTTTGAATACGACTGACGAGCAGCAAGCCTTGAACTTTTTAGCCACAACTCATCACAGTTTAGTCACGGGTGCTGCCAGTGATTTAGCGTTAGAGTTTTTACCATGCAAAGAGAACTATTTTAATGATGTTGATAATTTTATAGACAAGGAACCGTCCTACTTATCAAATAAAAGAAAGATCAGAAACACACCAGTTTTGATTGGCAACACTGATTTAGAATATCTAGGTGATGTACAGAATGTACACGGCGAAGATTATTTATCTACAGACTTCTTTCGCTCCAGACTACAGCAAGTGTTCGATCTTGAAGACGATCAGTTAGACACAGCTGCGGCAATTGTCAGACATTTTTATATCGGAGATAGAGCTATCACAACAGATGTAAATGACGAAGCAGAAAATTTGAATTCTGACTTTGTATTTAATCATCCGATTCAAGATACCATTACAAGTTTGATTAATGAGAATGCAAAGCCAGTTTACGAGTATGTGTTCAGCTATGTTGGAGACACTGGGGCGGCGGGAGCAGGGCACTCAGCTGAGCTTCCCTACTTATTCAATTTGCCCGGATATCCCTCACTACGATCAGCTGATGATCAGTTAATCAGCGACCGTGTAACTACTTTATGGGCCAACTTTATCAAATATGGGTAATTTATTCTGTATTATCGATAGTCAGTCCTTATATGTAATGTTTTCTAAACTAAATTTATTTTTACTTATAAACGCAAATATATTCCGTCCGTCAGAATCCCTGTTTTAATTATAGTTTGTTTGTTTTAGAAATCCAACTCGTGAGACTTCAGACTTAATTCCAGTCAACTGGACCCCTGTTACCGCAGACACGAGGCCATACTTAAACATTGGACCTGAACTTCGCATGCAAGATAGATTTCTAAGGGAAAGAATGGCATTCTGGGATCTTCTATATACTTCTTATGGACAAAATGGTCATTAATTTTGCACATAGTAGTGATAGGTACTTAAATAAAAATATCTTAGCTGTAAAAATATATGATAACCCGATTATCCCATTAATATATTCCATCATACATGTAAAATTACGTAATAATGTAAATTCTATATATTTAATTTTACTTCATCATATAAAAATACGAGTATATTACTCGAATTAGAATACGAAGCAAGAGCTGGAATTTCATTTTCCACATCGTTTTAATAGTATATTCCGATTGGAATATAGTTTATTTTTAATTTTATAAATTTGGTGGCTACTCGTATCGTAATCAGAAGTAAGCCTTAACTTGACTGTTCTAAATAAAAAGTCGAAACAACAATGATCAAGGTTTTCCAAAAACGTCTAAGTTTAATTCTGGAAGCTACTTGACCCTTTATGGGTTTGTAAGGCAAAATGAGCATGATATCGTTTTATTCTGTCTTAAAAAGTTGGTGCCAAGTGAAAAATATTTTATTATAGCGACATCCGATCATCTTTTACTATTATCAAGATCAGTGAGTTTTATCGAAGTACTTCACATTCTAGATATTGAGCCCTGTTTAAAACGTCTAAATAAAATTGATTTATCTTTCAATTCAGCGGCAGTTGCATTACGAAAGTAGTGGAAGCTACTCGAAAGTTTTGTTCTTATTTTTAACGAATAGTTCATAATGAAGATCTTAATATTGCTAAGTATTTTATTCATTGTGAACGTACGAAGTGCTGTACAGAGGGTAGATCCTTTAGTGATCATCAGTCAAGGACTGGTGAGGGGACAGAAGGCTACTGACGGTGACTATTCCGCATTTTTGGGAATACCTTATGCAAAAGTTGATGTAGATGACCCATTTGGGGTAAGTTAATTAATTTGATTTCAAATCGCAATTTTATACATCGTAAATCATAATAATGTGCTTGAATTTGTTTATTATTTTTAAGGCACCTCGACCGGCTCCTGAATTTGAAGAAGAAATATTCTACGCTTATGACAATTCGAGAAAGTGCCCTCAAACTCCATTCGGTGTATTTCCACAAGCATCTTCTGATGACGAGTCTATCGACTGCCTTCAGTTAAGCGTCTACGTTCCATCTCAAGCTAGCTCCTACAACCCTCTCCCAGTTCTTGTTTGGATCCATGGAGGAGGTTTTATGGGAGGAAGCGCGACAGAATACGGGGCACAAAATCTAGTTAGACATGGCGTAATCGTTGTAACTGTTAATTACCGGTTAGGACCATACGGATTCATGTGTCTCGATATCCCTGCTGTACCAGGAAATCAAGGACTAAAAGACCAATACGAAGCACTTCGATGGGTTCGAAATAATATAGCTGCGTTCGGTGGCAACCCTTACAACGTGACTCTCGCTGGCCAAAGCGCAGGCTCTGCTTCGGTTTTGTTGCAATTATATTCGTCTAAAGAAAAGTTATTCAACAAGGTGATAGCAGAGAGTGGAACACATTTGAGCCCTGACATGTTTACCAATCCAGATCTTAACGCAGCGGTAAAACTTGCAAATTATTTAGGATTCAACACGACTGATGACCAACAAGCTCTAGAATTTCTGTCTACAAGTCATCATAGTTTGGTCACAGGTGCAGTTAGTGATGTCGGATTAGATTTCAAACCATGCAAAGAAAAATCTTTTAGTGGCGTCGAAAATTTTGTAGATAGCGAACCGTATGCTTTATCTAACGAAAGAAAAATTAGAAATACTCCTATTTTAATCGGTAATACCAATGCAGAATATTTAGGCGACAGCATAACATTGATGCACGGCGAAGATTATTTCGAAAGCGACTTTTTTAAAACGAGATTACAAAACGCATTTAATCTTGACAAGGAACAACAAGATAAAGCTGCAGAGATCATCAGGCACTTTTATATCGGGGATAAGCCCATTTCAGCAGATGTTGCTTTTGAAGCCGCTAATTTTAATTCGGACTTTGTATTTAATCATCCTATTCAAGATACAATTACAAGCTTGATTAGTGAAAATGCGAATCCTATCTATGAGTACGTATTCACATATGTCGCAGAATCTGGAGCAGCTGGAGCATCCCACTCTGCAGAATTGTCGTACTTGTTCAACATTCCCCGATCTGGCCAGAGATCAGCGGATGAACAGACAATGGTTGATATTATAACAACTCTGTGGACCAACTTTATTAAATACGGGTAAGAATTAGTGTAATATAATTACTAAATATTTCTTTAAAAAGTACGATTTTGTTATCAATTTTGGTATTTATTTTAGAAACCCGACTCCAAGCACCTCGGACTTGATTCCGGTCTCCTGGCCTGCAGTCACTTCGAACACGAGACCCTACCTAAACATTGGCTCTGAACTACGAATGGAGGATAGATTCGAAAAAGAAAGAATGGCGTTTTGGGACCTCTTTCACTCAATATATGGAAAATACAGCAACCTTGTGCGAAATTGCGATTACGACTGAAATTAAACATTTTAGAGATACCTAATTAGTATACAATTTTGTGATATACTTTAAAATACGTGACAGCTAGTTATATTTGTAAATTTTCATTGGAAATAAAGTTGAAGTGGCACTCCTGATTCTCTTTGAAAGAGTCTGAGGAAAGTATTAATGACATTCACCGAATTTAGTTAGATGTAAATATACAAAACACAACTCCTGTTTGTAGCGCACTGGGGAGCTACAGATATTGTACAATATTTCCAACCTTGTGAATAAAGTTAATACCGGACAATCAAACACAAGAATAAATACTGGTACTTGTAACTGTCTAAATACCGCTACAATTTATTAACCTGTTGAGGAATATAAACTAGATTAGCACTGTCAGATGCGATCTATTGTTCGGACTGGCATTTCTCAATGGACGCTTAAGGTCGCTCATTTGCATACGGTTACTCCAAAGGAAGTGACGCTGTAAACCAAATTCAAAGTTCATTCAGAAAGTACGTATAACGGTTGTCAAAAATTAGAATGGGCCATAGCGGGACTTAAAAAATAAAACATGTGACATAAAAAAAGTGACTGTTTTGGCAATTTTAGGTACAATATCAATTTAAAAAGTCTATAACATCAATCCAATCGTACCTTGTCCCATCAGTCTTGTCAGAACACTTACCTATTGTTACCCCTGTGCATTAGGATCAGACCGTATTTAGTGTTTACAAAACACACAATAATACTCATACCTAGTGACTAAACAAAAGCTACCTAATATTTTCAGGGTACATCGTGGATCTAAAACGAATGGCACCCATCAGTAGCCTCATTTGAATGTTTTAGACTGATAATTACTGCCTCTAACCGACAGTAGATATAAATCCAACAAATTTAATGAGTCGTCATAAAATTAGTATTGAAAAATTGCTTTTTTAATTAGGTTTTTAAACATTTGATATAAAAAAGGTGACAGTGAACCCAATACTTGACTCTCGCACAAAATTAGTATTTAGTAAGGCATTATAGTTATAGGTGTTATAAGAAGCAAAACAGACACAGAAAAAAAGATAAAAGGAAATTCTAGTACAGCAGCAGGTGTATACGAGTGTGGTGTGGTCATGGTAAGTTGTTGTTAAGTACTTGACAGTGATATATCAAACATTAAAAATAGCCCATGTTCCTGGCAAAGATTTTAATAGTGATCGGAAAGGTACACATGCATTTATTTATTGCTCGGTGCTTCATCAAAAGAAAGGACTAATACATCTCAAGTGCAATGGATAAAATTAGAAGCGGATGCTCTATTCTATTGATAAGATATTTACATTTTGGCTGTTTGAAAAGTATAAATGCAATACTATACAAAATGGTGTAGGTAAGCCCATAAGTATATAATAATCCCATATGGTATACAATCAGCGTCAAATGTAAGATAATGCTAAACTATGTCCTGAGGCCGTATTGCCTACCGTTCCTGACGTTCGCGATCGCAATCAAATGACAGATTTCGATCGCGGGCGTTAGAAACATTAGGCAATACGGCCTCTGATTTTACCACGTCTCGGTTGTCAAGGGTTTTAAAATTTGGTCTAAAATATTTGAGACCATCTTGCCCGTTTCCTTATATTCGATGCTGACTGTACCTACGGACAAAGTCAAAGTAAATTTGATCTAATCAGAACACTAATCATAGTATTTGAATTATTTAAAGAACAAATACGCTTTGACATAAAATTAATCTGGATTAGTAACAGATGGTTGGGCAAGTTTAACTGGACGCCTACATATATAAATGTTTTTCAGAATATTTCGATTGTGTTTGAAAGATGTTTCCATACATTGGTCAATGTTTAAAGAATACGGCGTCAAAGTACATATCGAATCAGATGAAATCTTTACAGAGGCTACCAGCTGTATTTCGGATTATTTTAAAATACCTCGTATATGTATTGCTGCAAAGATATTCAAAAACAATCGGAGTTTTCAAACAGAGCACTGTACGCTCGCACCGCAGCATTGCCCCAAAGTGCAACTCAGTTACACTTTTTACTCGAATTCCATTTATTTGTCCCCGCGGTGTATCGCTGATCGAACTTTCTCCCCTGCATTTAGTTCCACCAAGTTTTCCCCATTACCCATTTCTCCGCCCTTAAGCGTGACTGTTAACTCAAATTATCACCCCGGGTTATCATTTCATTACCTAACAGTCATTGTCAATTACTATTTACTACGCTTTCTAGTGGTTTGTTTTTATTGCCAATTATTCGGTTACAGTGATTGAGTGAGTTATGGTTGTACGGGTTTAGCGAGTACTATGATACCGTTAGATAAACCGACAACAAATCAGTTAAGAATATAAAAATCTTTTTAAAATAAATTAAAGGGCAATAACAAAGGGCTTCTTCAGTTTTCTCGTCTTTTTTTGTTAATATTGATAGTAAAAAAGATTATGCTTAGTTATAAAAAAGAGTGACAGTACCGATGCTGAATTTAGTTTGATTAAAGTTATTGCGAATAATATTGGTCGTGCGTGGGAGGATAATATTTGACATTTGACCCAAGCGGTCAAAACTCGAATATTCCTCTTAAACGAAATTAAATTATTATTAATTGAGAATCACAAAAGGTGGAAAAGTAAGAACCAACCTTTGCATTTCGGTCGAATATTTTTAATTCTGTCGCAGGAAAATAACTATGTAATAGTCCTAGGTAACGTAGTTTCATGGTTAGGTCAAGAATGTCAACAAGTAGTTAGTTACATAATTGAACAGAAGTGTTTAGGTATACTTATTTATTTTCCTAGGCGTTTGATACATTATTGCATAGTCAGTGATCATCAAAAAGACAAAATAACACGTCAAACGTCTTACTGACACTTTTTTTAATTTTTAACATTCCAATTAACTAAGGGTTTTCATTATAAATGCAAAGGGGAATAAGTAAATATATATTTTTTTGTATTTTTTTTGTCATACGCTTTCATGTTTAAAGTATTTAGCGAATTGTGGTGAAATTAGGTGTGGAGTGGAGATAAGTAGTTTTAAATCCTGAGAAAAAAAAGAACAATTGTTATCCCGGAAAATTAAATAGTCCCGGGGAAGATAAACGAATTCATCGCCGACGAAGACGCAGCCAACAGCTAGTACTCAATACATTACAAACAATCTTGCTAGGCATTTATTAGTAACATGGCATTCGATGATGGTATGATGGTTGTACAAGAGATTGCTTAAACACCCTGTGTGCAAGCGTGCATAAATCCGCACTTACGGCCTCGTGCCGCCATAATCAACCTTAATACTCTTATAACAAAGATCACGTGTAATTTAACAGCACAATCTATCATAGCTAATTTACGTTCACGATGAAATTGCCATGAAAATGCGTGGGCTTGGTATTACGCGGAAAATCTATGTAGTATTACCAGCTGTAATAGAAGTAATGATTTGGTAATAAAAAAACCGGTCAAGTGGACTCGCGACCTATCTATAAATCCAGTCAAAGTCAAAATATCTTTATTCAGTTCAGGCTATAACAAACACTTATGAATGTCAAAAAAAATCCACCACCGGTTCGGAAAAACCTCTGTTGAGAAGAATCCGGCAAGAAACACAACGAGCTATATTTTTTTTAAACAGATTTACAATATTATTAAATGATATGTATACATCACAAGTATTTAACACAACTTTATTTTTGTGTGTTCGTAGAGCCCTACTTCCTTTGCAAAATATACACAGCATGGGGTCAAAAGCAATAAAAAGTCCGAAAATCTCTGATCGGCAAATAATAACTTAGAGCTTGTGCACACTGGCGTTTTTGCCGGCGGTTTCTCAGCGTAGCGGGAACGCGACGCACACGCAGCGTGCATGTGGCGAGCAGGCTGCGGTATCTTCGCGATTATTCGCTACCTGCGTGCCGCCGCGGTGCCGTCACGTGGACGCAGCGATTAAGCCACGTACGGTCATAGGGCTTGTGCACATTGCGCTTTTGCCGGCGGTTTCTCGGCGGAGCGGGAACGCGGCACGCACGCGGCGGTATCTCCGCAATTATTTGCCGCCACGGTGACGCCGACCGTATATGACCGTACGTGGCTTAATCGCCGCGTCCACGCGACGGCACTGCGGCGGCTCGCAGGCGTTGAATAATCGTGGAGATACTGCAGCGTGCTCGCCGCATGCACGCCGCGTTCCCGCTCTGCCGAGAAATCGCCGGCAACAGCGCTAGTGCGCACAAGATCTTACCAGTGATTTTCGGATATACAAATTTATCTTTTGCATGGTTTTAAATCGGTAATGCCCAACTCCCACTTGACCGGTATTCATAACGCGTGTGTCAAACATAAATTTCAATATAACCACTCAGCTCTTATGATTAAAATTGATCAAGGTGTTGATTTTGATTGGAAAGAGGCCAAGACTGAGATAAACATGACAGCATTATGTACCCAGATAGGAACGAGGACAGCGAGGACGACTCCTAAGTATATTATCTACTGGGTCAAGGGATTTTGATAATCAATTTCCTTATGGAAAGTTAGTGATACTATTTAACGGAAAATGGACAGCACTAAAAATAAATCGATCGTATTAAGTCGACATAACTATCACGAAGATGAGTGGATGAAATAATAAGTAATGTTGTAATGATGAAAACGTTACAGTTTTTGTTATTAGTATCAATACCAATGAGTCTCTGAACTTTCCCTGGATTTTCTTGTAACAGAAGAAAGATGTAAAGTGGACAACGTGAATACGAGAGCTCAGAGTTCGTTTGTTCATCAGTTCAAACTAAACTTCTCTACGCACACACCATAAGGTCGCAGTTCTTAATTACAGTTTTTGATGATTCTATTTTGATGACATTAATTATTTATGTGTTCCTATTAGATATCTGTAGGTATGTCTATGTCGTAGTTAAGTTAGTTTCAGTATGGTTATAGAGACTGAAAATTAACTAGATCGGCTCACTGTATATTTTGAGGCAAATGACTCGCTTATCGTTGCCAGCGCTGGCAGCTTCCGCGTAAGCGCAGCATTAGCTGAGTTTGCTCTTTTTCCGTATACTTGCAAAGTTTCCTATTTTTTAATACTCTTTTTATATGATCTGTGCTGTATTGTACTATTTTATCTTGTATTGTTTATATTGTTGTCTTGTATTGTTTGTACTGTTGGAAATTAAATATTTTCTTTCTTTCTTTTTTTTTCTTTCTTTCTTATCTGAACTAGTTGGAGGACGTGGGTGTTCGGAAAACCGGTATTTTCGGATAATCTAACTGATTCAGCCATACATATTTACGTACAGGTAAATGAAAACCATAGGTATTTACATTAGAAAAAAAATAGTTTATCGACTAGCGGGTACTTGGAAGTGACACATGAGTATAATTTTTTTTCAATTTTTTAATTGTGACTTTTTAGTCGCGACAAGTGCGCGAGCACAGTAGTGCGGGTGACGTGAGAGGGAGAGGGTAGTTACGCGCGAGTCCGACGTGCGGTGAGCGGCTGCGCGCCGGGCGTAACAGTTCGGATAAGCGGTTGTTCGGTTGATCGACGTTCGGATAATCGACGCTCCGCTGTACCTACATTTAACGAGCTCCCAATATTACGACGCACTTGTCAGCATTATGAAATTAAATTACTTATTCAGTCTACTAGCAACTGCGCATAGTATCAACAGCTCATTGAAAATAATCACGGCCTGCATCCTGTAACAACTTCATCTAAGTATGGATCTTTGTACACCGCGTTTTTAAAACGCGCCGCCGACGCGCGTTTGTATGGATGGAAACATGGCACGCGTTTTGTTGCTGCTCTATGGAAAAGAAAAACGCACTGCCAACGCGCGTGTCAGGGGGGGGGGCGGCTACTGCGAAATTCGAAAACCGAAGTTCGTATCGTACCGTCCCTCTCAGTCTCGTATTACATAATATAGGCGTTTGCGGGACGCATTTCGTAGTAGGTAAGTACTCATATAAGGCTAGACACGTGTCGTCGCAGAATTAAAAAACTCTGTGTGCAAAAACGTATGGTAGATTACACTTACATTTATGTAGGTACTTATTAAATTGTAGGTAGGTATTTAATTATAAATATGTATGTTAGTCATGTCAAGTTGCCTGAAATAAATGCATTTATTATTATTATACCTAGTGTCGTTCACGAAGACGCGTGATTTTGTCAAAATAGCCATTAATGACATTGTAATAAGAACCACGGCACGCGTCATCGTGAATGACTCTACCTATAGTTGTTCAATTGTTCACTTACGCATGTAAATGTCGACTGGTTCCTTGAGCGTTCTCACGTGGCATCCATCCTCGGTCACATTGAGGTTGTACACGCCGAACTGCCCCAGTTTCGGCCTCGATTGGCACAGGAGACCTCTGCAGACAATAACCTTTTTAAAAAAAATGTTACAAGTCCTTTTGTTAACTGTGCTTGCATTGACTTTCAAAATAGAAACATAAATATTCGCACGGAATTTCAAGCCAATCCGATTCATCATCCCAGCCTATATACGACCCACTGCTGGGCTCAGGCCTCCTCTCAGAACAAGAGGGCTTGGGCCATAGTTCCCACGCGGGCCCAGTGCGGATTGGGAACTTCACACGCACCATTGAATTGCTTCGCAGGTTTGTGCAGGTTTCCTCACGATGTTTTCCTTCCCCACAAAGCTCGTGGTAAATTTCAAATGTAATTCTGCATATGAATTTTGAAAAACTCACTGGTGCCCTCTGCTTGAGAGGCGATAGGTCAAACCACTAGGCCACCACGGCTTTTCAATCCGATTATTAGAAGTAAATAAAATCGACTTACAAAATAAACCTGGAAAAAACAATTGCAAGGTAAATAAAAGCTTGTATATTAAATCAGATAAGTTTGTACATAATAATAGATATACTTGTCGTTAATTTCTAGGTTATTTTTTGACTGACATGCGAATTCAATACGTAAAGCGTAAAAAGATACAAATATTATAACAAATAAATGAATTGATGTGCGATAATTATTAACTTACCTAATTAAGTTTCAGTGTTTTTAAGGGTGTGGCTTTGCTTAGTAATTTTTGAATGGTTGGTTGTTCTTTACTCTTATTTATATTTATTTATGCCATACCTACATACATTGATTAATGTATTCCTGGACCATGAGCGAATGAAACAAAGAGACGGTAAAGAGAAACGTGATTGTTTTAATAAAATGAATAAACAAATTAGATCGACTAAGACTAAGTGTATTTGAACTATGATAAGAAGATGATAAGTATACATATAATATTATACGTACAACCCAAAAATATATAGCCACTCAAAATGAAACCAAAAGATGATGGGAACTCACAGATGAATTCAAACCGTATTCTCAATTCAACGTTTAAAATATAAACAAAAAGCAAAAGCTTAGAGTTGCGGGTGTGATTAAATAACATTTAACATCATCTCCATTGCATGCCGAGTGCAAGAGACAATTGACAATCTGTTTAACTTTTTTCTTGAATTATTTACGGCCAGAACTTTTTAGTAGCGGATTGACGCCGCTCAAGTTACAACAGTTTTAAAACGGTTGCTAGCGAATCTTTAAACTTCAATAAATAAGGTTGGGTTGGGAACAGTAATTAAGATTTAATCGGACACTCAAATTATGACGTATAAGTTAAGTTAACTAAATTATACAAGTAATAACTAACTTGTGGCTAATATTGCTGCAATTCTACACCTCAACACTTGCTTTTAAACTTTAGGATTTTCACAATGCATTCTCAGTTTTTCAATCAAGATAAAAGTAAAATGGGCATTGAGTCCTGTGTACCGGTACTGGGAAACGGTGAACTCGACCCTGTGGTACACAGAAACTCTTACAGTACACAGTGGCTCGACTCTATAATATTTAATTCAAACTATAATTTATATTCAGACTTTATTTACGACAACTTCTATATTTGGTAAATCAGGAAAGGCAGTGGTATATAGGCGTACAAGACTGTTCAGCTTTCACTTTTACGTACAAGTTAAATTGTATAAACATTGAGTTTTTAAATGTCGTTTTTAAGTGTATGTCTGAGTCAGTAGGCGTGCGAGTTTAGTTGCGTGCATGCAAATCTGTGTCGTGGGGAAATTCTGTTTATGAACAAGAAGTATTTGACTCGTGTGAAACTAACATTTTACTTTAAATCTCCAAAAGGAAATGTATAAGATTGTATTCTTAATCTACATTGGCGTATAGATACAAAAACGAATGGCACTGTGAAATTTTACTTAAAACACCGCTTGCTAATCTTGCTCAAGCCGAATTCATTCATTCTACGCTAGCATCGTTGGAAGAAAATTAATGTGGAATTATGTAATATTAGAGGAAATATGTTTTATTTGGCTCTTAGTAAGTATTTGATCTCGGTCATTACAGAGTCACATGACCCTAACGCCGAGTTAACTACTTCAACGCCGAGTTTAAAAAAATGGGAGTCTCAAAAACAACACTCAATCTAGGAACCAAAGGGCTATATCATCAATATCATCATATATCAGCCTTATGAAGTCCACTGTTGGACATACGCCTCCCTCGTGTACCTGCCTACAGTTGCTTCAGAGCTATCTATGTCGATGATTTCGGTAGCAAACTTAACAAAGTATAATATTTTGACAAAATATTTAAATGCGGCACATAACAAGCGTTAACCACACACAAATATAAACATTGCCAACTGGTAGTTTCGCACGTACGCGAGCTATCGTGCTCATTGCAGTGAAAATAAACGGTTGTGGGTTGCGGTGTGTAGTGAGTCACTTGTTTTTAATTTGTACTACACTGGCCACCCACTTACATCCTACCTTACTATACTCTAGCGCGTATAAAGCTTGAAACGCTGTAAAAGCACAGCAATTATAGTTTGAGTCTTTGGTTGTACAATAAAATAAAAACACCACTTCAATTTATTTATTTAAAAAAGACAGTTTTGTCTTAACTTTTGATTCAGCAATTTGTTTTGTTTTAAAGGATTATTTTACTTTCGTGTGGCACGCGTCTTTATTCCTGTAGAAGTCATCGGACTGTCAAACTAGATCAGATTGACACTTAGTTACTGATTCACTGCGAGGCAACGGACACTACATTATAATAAAATTTCAAAGTAACAAATTTTTAACAACCTCGATTTTATTCAGGTGTAATAGTACCTACGATGTTTACTATACTAATAATAAAACGCAATTCACTTGTTTGAACATAACGGGATGACCTTGAACTAGCTACAAACTTATACCTACTAAACTTATAAGTACACAGGGCAACTCACGTTGTGTTCGATGCAGTGATATATTGTTGGGTAGCGTTTGCGTATACGCGCCATGACGAGCGGTGTGTTGTGTCGACCACCCACCAGCTCGGTTCGTCGGTTTTCAGAGTCTTCTCTAGTTCAAAAGGACACTGAAAACAAAAGAAATCGGCTTAAATAAGGTGCGAGTTAAACTAGCGTGGATCGAGTCCCAACTTTCCTATAATATTGTGGAAATTTCTTAGTTTACTTGCCTATAATTTTATACCTGCTCATGTTATATAGGTTTTTCTGTATGTAATCTATGGGTAAAGAACCTTTTTCTTCTTTGTGTTTTTCAACAACACAGAATCGAAATTTCTATTTAAAATTTTTGGACTTACACGCTTTAAGTCCAAAAAGGTCAATGTCATGTGTGAAGTACTGCTGCTGCGTTAGATCATGTTAACGGTTGTTTTGTGAGTATGTAAGGTATCCTTCCTTACATAACAAAATACATACTACTTATGTAATTTTTAGGTCTTCATTCTAAGAGAAAGCCTGTGCCCAGCAGTGGGACGTGTAAAAGTTTTAACCATAATTCATCAAAAACTGTTATCCAGGCTTCTTCAAGGTTAATTAAATATAAAACTTAGCATCCCTGACTTTTAGAAGACAAGGTACTAATTAAGAAGAGTCCTGAGTACCTACCATAAAATTTTAATTATCCTTCATGGAAATCGCGATAGTCATGATTTGTAACGATGATGTGTAACGACAAACAAGTCGTCAACACCTCGTCGCGCGCCAAATATTTAATCTGTGTTGCCAAGACGACCTTATTAGTAGAGGAATTGTTCACGCAATATATTTAAAAGTTCGGCGAGTGGCCGCAGTGGATTGGATTAGTGTCCTAAAATATTCTAATTAGTTCGTTACTTAGATCAAGGATAAGAGATTAGGAAGGAGGATTAAGAAAATATTATATTAAATAAAAAATATTGGACATGTAATTTTACCTACCTACCTACCTATTAAATTCATCAATGTCTTAATAGTAAATGCGATATGTAGGTACATGTTAGTTTCAATAATTGACGGTTGAAAGGCTAATTGCTGTAAGAGCCATTTTTGTCAAAATTTTGAAACATAGGTCGAACGACAGAGAAAAATTCACTGATTCCGTATATGTATAACTCAATTATTATCTCAGAATTGTCGCTTAGTTAGATCAATTAGCCTTTCAACCGTCGGTTTTTAAATTTTGAAATTATTATCAAATTTTTTCTAACTATTTCTTCAAAGTAGGTACTCAGACTTGTAAAAAAACTGTTATTAATCGCGTAACAAAACGATAAGTGTTTTGTAACAGAGCAGTGAAGTAGGGTAGTTCCTGCGTTACAGTTTACACCGTGTAACAGTCTAACAATGCGTATCTCGAACGCCGGTGATCCAATCATCCAGTCCAGTCCGTAATTTCTCTAACAAACGAGCACGCGTGCGTCGAATACTTGACATACATTTTGAACATTCACAAACATTTAAATCCACAGAAAAATCGCAAGTCATTTATGCATCTTGCAGTAGAGGAGCCCAAAAGGAGATTTTGGGATTTACTCAAGTGTGTCAGACGTCATAAGGAAGGGTACTGGCATCCTGCTGAGTACCTCTACCTTATATAAATCCGTATATAATGTGGCGATTTGTTTTTACATTTTCAGAAATTTGTTACGAGCTTGCGTCACTTCCGAATCGTAGGTCTTTTCAATGGCAGCATTTTAAGGGGCTCACTTACCATCCCCTTTGTATATCTGACGCGTTGAAATTCATTTTCATTATTTTTATTTTCTGCCCTTCCGGATGGCCACCCCCACTGCGTAAGTCAGTAAATGAATAATCTTGGTATCAGAGACAAGTTGGGGCATCCAAACTACAATATCTGACACGCTTAGGTATTTCCATGTCTTTTTTTTTTGACAATCCGTGGACGCTTCTCCACCACTGGAAAGGGAAACATCATATAACCTTCTTTTCTTCCTATGAACTATTTATAAAATCTAAGGCCAGCACGACGCGACGCTCGAGTAAAACCCCATTTTGCATCATGGGCTCCTCTACTATCGTACAGCATGCAGAGAAATTCACGCGACGATCGGCATGACGGTTATGTAAAGTTTGTCCTTTAACTATATTTTTGTACCTTCAAAATAAGCAGAGCAATTATTTCAGCAAAGAGCGTCACGGTCACATAATTAAACTCCAATTCAATAGAATCTGACAATCCTGTAGACACTTCCAGCCTACTACTATGAAGGCTTCGTGATGATACACAACAGGGACATATAAATTTCCATTTGCGACTAACTGTCCGTTAAATTAATGTAAGTTAACACGTCCAGCTGGGTAATGTTTATTTGTGGTGAGTATTGAGTGGTTTGTTACGTGAAATAATATTCGACAACATCTTGTCACGCAGCCATAACGTAATAACACTCAACAATTAGTTTCTGTTAGAAAAAATCAAGCTTTTTTGTTGACTGTACTTGCATTGTCATCCAACTTACAAATTTGAAGTCAATCCGGAGGGGTCCAAAAAATCGGAAGTTGCTTCGAGAAAAAGATGGTACGGCCGTACTCGACGTGGTGAGAGCACGACAGTGCCCCGGTTGAACATATTTAGGCAATAGTTATTAGTGTTTATTAAACTTAATTCAGTGCCACTTGACAAAGCGTCGTGTTAGATCGTACTTTATAAAGAACAAATAGATTGTCAAAAAAATGCTGACTCTACTCTCGTATATATAAAGCACAAATCATTCAATGAAGAAAGAACTTTAAACTATACTTCACTTATTTACAAAATTACTAAACTACCATCTAAGGTCTTAGGCGCTACAAGAGTTAAAAAAGTCAAGACTCAAGATGCTAAACGAGTTCAGTTTATTACTAGTTATTTAATGAATAGACTACCGCTGTTAGCCTCTGACGGCTACAGCGCTTGCGACGTATTATTTTCATCAATAAAACTATTAACGAGATTTGTTGACTGACTATTGCCAACACACAGCCTTTATAAACCTATGCAGCTAAGGACTTGAAATTTGAAAGACATGAGTATCATAGAGTTGCAGTAAGAAGGGATTTTTAGCTGAGGAGCATTGGCATACAGCCAGTTCAGTATAATATAAGCATATTATGCTTTAATTTTGATACAACCTAAACATGGTAAAGGTTTATTTAAATACTGAGATCATAAGTTCACACAAGTGGAAAAAACGGTATAATTATGTTTTTCATTCAAACATGTAGCGCACAATCACAGCATGGATATTCAATTATTTCATCAAAACGGAACAATGGAGTTGTCAATATTCCCTGCGTTTTTAAAACGTTCGCTTTTGTTTTAAGAGTTATTGGTGCTCCTTTGTTTTTCTTGTCCGTGTGGGCCTGGACACATGTCGCCGGTACGGTGCCGTCTACGGTGTCACGGCGCGGCGCCGTCAAACGCTTGGTACGTACACGCTTGGTAGTTTTGACGGCGCCGCGCCGTGACACCGTAGACGGCACCGTACCGGCGACATGTGTCCAGGCCCTGTGTCAACGTTGTGCCGACGCGGCGCCGTGATGTCCGTTGCGTGGAAATAATTACACTGCCCTGAGCTTCCCTGGCTACCTAAGTACCGAGTTCCCTGCACTTTATCCCGGGAAATCCCGATGTTGATGAGTCCACACCCTATTTTCTTAGAAGTACCTACATATTATGGTTTGACGGCGAGATTGTTTGATTGCTTGATTATAATAGTTTTTTTAAATTCGACTGGATAGCAAACGAGCAAGTGGGTCTCCTGATGGTAAGAGATCACCACCGCCCATAAACATCAGGGTTATTGCAGATGCGTTGCCAACCTAGAGGCCTAAGATGGGATACCTCAAGTGCCAGTAATTTTACCGGCTGTCTTACTCTCCACGCCGAAATACAACAGTGCAAGCACTGCTGCTTCACGGCAGGATTAGCGAACAAGATGGTGGTAGCAATCCGGGCGGACCTTGCACAAGGTCCTACCACCTGCAGTTTTAAGTTACTAACAAAAATTCTTCAATTTAAGACTGAATTTAGAGAATATCATCAATATCATCATCATCTGATCTGATCATAGTAGTAAGCTAATACTTATACACCCACTGCGGGACACAGGCTTCTTCTCAGGATGAGATATGATGGGCCTAGTACGGATTGTGAACTTCAACGCACATCACTGAATGTTATCGCAGGTGTGCGTGGTTTCCTCACAATGCTCTCCTTCACCGTAAAGGTCATGGTAAGTTTAAAATGTAGGTAATTTTGGTGCATAAATTGCGAAACACAGAGAGGTGTGAACTCAAGCTTTCTTGCTTGAGAGGCCATGGGTCAAACCACTAGGTTTCTTGCGACTTCATGAGATATAACTAAATTAGATAATAATATTATAGATATATTTTTAATAAATAGTATAGGTATACCTATAATAAATGTATTTACGTTAAATTAATACTGGGGTTGGGGTTAACTTGTTTTGGTTTAGCAATGAAGTTTTTAAAATACCTACACAAGATTAATACATTATAGGGCCCCTTAAATATTATACTTAGCACAACGGACTAACCGAAACCGTAAAATTCACTTAAAGCAAGTATATTTTACTTATGTAATAATTTAATATGCAGCGTCAAAAACATTTTTTATTTGGCAAAATCATACACGCCAGCTATGATTTTATCATAGGCAGTTTTTTGCACCCGTAACCACGACTGAATATTTTACTCGTAATAGCTTTCCAATCGTCACGTCGTTTACTTTTCTTTCAACTATTGTTTCCACTTTCTTCCGATCGAAATCGTTCATTACGGTGGCAATAGTTGGAAGTATGGACAATACGTGTACATAATTGCATGGGAAATACAATCACGGTAGTGCAGAATCGGTAATAAATAACAATCAGCATTTCTTACTTACATTGAATTATCTTGAAGTAGAAAAAGACACAAATAAGGCAGAGCAAAAAATAAACAAAAAGAAAATAATGCTTGACATCGATAACGAGGTGTGTGATACGAGTGGTAGAGCTATTTCTTCTTACTTTTATACGTTTTCGTAGTAACATTAAGTGGGTACTTCAGGTAATTGCGTGCATATACTAATTACATACTGTTAAAATATGGGCCAATAGAATGCTTGCGAATTGTTAAGAATGTGTAAAAAGTAGGATATTAACGAGCCATTCAATATTTACGATAGAAATGTGTGAATTGGCCTTTAGCGTATTACTTACGTTTTTTGTCTGCTCGCCTTTCGCGATTGTTTATTAAAATTTAATACGAATGCAATCGATTTATGTTTCTTTTTAGTTACGAAAAGAGTAAAAATGCAATAGGTAATTACTTACCCAGTATAAAGGTCGCGTAACAATTGAAGCATAATTAGACCTTAGTGATTTATAGTTTTCGTTGCCAGTTTTTAAAAGCTGGGATTGTTTGTTTTGCCGTAGTCAAAAATGAAGTGACAACTTGAGGTTAAGTTACTTATTCATTAAAATAGGTCTAAGTGTAATTATTGTTATTTTTTTATTTTGACATTGTACCTACATTTTAATTATTTTTGAATGATTATTTTATGTCTCAATTAAATTAGAATTCACTCGTCTTCATGGAATTTGAACTCAGATTTTGGTCCTTATCTTAATTTAAAACCCCGCAACAATTAATTCATAAACACGCGAAAACAATGAAAATCTTACCCGAAAACAGTCATCTGAAACACTGTACACCCCCACATCTCTATCAGAGATCCCTGTCATGTACGCCTCGTCCATCTTCAGAGCTGTGATATTCAAACCCTCATGTTCTGTCACTCCAGGATCCTCCAACCAGCTCCGAATCGCCTCCCGGTACCACTGCCAAGTGTTATTGGTCACCATCACTGTATTTGTATCATTCATGTTTCACAATACGTTCACAAATTTTAAAATTAGAACAGCACTTTTATAACATATGTTTTTTTTTATAAAAACGGCAGTTCATTCATGCCAGTTTGTTTATGTTGCGCACACGCCGGCGGGGGCGTCCGATCCGACGCAAGCACGAAAACGCACTGCCTGTGCCGGGCTTGTTGGTAATCCCGATGCCTCCGGTGACCGGTATAACGAGTGTCGCAGAACTCGCAGGCTCCCCAGTGGACCTAGCGCACCAGTTTTTGTCGCTGACATAAAGAGTACATCCCTTAATAACCAGTAGAAGGCAATAGGAATGATGACGTACATAGCCTTATATGCTAGTGTCCATAATCCATTTTTGTATGTGAAAATAAACTAGGTACACATACGAACGAGCATACTTACACGATTCGCTTAATCAGTAAGATAACTATCGATCTTTTACTTAAGTAACGTATTCTAAATACTCGTAAGAAGAAAGAATAATGGAGAAATTAAATTAATTAGCTATCAATAAAGTTTATTTTTAAAATTTATACAGATAAGATATATTTTTTATACAACGTGTTAAATTTTCCTTGATTTCGTTAATTTCAACAGATGGTTCTGTTTATTGAGAGAAACTACCTGGTAATTAACTTTTTGGCCAAGACGAATCGTTTTTTTTATACATACTTAATAGCTTCACATCAGTCATTTGCAGAGGTCACAAACTTGCGAAACGATGCATAAGACAGACATGTGTGTTAAAAAACTTTAGTTACTGACTCTAAAAAATTTCATATATTTACTGTTTTGCTGTACATTAATTGTCTTTATTCTTGATTATCTTTTAAACAGTAAGAGTTCTTAGGCGACTAGTGGCTTGAAGAAATTAACTTAATTTCATCTGTTGAACCCTTCTGTTGTTCCCTTAGGAGGTTTTAACGGAAGTCAAAAATAACACAACAGGTACAAATTAATTATATATTTTATAAATAAGAACAAACCTTTACTAATATTATAAATGCGAAAGTGAGTTGGTTTATTTGTTTGTTCCGTTTTTATGCCTTAATAACTAATAAAGAAGCTGAATCGCGTACCTGCCAAAGAAATCGAAGTGAAATTGATTGTTAAAAGGTTCCACCTAGATATGCGATTAAATAACTCTATATTTTGTATCGTAGTAAGCCACTTCATAATGGAACTTAATCTTAGTAGCATTATAATAATTTCTCCATCAACGTATTCAAAAGCAGTCGAAAATTACCACACACAATTGTCAAAAATAAACAATATTAATATTTTTTTATCGCAAAATACTTCATAAACAAACCCGTTTAAATGTACACATCAAGAATTAATCCTTCAGTACCGGAACAAATTATTTATTTGATTGCTCTGCGAATCTAAGTATGTGGAAGATTTTATTCCAACAAAACGTACCTAATTAAATCTCACTAACGTTTATCTCCACGCAAAGTCTTTAGAGGTAAACTCTACAACTCGTCCATATTACGTGTATGTATGAATATTTTGTAGGAATTAAATCTTTCACATACCTTCGATTCGATGTAATTAAAAAGTGTACCTACCTACCTAAAGTTTATAATAAATGGGTATACCTAGTTTTACTTTTAACATCCATTCGCTGTAAAAAAAATCGATTTAGTTTAGTAGTGTCAAAATATAGAGCAGTAATTAAACGTGCAGAAAATGAGCAAATTTTTATTTGAATCATTTGGAAGTGCTACGAGTTTGAAGTTTGTCTGGTTATGCACTTGTTTTTGTTTGTTTGTGTCAAATTTGGAACCGTATTTCTAAACTTCATCTGCTTTATAATGGCTTTATTATAATGGATTACTTTACAAATATTCGTTTACATTACAAATATTATATTACAAGTACTTAGTTTATATTTTTGTTAGATTTTTTTTTATTCGGCTAGATAGCACACGAGCAAGTGGGTCTCCTGATGGTAAGAGATCACCACCGCCCATAAACATCTGCGACACCAGGGGTATTGCAGATGCGTTGCCAACATAGAGGCCTAAGATGGGATACCTCAAGTGCTAGTAACCGGCTGTCTTACTCTCCACGCCGAAACACAACAGTGCATGCACTGCTGCTTCACGGCAGGATTAGCGAGCAAGATGATGGTAGCAATCCGGGCGGACCTTGCACAAGGTCCTACCACCTGCAAAAAAAAATCGCTTTCATTTAAGTCACCGCGGTGCGACCGCTTAGTTGGAGTGCTTAACTTAGTATGCGTTTCGCGTTGCACCAATGACCCAAATGGGTCCCTAAATAATTCTTCACTTTATTTTGATGAAGTTAGCCCTGGCATGGCAAAAAACCGGTACTGTTCAGCCAAGTTTGTATATATATTACCAGTACTACGCGTTACTGAATTGATTACCTTACGACCTTCGCTCAGGAAACTCTAACTTCATCAGTAATGTGATGAATTAGTGCGTGCTCAGTCGTATATCGTTTATATCTATTTATTGAAAGATAAAATGGTATTTACGTTTTTAGTACTGTTATGTGCGTGTGGGTGTGTTTTTGCAATTGATACCGGGTTCCCGGCTGGTTATATGGGGGACTGTGAGTTTCATTCAGATATAAATTTATAGAATTACAATAAAATACGACTAATAGGTAACTTAAGATAACACGTCAAAAAAAGTAGGATATAAGTTACCATGTACATAGGTGACCGACTTGCTCCTTTGAAGAAAGAAAGATTTCATTTACACACTTAATTTCAAATTTAATTGTCTCATAATAAGAGCAAGTTTTCAAAAGTGTGGGTTAAATTTTAAAATAGTCATACTCTAGAGCAGTGTTTGTCAAACTTTTTCAGGACGCCCCCCCCCCCTTGGTTGGAAAAATATTTGGCGACCCCCTGCCTACCTCCACTTAAATACGTTATTTGTATTATCCTACATACGTTGATAGATATTGATAATACAATTGAATAATCCGACACAATAACGGTGAGAGTATTTTATAAATACCGTGACCCCCTAAAGGGGCATCCACGACCCACAGTTTGAAAAACACTGCTCTAGAGATCTAGACCAACCAACCCTGCAGGATAAAGTGTAATAATAATTAACAAGTTAATGCTGATCTAAGAACACTGCATAACGATAAATTACTCCACCCAGGTCCAGGGATGTACAATGACACACAGTTCTCGGACAGTACAAAGCGCTCCCTGTCTGTGGTAGTGATGTGGCCAACCAATGGTTTCATCCGCAGTCAGGAGAGGAAGTGCCAGCTTAGTGTCCGCGGCGCTGCCTGTGTAGCTCGACACCTGAACCTTAACAAAAGAAAGACACAGGTGAGGGTTTTGATCTAAATGCCTCCAGAATTATCTATAGTGTAATGTCAACTAGCACTAACTTACCTATATCTTAAAAACTGTACTCGTAATAGTCTATTAATTGCGATAGTATCCAGAAATATAAAAAGTACAATTTTTTTATCATAATGGCCGGGCATTATGAAAAAATGACCAATATGAGATAGCAATTTGATAAAACCTATTCAATTAATTACATTGCCCGGGCATTATACATAAGTAATGTCTATCCCCTATTGGGCAAAGTAATAAAAAAACATGTCTCATTACTATTTTATTTTTTATTTTTACGTAAAATTTAATGAATCTTTAGATATCTATCAAAATCTGTAAAGTAAGTAATCTTAATGGTAGAATTTTATTCTGGCACTCGCCGGCCGCTGCCGCTCGCTCGCTGCGCTCGTCGTCGCACCTAGCTCTCCGATTGAATGAATCAGACTACAGCCACCCAAGAATCAGTTGTAATCAAATTGCCCAACGATCATGAAGCAATATTCATAAAGCCCGGACAGTGTGATAAATAATTTACATAATAATTATCACTTTGCCCGGCATAGCTTGTCATTATTCATAATGCCCGGGCATTATATATAATGCCCTTATTAATCACTTGGTCCATAACATATCTGTAATTAATGGCAAATGAGTTGCATCATTCATCTAAAGACTCGTATCTGTTGATGCCGTTTAAGGTAATTTTGACACAATATTTTTCACAACACCTTTGTCAAGGTTAAGCTGGTTGGAATGTTAAAAATAAAAATATTAAATCATTGGCAAGTAAACATCAATTAAAAACGTTAATTGTTGTTTACCTTCTTTTTGCGTTTGCCATACTTTTGACCCGACTGCCCGAAGGAAGTATTTCATACTAAAGTATGAAAAAGTTTAAAGTTTACTTTTTCTCTGATTTTGTATTTTATTTAATAAGTACCTAGTCGTAGAAAAACGCAACGCAATGTATGCAACGTTGTAAAAGTGAGTCAAAAAAATCTCGAAGCGTCTTCTTACGATGTTCGCTACGCTCACATCGTAACTCAGGCCACTCGCCTTTTTTCATACAGTTGAATAAAATACTTTTTTTACCCTGTGCGTCACTTCCTGCTGTACTTATGGATATCAATTAACTTTTTTCTTTTCGATTTGCGTATTGAATGTCAGCGCTAAATTTAACAAATAAGATATTCACTGAATGTCTCAGAGCGTGATAGTTTTTTTTTATTCTACTGGATGGCAAACGAGCAAATGGGTCTCCTGATGGTAAGAGATAACAACCGCCCACAATCATCTACAACACCAGGGGTATTGCAGATGCGTTGCCAACCTAGAGGCCTAAGATGGGATACCGCAAGTGCCAGTAATTTCACCGGCTGTCTTACTCTCCACGCCGAAACACAACAGTGCAAGCACTGCTGCTTCACGGCAGGATTAGCGAGCAAGATGGTGGTAGCAATGCGGGCGCCTGCAAACAGTATTTACCTAATGGAGATCCTGTATACCATATTTTACATGATCTCGGCCTATGTAAATACGTCCCACTGCAGGGCACAGATCTCCTCCCAACTTTACGGTGATGGAAAAATACCGTGAGTAAACCTGCTGCCTGAATTTAATAGTGTATGTGATATTTAATAGTGTATGTAAATTACACATAGGTACACTATTAAATTCCTTCGCAGTTGTGTGCAGGTTTACTCACGGTATTTGTCCATCACCCAAAAGTTAATGGTTAATTTCGAAAGTAATTTCAAATGTAGTACACCGCCACTACATCTCCTAAATATTTATTTATTCGACGGTGGAAGCTTTTACATTTCTACTGAACATAAATTATTATACCTACTACACTACTATACATATATATTATACCTAGGCACATCTCTAATACGTATAGGGACTGAAAGAACTAGATACCCTGAGGTAATGACAATAGAATGTTTCCATAACCATGTAATTTTTATTTTTTATATATTTTTAATTTACTTTGTTTCACTTGTACAGTCGGCCCATGAAAATGTTGAGCACTTTAGTACTTTGTCAAATTAAACCAGATCAAGGCAGAGTGGTACGCGTGTTGAAATAGGTTGTCAATGTCAATGTGACATGGTTTAAGTTGCTTATCATTTTCATGGGCCGACTGTACCTACCTATTGTTAAGCAAGTGATTTTCTGCTTCTTGACAACTTTCTTGTACAGCACCAGCATTAATATCTGCCACAGCGGAGCGTGCAAAAATATCTGACACTTCCTTCCGGGCCAAATAAAGTCGTATCAGATATTTATGCACGCTTGTCAGATATTGGTGCTGGTGACTGTACTTAGCGCATTATTCTTAGCAGTGATAGTCTTTTCCAAAAACGCTAACTTACAGAACAAGCATTTTGATCTCGCCGTGTCTACTACCAGGTAATGATAACCGGTTACCTGGACGCAACGTTTTCTCCAGTGGTACGGTCGGTGGCGGCGCCTTACCTTGAGATGGGACGAAACATTATTTTGGTGGAAGTATTTCCGCTGCTAATCCGCCCTTACCCCATGTGAGTACCTACTTACAATACAATCTATGAGTAAAACTTAAGAAAAGTTACGGTCATCTTTGAAACGATATGTGCATTTATCAAAAACTATAGTACGTAGGTAAACAAGATTTCATTATTGTACCATCAGGCAAATATGTGGTCTACCACTCTAAAGTTGATAATCGTTTGCATGTCACAAAACAATAATGCCAATAGACGTGCCTGTCAACTTGAAAGTTCGACTTTAGCGACATATTCATTGGATAGGAACTTGTTTAAAAATTGATAGACCACTTGTTTGGTTGATGGTACCATTCATTTATAGAAAGGGGTTTCCCCAATTTCGACACTGTATACTTTCTTTCATTTAAGGTTTGAATTAATGGTCAAATTGTCACAACGTTGGTGGTCACACGTTTCTCGATATTTCGGAAAAGATTTTAAAATAGTAAATAGATAATAACAATTATAACAAAAAATGCTATACCCTACCAGGGTTCATGTTAACTTTAAGAGCTTATGTTACATGTATGCAATATATAAATAAATAAATACAAATGGACTAAAAATACCTAGTTACATGTACATTTATTAGCGGTATTTATTATGGTTTTATCATAGAAGTTAAAACAATTTTAAATAGTTTCGTTGCTTCATTTAAAATAGTGTGCAAATTTAACTGTTAAGTTTCAAATGTTAAAATAAATGGAGTATAAGCAATGGAAAATTTCGTGCTCATTCTAATCGGTCCGAATCGTAGGTGCGACAAAAATGTGAAATATATTATAGTAGGTATTATCCAGTTATTATTCAGTATTATTTTTAATGGAACGTACAGAGAAACCATAGGAAACCCATTGAAACTAAATAGGTACCTAATATATCTCGACATTTTGACGTCCCATAACTTTTCAAATTTACCATGAGCTTTCGGTAAAGGAAATTATCTTATTGATTTCTATACCTATACACCTGCGAATCAATTCAACAGTAACCGCGGTTCTCAATCTGCAATGGACCGATGTCGAAGCAGCAACTCAGGGCCATTTATCACAGATGATGAGTAGTAACTGTTCTAGGGCAGCCCGAATAACCCGGCCGCTTGGCGAGATTCTCGGCGAGTTCTTAGCAGAGTTGAGTCGTCGCGGCCTGCCACCGAACCGGCTGGAGTTGTCCGGAGGCAGTCTCGGCGCGCACATCGCGTACTACGCAGCTGCCAAGTACCGGGAGCTGACGGGACAAAAGCCGGCGCGGTTGTCAGGTTTGATCTACCGAAGAAAGGTACAGTCGAACCATTTGATTCCTGACCCACCGTAGAACGTTCTCGCAGTAAGCGACATAATGAATTCCCTTGTAAAGCAATGCAATGTCAAAGTTGGTTCGATAAAGTACCAAAGGTAACCTACGTGTGGGTAGGTACAATGTACAGCCATAGCGTCAAAATATGTATACATCGACCTTAAGTTTAGTGGCATAAAGGTGTATAGATATTTTTGACGTATTGGTAACGTATATATATTTCGCATGCTTAGTAATAAACGGTCTTAACTCAAAAATCGTGAATTTTGGCAAATCGAGTTAAAGTTTAAGTAATTAGCACTTCTCGTTTCCGTTGAATTATTTGGTAGGATTTAATTTTGTTTACTATGTTTTTTATAATTCCTAACGTGTACATAATGTCTACTTGCACTTTTTTCTTATAAAGCAATTTTTTTTATATATTTAATAATATTGCAAAGGTTTAAAAAAAACATTGCATTCATATATCACTTTATTACAAAATGTAGCAAAATGTAGCGAAATAAAAAAATAATAAATGATGCAAGTCTTAATACAACACCAAGTATTCAAGGATTATTTAATAAAACGAGGCAATCCGAATTACATCACTTCATTTTGCGTTTGATTTTTGTGCTAAAAAGAAGTAAATCCAAATATGCTTTATTTGCTTAAAAGTTATTCAAAATACTCATGTTTTCCTTCTTGCAATAACGATATATCTTCAAATGGCTCACAAAAGCAACTACTTGCTCGCAAGTAAGTCGGAACATGACTGAAGGTAGCTGCTTTAGCACCAAATGAAATTTGCAATTTGTTAAAAGTAAAACGCATCAAGTCGTGCTATCTCTTTATAATACCCGATTTAGGCTGGTTTAAGAAAGAGAGCCGATAGTGCTCTCAGATATAAGCCGTTTTAGTACAATAACTAAATTTTCGCCAATTTTGAGTTAGGCCCGTTTATTACTAAGCATGCGATTTATGCTTTTGAACGTACCAGTAAGTAATGTGCATGGGTGAATATTTTTGTTAGATAAGCCAGATCGAGAGTGAGAGAACGCTGAGGTAGGTGTACATCAACTGCACACTCCCACACAAGCTTTCTCGAAGACATGCTGCGTAGTTTTCGATTAAATTCTTTAACAAAACCGGCCAAGAGCGTGTCGGACACGGGTTCCGTGTAGGGTTCCGTAGCCATTACGAAAAAAATAAGTAATATTTCTCTAAGGATTTCGTATTTTATACGGAATCATCCAAGTTTAGGTATATCTTATACCTTAGGCTGCTACGAGGGTCATGCCAAAAGAAATTAGATACTCCATGCTCGTTTGATTGATACTGGCCAGTTATACACCACCGTGAAGGCTGATTAAATAGCTATAAATTTAAAAATGGAATACTCCGGAAGTCCAGTAACAAAAAAAAAAAAAATATTTTTCTGATTGATTCTGGCGGGAATTTGCGGTTACAATGGAACTTAGTCGACGTGATTTTCGAGTTATGATTTATTATGACTTTAAAAAAGGTTTAAAGCCCCAAGAATGTTTTGAACTTTTAGCCACGACTTTTGGTGAGTCTGCTTGTTCTCGTGCAACTGTCTTTAATTGGTTTGCTGAATTTAAAAGAGGGCGGGAGAGCTTTGAAGATGAGGCAAAGTCGGGGCGACCGCCAACCGCAGTTACTCAAGAAAATGTGCAAGCCGTGGAAAAAAATATCCGTGAGAACCGACGAATTACATACGTAGAGCTTGAGCGTGATCTAGGCATTGGATCAGCAGTACTGCAAACCATAATTCATGGACAACTGTCCCTCCATAAGCGTTGTTCGAGATGGGTGCCGCATAAACTCAACGATTTGCAGAAAGAACGCCGCGTGGATTGGTGTAATTTATGATAAATAAATCGATGCTAGCGAGAAGAAAACTGTGTATGATATACTGACAGGTGACGAAACATGGTTGCATAACTACGATCCTGAAACAAAGCGGCAGTCAACGGTATGTTACGGTATGTTATACATCCCTGTATTTCTTTTTTTTTTTTTTCTTAATGTATAATATAGTTTTAAAGTATTTTATTTTGTAATTTTATTTTTATGAAAAAATGACTTTCTGCCAAGTTTCTTGCGGCGCATTCTTCTTGGCAATGATGGTCTTTCCGAAAGCGCTGGTAGTTAAAAAATGACGTGTAAAAGTGCCCATTGCGGTCTATTTACTGAATAAATCATTTGAATTTTTTAATTTTGAATTATGGTGCTTTGAAGATGAACCGACTCCAACAAAATGTCGCCGAGCACGAAGCACACAGAAACAAATGGTTGCCTCATTTTTCTGCAAGACAGGCCATATTGCGACTGTGGTGTTAGAGGATCAAAGAACTGTCAACTCAGAATGGTATGTGACAGTTTGTGCTCCACAGGTGCTGTCAGCTTGGTGTGACAAGCGGCCAAAGTCAGGAACCCAGCACCTGCTCTGGCACCACGACAACGCCGCCCCGCACACTTCTGCCACAACACTCGACTATTTTAGTTCGAAAAATTTCACTATACTCCTGAATATTCTCATGATCTGGCACCCTGTGATTTTTACCTGTTTCCAAAAATTAAAGAAAAATTAAAAGTACCTAAGGCGATTTGAAACCAAAGAAACCCTGGCTGCCTATAATTATGAAATTTCTGAGGTACCCAAAGAAGAATGGTCACTGACATTTTCCAAATGGTTTAGCCGGATGAAAAAGTGTATACGTGCTCACGGTGAATACTTCGAAAAAATAGATAGCAATAATAAATATTAAACCTTGTAGTTTTTGAATATCTAATTTATTTTGGCATGACCCTCGTATTTACTCTTAAACTAATAATAATTCGCTCGATTTTTATGAAAATTTGCACTTTAAAGTTGAATATTTCGCAAACAAATCACTGAATCGAAAAATCGACCTAGTAAATCCGTAATGGTTTTAAAAGACCTATTCAACGATACCCCACACCATAGGGTTGGATGAGAAAAAAAAAACACCCCTACTTTACGTCTATGGGATACTTACCCTAAAAAAATTTTTTTATAAATTTTTATTGAAAATTACAGCTTTCTAGCATTGATATTCCCTGAGAAAATCCGCGGACGGACAGACAGACAGACAGACATGGCGAAACTATAAGGGTTCCGTTTTTGCCATTTTGGCTCCGGAACCCTAAAAAAGTAAAACCGACTCCAAGAAACTAAAAAATAACTACGGAATCTAGTTTCTTCAATTTACTTACGTCGAATGTCGAGATATGCCCGACATATTTCGAACCAATCCGTAGTTCTTTCTCAAGACGAGCTTAAACAAAAACCCGCAAGAGCGCTGGCGAGCAGTTTTTTTTTTTTTTTTTTTTATTCGACTGGATGGCAAACGAGCAAGTGGGTCTCCTGGTGGTAAGAGATCACCACCGCCCACAAACATCTGCAACACCGGGGGTATTGCAGACGCGTTGCCAACCTAGAGGCCTAAGATGGGATACCTCACGTGCCAGTAATTTCACCGGCTGTCTTACTCTCCACGCCGAAACACAACATGCAAGCACTGCTGCTTCACGGCAGGATTAGCGAGCAAGATGGTGGTAGCAATCCGGGCGGACCTTGCACAAGGTCCTACCACCTGCAAAATTTTGCAAAATTGTTTCGCAATCGTTTTTCCATTCGACCTCGCCTTGAGAAAGAATCACGGATGGGATCAAAACATGTCGAGCGTATCTCGACTATTAATACGTGACTGAATCGTGTATCTATTTTAATAATTATTTCACGTACATAGTTGTTGATGGCATATCCCGACCCGTGTGGTGTCGGGTTAGAATTTACACCTCTCCATTTCTTCCGTGGATGTCGTAAGAGGCGACTGAGGATATCGGTATGGTATATACCGTAGGCGACAGGCTAGCAACCTGTCACTATTGTACCGTTTTTGTCAAACTTAGAACCTAAAATTGCTAAAAGTGGCTCCGAAGCGGTAACGTTTCGTGTGCTCTGCCTACCCCATTTGGGAATACAGGCGTGATGATGTGTGTGTGTGTGGCATATCCGTAGTGCATGTAGTGTCTTTAGACTACAGTTGTGAACTTGCAGGCTTGGACCCCGCTGGCCCGTGTTTCCGCAACCTGCCGCCCTCACAGCGATTCAATCCTGAGGGCGCTGAGAAGGTAGACGTGCTTCACACTAATATAGACGGGTTCGGGATCGCGGACCCTATCGGACACGTCGACTTCTACGCTAATGGCGGTAAGAATCTATAGATAGGAAAACAAAAAATTTGCTCTCACGCGATCCATCACGCACTAAGGCTCCGTTTCCACCAGAGATGTACGAGGATGTGTTGCGAGAAATGTGTTTTTCATGAACCAATAGAAACGCTTTTTTACCTTTTATTTCATATACCATTTAAGTACTCGAGGGTTGTGAAATAAAACGAAAAAGGTTCACGAATAAAAAAATTCTGGCTCATTCAAATAGCTCCTTCTGTTGCAGGTGAATATCAACCATCAATGTTTGGAGACTTCATCATGCCTTGCTTCCTGTTATGCAGCCACATTCGCTCCGCGTTCTACTGGCTGCTGGCCTACGAAAATCCAGACAAGTTCATAGCAGTTCGCTGCGAATCTGTCGCAAAAGCCAGACACGGGGACTGCTACAACGACACAGTCGTACCGAACTTCCTTGGACCAAAAACAAATTTCACCAACAAGGGAATATACTATCTTCCCACCAAAGAACAGTTGCCATACTACATAGGTGAAGAGGGCCTAAAAAAACGAAAATACAACCACAACGGTTACCTACTCAGAGTTTCGCCAGACAACGATGTTATAGTATGACACAAAATAAAACCATTTGGAGACTTCAGACAAATTTATTTCAATATCAATCATTACAAAATCCATTAAACAACAACTACGTTAGTTAGACCGATTTAATTTCGTATTGAATCTATCTAAATGTATGTACAGAAAGGACCCTCTATCGTGATCAGTCGAGTTAAGCTCTGAGTGCTCAAGATACGTTCACCGATTGATTTGAGCTCAATAATGGAAGCAACTTATTGTTGACAGCGTTGAGATTGACACCAGCGACTATAATATTGAATACGAATACTGTGTCGTACAAGTGGGCCGGATGAGCGTGCAGTGTTCAAAAACGTTCTTCAAATTCTCGTTAAAAGAACGAAACAGTAATTACTAAGAACACTGGACGCTTCGGGCGCAGTCGATTTTTTTTTGGCTCTAAGACAGGTAGAGATTTTTAAAGACTTTACAAAAAATATACGCTGGTGTTGATCCAAACGGTGTCGTACAGATCCGAATTACATCAGAAATGCAAACCAGATATTAATACTAACTAACTCACACGACTCTGCGTATGTTCATAATCATAACATTGAAGCATTACATAGAAAAAACGTCACTAAGCGATGCACAGAAAACACAAAATTTGCGATATAGTGATAACTCCGAAAATATATTTGCAAAATACAAATTAATATCAACATAATGTACTTGATTTAGCTTTATTCCAATAAATAGTCCATCTAAAAATAATTCCTAGTCTATCCAGGGATAAAAATATATTTTACAATCATTAATACAATAGCATGGAAACAGTGCAGTACAAACGCGAAAAACAAAATACCTAATTTGAGTTGAAGAACAAAATGTATAAATTGTTAGGAAAACTGAGAAAAATAACAATTTACTCTCATTTATAAACCAACAATAATCCATTCAGATCTTAATAAAACATCACAAAAAACACAGTCAATCGATTAATTTATCATATTGGATTATTTTACATCAATGTAATTTATCATTATAACTCTTATTCCCCATTTGAACGAATTTATTTGTGACATACGGAATCAATTTTTCAAAATAGATCATTGACTGTATCATACATCTATTTCAAATACTCAACCCTAGTCATAAGGTAAACTAACCTGTTAGCAAATTTTTTGTCAGGTCCTTACCATCACTTCAAAATTTCACCTTCGAAATGGTAAACTCTCAACTCAATGTATAACTTATAAACAAAAAATATGCCTTTACAATTTGCATGCCCTGAGGCTGTTTTCACCACTAAATTCTGTCTCACGGTATTGAAAAACGGGTGCTCGTGATCGCATTTACATCTCTTTCTGTCCTTATCCTATTCCTATGTCATGTGACAGAAAGTAGTGGTGAAAACAATTATGATTCCGAATGCGTTAGACAATAAGGCATCAGGTTTTTGTTAATTCAAATGAAGGAAACTGTCAATGCAATTCGTTCAAATGGGGTTTACAATTATAATACTGAATTTTAAACATAAATATAATTGGCTTGCCACAAAAACTTAAACAAGTCTAAGACATGCCTAAACTTACTGTTTTCTATTACTGACATGTATTAACGCATGTTCAACGTTTGTTCAAGTTTTTATGATAACACAGTAGAGATTAATCGCGTGGAATGTAAAAAATTAAAATGAGCCGTTTAGATTTTCGTTTTAAATTTAGACCACATTTTGTAGTGATATGCGTATGATCTGAGGAAATCTTTAGAAGATTGACTCGATAATCATCATTTTAAAGCATCAAGCTAATTTCCCTTTATAAAATCTGACGTGTACCTATACGTATCAGAGTTTAGATATGTATGTTCATTGCTAAGCGAAGAGCTGTAGTGCTCATAATGAGTGAGTGCCGATAAAAATAATAATAAATTGACATCGAGATATTTCACTCGCAGTACAGTACGATTACTTGGAGTTAACACTTGACAGATGGGCGTGCCTTCAGTCAATTTTCAACTTTGAGGTCATACAAATAAAATAGTTTTCACATAATCTGTAAACGTGGGTAGCGGTATACTAAAAATGGCTTTATTTGTATGACGTCAAAGTTGAAAATTGACTGAAGGCACGCCCATCTGTCAAGTGTTAACTCCAAGTAATCGTACTGTAACACTGTTACTTTTCAGTCCATATTCACAGTCGACATCTGACAGGAGAAAAGGTTGAAAAAATAACGCCATACTCAAATTCTCTCTTCATTGATATTGACTTCAGTACGCTTACTAAACCTCCGATTACTATCTTTTTCATCGCCGGGTGTGTCCTAAATACAGCACAAATTTGACCTATGTAAATTTATAGACATAATAAAAATGGCTATAGCACTGCTCTGTCAAGGGCAACGTACAAATTTGTCACATTAGCCCATAGGGCAAAACATTAACTAACGAGAAATAATACTTCGTACATGTTACTGAGACTTTGTGATGTATATAAATTAGTGGCCTTGACTTTACAGTTATGAGTATTTATCTACGTACATATAAGGTAAACGTCCGAGTGTTAGACACGCTAATGCCCAATAGATGTCATTCTGCTGTCATCTCTATTCCTAATGATATAAGATTAAAGATGCCTACTATTGGGACTAGGGTTGCCAGGTCCTCAAACGTAATAGCCGGACGGACCAGCCAGTTTGGCCGGACTTTTGGGCAAAAAGGCCGGACCCCATTATTAAGGACTAGCTTATGCCCGAAGCTTCGAACGCGTCAAAAAAAAAATTTTTTTTTTTCGTTATAAATGGTAGCCTATGTACTTCCCAGAGTTATAAACTCTATACCAAATTTCATTTAAATCGGTTCAGTAGTTTAAGCGTGAAGTAGTAACAGGCAGGCAGACCGACAGACAGACAGGCTGAGTTACTTTTGCATATATAACATAAAGTAGGGATTTTGTGTCTTAGTATACTTACCTATATGACAAAAAAAATGTATGTAATGTCTACGGTTATTACAATTTTTATTTTTATGAACTTATAGTCACTGGTCAGTTGTAAAAAGCCTAACAAAAGCCGTTTATTTTGGCCGGACAAGCATTGAAAAAGCCTAACTATGTCCGGCTTTATCCGGACACCTGGCAACCCTAATTGGGACAGTCACGAGCACACGTACGTTTACCTTACACTTTTCAATGTTAATACGTCACAAAAAGTCGAGAAAACGCAAATCGCGTGGCTGAAAAATTCAAGGACGGTGTGGACAGTGACATGTTAAGGTTCATACATTTGAGCATCATTAGAACCTTCTCATCCCTCCTTCTAGACACACTTAAACGTGAAGTTTTGGTATGTACTAATTGACTCTTTCAATTCCCTTTCTTTTCTTCTCTCTATACCTATAAGGGATACTTCTTATTTACTAACGTAAAAAAATTACTGCCGGTGAAATTACTGGCACTTGAGGTATCCCATCTTAGACCTCTAGGTTGGCAACGCATCTGCAATCCCCCGGTGCCCATAGACAATGGGCGGTGGTGATCTCTTACCATCAGGAGACCCACTTGCTCGTTTGCTATCCAGTCGAACAAAAAAAAAACTGGAAAAGCTGCCAAAATGTAACCTTTGCTCATATAGAAAGGTAATCCACATAATTGCAATAAAGACATACAAACGTCGTATTTTATTAACCCTTCAGCATAAATAAATTTACTTGCCCTAAATATATTTAGTTTGGCGTTTTTTGTTATTAGCAATCAAGTATACTTTTTAACGTAATCATGTACTAATTTGTAAACTTTTTTTAAACAGTAGTTCTGTAGACAGTTGTTGCTAACTCTACAAATTACAAATGATATTCGCTTGATCTAAATGTTTGGACAAATGGCCACTGTGGTACTGTTTAAAAAAATGAGTTTATTTTATATAAAAAAGTATATAAGTAGAATCCGACAACTATAAGTGACCTTAGAACTTTAGCTAGTAAGTACTCCACAGCAGCTTAGCATTCGCTTTGTGCAGTATTTACGCTTTTAGCTCAGACAGAATATAAAAGCTTCCAAGTAGCTTTTATAAAAGTATAAAATTATATTAAAATCTCATTAGCCTACTTTGGCCCAGTGAGCTTATTTAAGCGCCTACTCTTTTTGGTGGCAAGTTCATTAATACAAAGTTATTACAAAGAGCAGTTCCTAAAACCTAATTTTAACCTTTTGATCTTCAACGTGCGACAACAATTAACTCGTGATATTTATATACCTAATCATAAATTGCACGTCTGTAAGTAAAGGATTTATGGTTAAAACATCGAGCAGTAATGTCTAATAATACCGATATATTTCCGGTACGTACAGTCAGCATCAAAAGTAGCTGTACACTTTCGTACTTCGTCGTTTTACAGCCACGTACTAAACGCCATGCGAAATTGCCAATGTGTCAATGCGACAGAGTAAAAAAGTGATCCCCTACTTTTGATGCCGACTGTACGAATAATACGGTGTATTGCATTAATTATTTTCTCACTTTATTTTGTCAAGTACATCTTTCTTTTCTTACTTGCCAGTGCCAGACAAATCGTAGGTTAAATAACCTTGAAATTTTCTTTTTTTGACACATAGTGAGTGTTGACTAACAATTACAATAAATTTAATTTTAATTGGAAAACGTCCAACACTGTCGACAATGCTCTTCTCTATAAAAAAATACCGGGACGACAGAAATCAAAATTAATTTCCTAAGTGCCCTACTCGAAGCCCTGCTTACAATACCCCTGCTAAACTTTTTTTTTATAAATGCAGGGCCGATGGTACAGAGTCAAAATGCATACACAGAATAAAAATTCAGGGCTATGATTAGAGCACTTCTACCTTTTAACCTGTAACGTCTTATTTATAGATGTGACAAGCGGCATATTGCAACAGCGCAGCGAAATAAATTGCAGCGCCGTATTTATTAAAGTCCCGAAGGTTAAAGGTTAGGTTAAATTTCATAGTTCGTTTCCTAAATGTGTACGTCACAGCTCCACATAGCAGAGCCGGCAAGTCTTAGCTACCGAGGTATGTACTCCAAAGGGTACCACGCCACCGTCTCTTGCCTCAACGGCAGCGTGTTCAAGGGTATTACCACACCGCCTAAAAACGTGTTTTCCTGCAAAGAGTCGTAATGCCACACCGTAGCTTGGAGACTCCGGTTTTCGACGACGTCAATGGGGAGCCGATACTCCAGCATCTCCATGAAAGATGGATGCGAGTTGCGTTTCAGGACGCGCGTCTTGCGTTTGGTTTCTTTGGTTGGGTCTGGTACTAAATACACCTGGAATAGTATGAGAAAAAGAGCGTTCAGTATAGGTAGGTATAGGTAGGTATAGGTAGGTTTTGCAGGTGGTAGGACTTGTGCAAGGTCCGCCCGGATTGCTACCACCATCTTGCTCGCTAATCCTACCGTGAAGCAGCAGTGCTTGCACTGTTGTGTTTCGGCGTAGAGAGTAAGACAGCCGGTGAAATAACTGGCACTTGAGGTATCCCATCTTAGGCCTCTAGGTTGGCAACGCATCTGCAATACCCCTGGTGTTGCAGATGTTTATGGGCGGTGATGATCTCTTACCATCAGGAGACCCACTTGCTTGTTTTCCATCCAGTCAAATGAAAAAAAAAAAAAAAAATCTCGTGGTGCGATGTCATTGGGTGAAGTCTTGAGTCTTGAAAAAAGCTGAGGCGAAAATTACGTTTCTGTTTTAGGATATACAAGTGTGTGGATTTAACTAAGGACTATAGGTAGTCATTTTAAGTCAACGCCTACCGCATGTAATTCCTATTGAACTTAATAAATGGATATTCGAGATTTCAGAAATGTAAATTGTTGTATACAGTAACTATTATCTCTCTCACGAACCTCTAAGATTTGAACAAAAAGTACTCGGTAGGTATGATGATTGTTTGTTGCGCTATACATTTTGTTAACTCTCCCAAACATTCGGGCGAGAAGCAGAAAAGTTGACTATTCCTGGTATATCGATGGCAAACAGGCTTACCTTGACATAAGGATTCGGCGGCAAGCCCTGCGCCGTGACTGCAAGCGACTGCGCGTGCAGTATGAGTACGGACAGCACGCCGCCCGCGTACTGCACCGACAGTTTCAGCGAGCCCGACCCTGTGTTTTCTGCTTCTGTTGATTCTCCTGGAAAATACAGGCGTGTTACTAATGAAAACCTACCCCTTTATTGTATTATAGAAACTTTATTACAATATGCTCTAATGACATGTTTTATGCTTGAGGTTTTATTATATAACGCATGAACACGCGTACCTCACCATCACCATCTCTACCCTCATTCTACGCGAAAAAAAAGTAGTGGATGCTATGTTTCCGTGCCCGTTAGACGATATGGCCCTCCACATGCCATCTTCCATTTGATAAGTTTTCATTCAGCGAACGTTCCAGAACACGGTTGTAATTTATTTCTTACCTCGATTCTTCATTCGTTGAGGCTCCACGTCTTGCTGATCGCGCAGAAGCGGATGGAAGAACGTGTATACGAGGTCCGAGTGTGCGATCTCGTCAGCCAAACTGAAGAGAGACGTGAGGAACGCTTGCACGTCGCCGAACCGCCGCTCGGCCACTTGCCGGATGTTGGAGCGGCCCACGTGCAGGCCGGACGGTAAACTGGAATGGATTACCGAATAACAGATTACAAATTTGGATTATTATTACATCTGTAAGAAACATGAACAACCAAATAAAGTCAAGATAGTTTTCGGTAGGAAATTGGTAGTAGTAGTCGACTTAAAGAATACGTACACATTTTCACCTTATTAAAATAAGGTATAAATATAAAACAGTACTTAGATATAATGTGGGGCCTGATCACATCTTGACTACTATAAAATGACTAAAAAAACTCTCTAGTCTACATTGTACTACGAATTCATCAAAGAATACAAGGTACTGTGTACTGTCTAATCCTTCACCTACTGCAACCCTTGATTTAGAAATATTCACGCGCTGACAGATATTCCGAGGCTGCCAATGTGGTTCTAATACATAAACACAGCCGCTCTCGTACAAATAAATTCAGCAAATAAGAAAAAGGGCGCTAAAACATTAAACATTTTCATTTAGAATTCAATTTACTTCAACAAATGCACGTCTCTTTATAGTCTCGTGCATAGACAGGTGTTTGTAACTAAATACATTTACGTGCATTATCTAAAGAACAAAAAATTATTTAGTAATAAGCAGATTACTAGGTACTTTCAGAATTCCGAGTCAGACGACTATAACTTTTACGACAGCTATTTTCGTTTTAAGAAACAGATGGTAATGTATCTTTGGTGGATTGAAATCGAAAATTTGGCGTAATAGTCAATACATATAAGAAAAAAATAAACCACTGCGAACCTCACACAAAATGTTCCGACGATGACTAACCTGTCTATGTAATCTGTAATCATTCAAGCGGCCTTCTTAACGATGGAAGCATGTGTGTGTGTTGGCCGCTTAAAATTTAAAGGGACACAGAACATTTTTGCTGTAAATAATTCGTGGCTCGTGTTATGTCCACTTTTACGCAATGATTAATCATAGAATAATCCGCTTTTACCCGTCGATATGCGGTATCTTCGAAATAATTTAGTAACCGATAAGATTGCCAGCGTTATTCACATCACACCCAACACTCCACTATCTAATCAAGCGACTAACGATTGTTATTAACAGAAATGGACGAACAATATTAATTATTTATTTACAATAACATTGTGCCGGACTACAATTTCAGTTTTAAGGGAACTGACGAATCGTGAGTACTGGCATTTATTATTATTTATTATAATACTTAATTAAGTGTTATTACACCTCCCTATTTTTATTACTAATGTGCCAAATATCAATAAGATCATTGTTATCACTTGACTATTTTTTTAAGTCACATTGCCGACTCGACTTCAAATATAAATTTAATTTTAAACATATATTTAACTTTCGTTCAAACTTTCGTGTTGTCTTTCGCTTCGTACCTATTTAGTAGTGTAACGAATGTTTCAGCGTCGTTACTTTGCAAATATCTCATTTATTAACAATTTTTAGGTTTACACGCATATAATTTCAAACTGTAATTAGAACACTACTCAATTTACATTCCAGCTAACAAGGCGTGAACTTCTGTCCTGCGGCATATTGAACAAGACTAATGTTCAAATTCGGAGGTTTCAAAGCAACGCTGAACCTCGGTTCTTCGAGTAAGAAGAAGGAGATATATGAGAATGGGCCGGCTTTGTCCGTGGGCGGTGCTTACAGAACACATCGGGAGGAGTCCTTCGGCAAGTATTTAGTACAATTTATATATAATAGATTACATGTATCTTTTGGACATAAGGGGGCGACACGCTGACGATTCAGTGATATTGATACTCTTTCCGCATTTATCCACCCCTTTTTAACTTAACTCTCTTATCACTTAAAAAAACTTTGCAAAAACTTAACTTTATGCCGTCATGTGCCGTCTTGCCGAAAGATTCCAGAAAATTTATAGCCTCATAAGGTGATTATGTGTGAATATCGAATATCACAATTGTCTAGATGTACGAGGAAAGTCTGAACACTCATATTATTATTGTCACATCTAATAACATACTAGCTCTCGCTCCCGTGTTCAACAACAACACATACCTCTTGAACTGATAGAGGCTGGCCTCTAACATTGTGACTCCCACTCAGCACAAGTAGGTAATGGAAAACCTGCATTCACGTGAAAAGATAATCGGACTGTATCTGATACGTAGAATAGGTATCCATTTATCAGGGTATTGACATTGATCAAACATTAATAAAACTGTTGATAACTATGAATAATTCCAGGACGTGGCAGCTTGTCCGAGCCACCGAAAAAACTGACGCCATCCATGGTAAAACTACCACCTAGCGCCCAAGGTGCCGCCATCAAGACTTCAAAAAGCACAAACGACTTATCAAACCCGTACAATCTATCTCCACAATTGAGAAAGAGCACGCCCGACGTGTCAACCGATCCTAGAGGAGGCCCCTCTCATAACAGAGACTCATCAGCACTTCATCGTAATGCTAAAGCAAACAGCAAGGAGGTCAAAACAGATTTGAGAAGACAAGAAAAGGAGCAGAAGGAATTGGAGAAGAAACGCATAAACGAGCAAAAGAAAAGAGAAAAGGCAGAAGCGCAGGAGCAAGCGAGACAGGACAAGCTGAGGATACAAAGGGATAGGCAAATAGCTCAGCAGCAAGCGAGAGACGTCAAGTTAAGGAAAGAGCAAGAGAAGAAGAAGAAAGGGGCGGTGCCGCAAGTGCCTCAAGCAGCGGCGGTTCCTCAAGCAGCGGCGATTCCTCAAGCGCCGGCGGTTGCTCAGGCGCCGTTGCCTCGAGCTCCAAATCCAGGAACATCGATTCCTCCCCCACCTCCAGCTCCGCAGCGAGCAAATCCACTGGGCAAACAGACAGCGTACTCCACGAACACTCTAGAAAGTTCGATCAGCCGAAGCAGTGGTCCGCCGCCATATTCCGAAATACCTAGGAACCCAGAACCTAACAGGAAGGATAACACAGGGAATACCAGCTTCGGCAGGCCGATAGAGACTAGCAGCTGGGATATGATATCTGAGCACCGCCATCAGATATCTAGGACGGTGGCGAACGAGGCCAGCACCAAGCAAATGATGATGGATCTGCAGTTCAGCTTCGAGAAAGCGCAGGCCAATGGCAATGACAGAAATAATAGTGAAGTTTGAGTGAATATTTGTGAATACTTTTAGCGATTATTTTTAAACTTCTTAATAAATTATTAAACATGAACAAACTACGTTTTTGATGTTCTTGTTTTAAATAACACCTTAAAGCTAATATTCTATGTCACCAACTAAAAAATAGAAGTTTAATAGATTAAAGAGATACCTACCTACTTATTATAAGTTTGAAGTGTTTTACACAGCATTAAATATAAATACCAATTTGTTCACTTTATATCCAGCTATTTTTTTCCCGGCGGCGAACTTCAAAGTTGTTAGCAAATACGTCGCTATCGTGTGATTCTGATAATATCATCTACTCGTCTTAACTTCGAAAAAATCGGCCAAGTGCTCATCGGCTATGGCGTGCATTGAGTAGGCAGCAGAGTAGGCAGCGCTAATGCTTGTGACACTCTGCTGCAGCGCAAACTACCAATTGCCTCGAGACACGCGCACTATAGGGTCCCGTAATATAGCGGCAAATATCAATATTAAGTTTTGATCAACTATTACTCGTCAACCTGTAAAGCCTACTATGCGCACTAATAAAGATCTTTTCATCACACTTGCTCGTAAACAGTGTCATAACATGTGCGCGGAGGCTGGCGCTGCCAAGAGCGTAGTCAGCGGTATCGGCAATTTTTGAAAAAATACTAGTTTTTATTTTACAAATATACAATTTTACTCGCAAATGTGATGAAAAACATTGTATGTCGCACAGACGGGTACTAGAATTACGAACATCGACTCATTAAAGCCCTCAGTCTTCGACTTCGGGCGTCTAATAGACTCTCGTTCGTAATTCCTTATTTACCGCCCTTAAGACACAATGTACTATTACAGTCGGCATCATTAACTTTATAATACGCTAATAGTCGATAAATCAAAGCGCTTCGTGCAAATGATCGGAATATTAAACACAATAATAGTGGAGTTGCTTTACTAAGGGCTAGATACAGACAGACTGCATTCCAACTGCAACGTAACCGCAAAAGCGGACTGCTTAAACACTTTTATCGCAGTCAGCGTGCAGTTGTGCCGACTGCAATGGAACTGCAATGACAAATGGGCAGTCGGCAGTTGGC
>NC_133473.1:6791273-6899603 GCF_025370935.1 Choristoneura fumiferana
AACGCTTTTAGCTCAGACAGAATATAAAAGCTTCCAAGTAGCTTTTATAAAAGTATAAAATTATATTAAAATCTCATTAGCCTACTTTGGCCCAGTGTGAGCTTAATTAAGCGCCTACTCTTTTTGGTGGCAAGTTCATTAATACAAAGTTATTACAAAGAGCAGTTCCTAAAACCTAATTTTAACCTTTTGATCTTCAACGTGCGACAACAATTAACTCGTGATATTTATATGCCTAATCGTAAATTGCACGTCTGTAAGTAAAGGATTTATGGTTAAAACATCGAGCAGTAATGTCTAATAATACCGATATATTTCCGGTACGTACAGTCAGCATCAAAAGTAGCTGTACACTTTCGTACTTCGTCGTTTTACAGCCACGTACTAAACGCCATGCGAAGTTGACAATGTGTCAATGCGACAGAGTAAAACAGTGATCCCCTACTTTTGATGCCGACTGTACGAATAATACGGTGTATTGCATTAATTATTTTCTCACTTTATTTTGTCAAGTACATCTTTCCTTTCTTACTTGCCAGTGCCAGACAAATCGTAGGTTAAATAACCTTGAAATTTTCTTTTTTTGACACATAGTGAGTGTTGACTAACAATTACAATAAATTTAATTTTAATTGGAAAACGTCCAACACTGTCGACAATGCTATACACTCTTCTCTATAAAAAAATACCGGGAAGACAGAAATCAAAATTATTCCTAAGTGCCCTACTCGAAGCCCTGCTTACAATACCCCTGCTAAACGTATTTCTTTTTTTGTATAAATGCAGGGCCGATGGTACAGAGTCAAAATGCATACACAGAATAAAATTCAGGGCTATGATTAGAGCACTTCTACCTTTTAACCTGTAACGTCTTATTTATAGATGTGACAAGCGGCATATTGCAACAGCGCAGCGAAATAATTGCAGCGCCGTATTTATTAAAGTCCGAAGGTTAAAGGTTAGGTTAATTTCATAGTTCGTTTCCTAAATGTGTACGTCACAGCTCCACATAGCAGAGCCGGCAAGTCTTAGCTACCGAGGTATGTACTCCAAAGGGTACCACGCCACCGTCTCTTGCCTCAACGGCAGCGTGTTCAAGGGTATTACCACACCGCCTAAAAACGTGTTTTCCTGCAAAGAGTCGTAATGCCACACCGTAGCTTGGAGACTCCGGTTTTCGACGACGTCTAATGGGGAGCCGATACTCCAGCATCTCCATGAAAGATGGATGCGAGTTGCGTTTCAGGACGCGAGTCTTGCGTTTGGTTTCTTTGGTTGGGTCTGGTACTAAATACACCTGGAATAGTATGAGAAAAAGAGCGTTCAGTATAGGTAGGTATAGGTAGGTTTTGCAGGTGGTAGGACTTGTGCAAGGTCCGCCCGGATTGCTACCACCATCTTGCTCGCTAATCCTGCCGTGAAGCAGCAGTGCTTGCACTGTTGTGTTTCGGCGTAGAGAGTAAGACAGCCGGTGAAATAACTGGCACTTGAGGTATCCCATCTTAGGCCTCTAGGTTGGCAACGCATCTGCAATACCCCTGGTGTTGCAGATGTTTATGGGCGGTGATGATCTCTTACCATCAGGAGACCCACTTGCTTGTTTTCCATCCAGTCAAATAAAAAAATAAAAAATAAAAGGTATATAATATATCCGGCTTTGCAAGAGCAATATCTCGTGGTGCGATGTCACTGGGTGAAGTCTTGAGTCTTGAAAAAAGCTGAGGCGAAAATTACGTTTCTGTTTTAGGATATACAAGTGTGTGGATTTAACTGAGGACTATAGGAAGTCATTTTAAGTCAACGCCTACCGCATGTAATTCCTATTGAACTTAATAAATGGATATTCGAGATTTCAGAAATGTAAATTGTTGTATACAGTAACTATTATCTCTCTCACGAACCTCTAAGATTTGAACAAAAAGTACTCGGTAGGTATGATGATTGTTTGTTGCGCTATACATTTTGTTAACTCTCCCAAACATTCGGGCGAGAAGCAGAAAAGTTGACTATTCCTGGTATATCGATGGCAAACAGGCTTACCTTGACATAAGGATTCGGCGGCAAGCCCTGCGCCGTGACTGCAAGCGACTGCGCGTGCAGTATGAGTACGGACAGCACGCCGCCCGCGTACTGCACCGACAGTTTCAGCGAGCCCGACCCTGTGTTTTCTGCTTCTGTTGATTCTCCTGGAAAATACAGGCGTGTTACTAATGAAAACCTACCCCTTTATTGTATTATAGAAACTTTATTACACTATGCTCTAATGACATGTTTTATGCTTGAGGTTTTATTATATAACGCATGAACACGCGTACCTCACCATCACCATCTCTACCCTCATTCTACGCGAAAAAAAAGTAGTGGATGCTATGTTTCCGTGCCCGTTAGACGATATGGCCCTCACATGCCATCTTCCATTTGATAAGTTTTCATTCAGCGAACGTTCCAGAACCACGGTTGTAATTTATTTCTTACCTCGATTCTTCATTCGTTGAGGCTCCACGTCTTGCTGATCGCGCAGAAGCGGATGGAAGAACGTGTATACGAGGTCCGAGTGTGCGATCTCGTCAGCCAAACTGAAGAGAGACGTGAGGAACGCTTGCACGTCGCCGAACCGCCGCTCGGCCACTTGCCGGATGTTGGAGCGGCCCACGTGCAGGCCGGACGGTAAACTGGAATGGATTACAAATTTGGATTATTATTACATCTGTAAGAAACATGAACAACCAAATAAAGTCAAGATAGTTTTCGGTAGGAAATTGGTAGTAGTAGTCGACTTAAAGAATACGTACACATTTTCACCTTATTAAAATAAGGTATAAATATAAAACAGTACTTAGATATAATGTGGGGCCTGATCACATCTTGACTACTATAAAATGACTAAAAAAAACTCTCTAGTCTACATTGTACTACGAATTTGATCAAAGAATACAAGGTACTGTGTACTGTCTAATCCTTCACCTACTGCAACCCTTGATTTAGAAATATTCACGCGCTGACAGATATTCCGAGGCTGCCAATGTGGTTCTAATACATACACAGCCGCTCTCGTACAAATAAATTCAGCAAATAAGAAAAAGGGCGCTAAAACATTAAACATTTTCATTTAGAATTCAATTTACTTCAACAAATGCACGTCTCTTTATAGTCTCGTGCATAGACAGGTGTTTGTAACTAAATACATTTACGTGCATTATCTAAAGAACAAAAATTATTTAGTAATAAGCAGATTACTAGGTACTTTCAGAATTCCGAGTCAGACGACTATAACATTTACGACAGCTATTTTCGTTTTAAGAAACAGATGGTAATGTATCTTTGGTGGATTGAAATCGAAAATTTGGCGTAATAGTCAATACATATAAGAAAAAAATAAACCACTGCGAACCTCACACAAAATGTTCCGACGATGACTAACCTGTCTATGTAATCTGTAATCATTCAAGCGGCCTTCTTAACGATGGAAGCATGTGTGTGTGTTGGCCGCTTAAAATTTAAAGGGACACAGAACATTTTTGCTGTAAATAATTCGTGGCTCGTGTTATGTCCACTTTTACGCAATGATTAATCATAGAATAATCCGCTTTTACCCGTCGATATGCGGTATCTTCGAAATAATTTAGTAACCGATAAGATTGCCAGCGTTATTCACATCACACCCAACACTCCACTATCTAATCAAGCGACTAACGATTGTTATTAACAGAAATGGACGAACAATATTAATTATTTATTTACAATAACATTGTGCCGGACTACAATTTCAGTTTTAAGGGAACTGACGAATCGTGAGTACTGGCATTTATTATTATTTATTATAATACTTAATTAAGTGTTATTACACCTCCCTATTTTTATTACTAATGTGCCAAATATCAATATGATCATTGTTATCACTTGACTATTTTTTTAAGTCACATTGCCGACTCGACTTCAAATATAATTTTAATTTTAAACATATATTTAATTTTCGTTCAAACTTTCGTTGTCTTTCGCTTCGTACCTATTTAGTAGTGTAACGAATGTTTCAGCGTCGTTACTTTGCAAATATCTCATTTATTAACAATTTTTAGGTTTACACGCATATAATTTCAAACTGTAATTAGAACACTACTCAATTTACATTCCAGCTAACAAGGCGTGAACTTCTGTCCTGCGGCATATTGAACAAGACTAATGTTCAAATTCGGAGGTTTCAAAGCAACGCTGAACCTCGGTTCTTCGAGTAAGAAGAAGGAGATATATGAGAATGGGCCGGCTTTGTCCGTGGGCGGCGCTTACAGAACACATCGGGAGGAGTTCTTCGGTAAGCATCTAGTACAATTTATAATAGATTACATGTATCTTTTGGACATAAGGGGGCGACACGCACGATTCAGTGATATTGATACTCTTTCCGCATTTATCCACCCCTTTTTAACTTAACTCTCTTATCACTTAAAAAAACTTTGCAAAAACTTAACTTTATGCCGTCATGTGCCGTCTTGCCGAAAGATTTCAGAAAATTTATAGCCTCATAAGGTGATTATGTGTGAATATCGAATATCACAATTGTCTAGATGTACGAGGAAAGTCTGAACACTCATAGTATTATTGTCACATCTAATAACATACAAGCTCTCGCTCCCGTGTTCAACAACAACACATACCTCTTGAACTGATAGAGGCTGGCCTCTAACATTGTGACTCCCACTCAGCACAAGTAGGTAATGGAAAACCTGCATTCACGTGAAAAGATAATCGGACTGTATCTGATACGTAGAATAGGTATCCATTTATCAGGGTATTGACATTGATCAAACATTAATAAAACTGTTGATAACTATGAATAATTCCAGGACGTGGCAGCTTGTCCGAGCCACCGAAAAAACTGACGCCATCCATGGTAAAACTACCACCTAGCGCCCAAGGTGCCGCCATCAAGACTTCAAAAAGCACAAACGACTTATCAAACCCGTACAATCTATCTCCACAATTGAGAAAGAGCACGCCCGACGTGTCAACCGATCCTAGAGGAGGCCCCTCTCATAACAGAGACTCATCAGCACTTCATCGTAATGCTAAAGCAAACAGCAAGGAGGTCAAAACAGATTTGAGAAGACAAGAAAAGGAGCAGAAGGAATTGGAGAAGAAACGCATAAACGAGCAAAAGAAAAGAGAAAAGGCAGAAGCGCAGGAGCAAGCGAGACAGGACAAGCTGAGGATACAAAGGGATAGGCAAATAGCTCAGCAGCAAGCGAGAGACGTCAAGTTAAGGAAAGAGCAAGAGAAGAAGAAGAAAGGGCGGTGCCGCAAGTGCCTCAAGCAGCGGCGGTCCTCAAGCAGCGGCGATTCCTCAAGCGGCGGCGGTTGCTCAGGAGCCGTTGCCTCGAGCTCCAAATACAGGAACATCGATTCCTCCCCCACCTCCAGCTCCGCAGCGAGCAAATCCACTGGGCAAACAGACAGCGTACTCCACGAACACTCTAGAAAGTTCGATCAGCCGAAGCAGTGGTCCGCCGCCATATTCCGAAATACCTAGGAACCCAGAACCTAACAGGAAGGATAACACAGGGAATACCAGCTTCGGCAGGCCGATAGAGACTAGCAGCTGGGATATGATATCTGAGCACCGCCATCAGATATCTAGGACGGTGGCGAACGAGGCCAGCACCAAGCAAATGATGATGGATCTGCAGTTCAGCTTCGAAAGAGCGCAGACCAATGGCAATGACAGAAATAATAGTGAAGTTTGAGTGAATATTTGTGAATACTTTTAGCGATTATTTTTAAACTTCTTAATAAATTATTAAACATGAACAAACTACGTTTTTGATGTTCTTGTTTTAAATAACACCTTAAAGCTAATATTCTATGTCACCAACTAAAAAATAGAAGTTTAATAGATTAAAGAGATACCTACCTACTTATTATAAGTTTGAAGTGTTTTACACAGCATTAAATATAAATAGCAATTTGTTCACATTATATCCAGCTATTTTTTTCCCGGCGGCGAACTTCAAAGTTGTAAGCAAATACGTCGCTATCGTGTGATTCTGATAATATCATCTACTCGTCTTAACTTCGAAAAAATCGGCCAAGTGCTCGTCGGCTATGGCGTGCATTGAGTAGGCAGCAGAGTAGGCAGCGCTAATGCTTGTGACACTCTGCTGCAGCGCAAACTACCAATTGCCTCGAGACACGCGCACTATAGGGTCCCGTAATATAGCGGCAAATATCAATATTAAGTTTTGATCAACTATTACTCGTCAACCTGTAAAGCCTACTATGCGCACTAATAAAGATCTTTTCATCACACTTGCTCGTAAACAGTGTCATAACATGTGCGCGGAGGCTGGCGCTGCCAAGAGCGTAGTCAGCGGTATCGGCAATTTTTGAAAAAATACTAGTTTTTATTTTACAAATATACAATTTTACTCGCAAATGTGATGAAAAACATTGTATGTCGCACAGACGGTACTAGAATTACGAACATCGACTCATTAAAGCCCTCAGTCTTCGACTTCGGGCGTCTAATAGACTCTCGTTCGTAATTCCTTATTTACCGCCCTTAAGACACAATGTACTATTACAGTCGGCATCATTAACTTTATAATACGCTAATAGTCGATAAATCAAAGCGCTTCCAACTGCAACGTAACCGCAAAAGCGGACTGCTTAAACACTTTTATCGCAGTCAGCGTGCAGTTGTGCCGACTGCAATGGAACTGCAATGACAAATGGGCAGTCGGCAGTTGGCAGTTACGTTGCAGGTGGAATGCAGTCCGTCTGTACTGGCCCTAAGTAGTAAGTAGCACGTTATAAAGGTTTTTTTAAACATAATTATGCTATTAGTGCTGCCACTGTTACAGCTTCGCCCAGACTTTGATTCCTGACCGTCCGGCCTCGCCAGCCAGTGAGAAAAACACATAAGGAAGAAATAAAATTTTTAAAAAAAGAACATCGAATAGAAGTGCTCGTTCTTTGGCACTGTTGAAGCCGTTGACGCGTTCTTCCACAGTGGTCAGGACGGGGCTATAAAGGAATTACATGATCAAAACCCACCTGTGCACTTTAGCCAGCGGGAAGTGCAGACAAATCTTCTGGTACAGCTCCGTGAAGTGCTTGTAGGAGCGATACAGCACGGAGGGCGTGGCTTGGCCCTGCCGGAATATCCGAAGCGCATACACGTAGTGCTTTTCCGGGTCGTAGCGTTTCTCGTAGCCCAAGCATTCTACGCTGACCAGGCGACCCTCTTGCGCCATGCTGGAAGTAAAATAGGACATTATTGCTATATATCGTTCCACACAATACATTTAGGGGCTGTTTCACCATCTATGATTAAATAAATAAATATAAGTAATATCACGGGACAATTCACACCAATTGACCTAGTCCCAAAGTAAGCTTAGCAAAGCTTGTGTTATGGTTACTAAGCAACGGATAAATATAATTATATAGATAGAAACATACTTAAATACATATTAAACACCCAAGACCCGATAACAAACATTCGTATTTTTCATACAAATATCTGCCCCGACACGGGAATCGAACCCGAGACCATCGGGACGGGGCCATCTGGTAGTCAACAAAACAAATAGAGACGGCATCACATTTAACCGTCAGTTAACACTAGTCAATGGACGGTGAAACAGCCCCTTAGTGAATGAACAAAACAAAGTATTTTCTGTGAGTTTGCAATTTTGTAGGTTTCGGGTACAGTCGAGTTCGTAAACTTAAAACTAAATATCTGAACACGCTTCTACACCATTAACAATAGATGTGTTCACATATTTCTGATCAAATTTTGCTCAGAAGTTTATGAAATCAACTGTACCGTTTTAATCGTTTGACACTTTGGTTAAAATTACCTAAGTAATAAGATCGATAACTTTATCTCTCTAGTTTTACATGGCGGCGACAGCTTTCAGTAATGAAATTATTCGTACAATGATTTCATCCGGTATTTACAAAACCAATAAACAGCATTATAATCTCCTCGGTACCAGGGACGCATAAAAAGCAACAGTACTCACGTGTAAGTTCTCGGCATAAAGGAGAGCAGCTCAGATGTACTGCTTCCCTGGTCGCCGCTCGCACGCAGTTGCGCCAAGTTGTGAAGGAAGAAGTTTATAGGCGTGAATCTGGGAACAAAGATAGGGTTAGGAATCCGTCGTCATCATCATCTCCGCCGTAGGAGGTCCACTGTTGGGACATAATATGCCTCCTCCATAGACCTCCAGCTGCTTCGTTTGGAAGCGGCTTGCATTCACCGCGAACCAGGTCATCTGTCCCTTTCGTTGGTAGACTAGTTGCAGATTCGCGGTCTCCACTCGAGAACTTTTCGGCCCCAATGGCCATCTGTAGCACATTCCACGAAGCTACAAGTTACAATGCATACTGTTAAACAAAGACTACCGCTTGTAAATTGTAAATTGTAGCTTCGAGAAATAGGGCACTGTTCTCTTGTTCATTGCCACTTCAACGAGCTAATTCGCTTAGGAATAATTTCTAACATTTTCTTGCTAAATAAATATATACGATTGAAAACCTTTTGAACGCCGACAAAAAAAAATCGGAAAATCGCTCCATAGGCGCGGTTGTAATGCCGACATGGCGCCTGTGGCACGATTTTCAGCTGTCACGTTTTGCCGACCGTACCGCTCAAAAGGTTAATTTTGTGTGTGTAAGGGACGTTAAAAAAAAGGTTATAAGTTAGGAACTGTTTTACTGCGCATAATTAATAACTTAATTTGTTGATTATTTTTAAACTGTGTCATGCAGAAATTTAAAGACCTATTGAACATTCCTACTCTGTCTCTACTTTTCGACCTTTCCTCTACCCCACTTTCCTTCTTTATAAATCGTGTAATGTACTTACCGTTAGACAAATATTTATTATGCACACAGTTCTTAAACAGCATGCCGCACTCCCCTACAATACTAACACTACTAATAAGAGACGAAAAGATACATTTTGCCCTAGCAATATGGGGAAGAAAAAACATGCCTTCTCTTCTAGATTTTACGTTTTCCTAGGGCCTTTTCTCTACAACAGATTAAACGCCAAATGGGACATATTTTCACTTAGTTACTCACGTGCTAAGAAAACCCTCCAAGAAGAACTCCAAAAGTTATCTTACGAAGATACAGAGAAATTGTTGACTGTTCTTAAATGATTTTTTTTTTATTTTCTATTGTAGATAGGTAGGTACATATAATGACAAATACCATAATGTTACATTTTATAATTCACCTTAGGTATTAAAATCAAGATTAGTTTAATTTTATGCAAGTGTTATTTTTTTTTAGACATTAATGTAATTTTAATTTTTCTCGCCTGAAACACAGGATTATCCTAGTTCAGGCATCATGTGTTACTTTTTCCTTTTAAGTCTACTAGATAAATTGTATTATTTTGTAAGAAAGTATTTTTTAATAAAGATTTTTTTTTTTATTCCTTTAATGTTAGCGAAAATCAAAAATATTAATGCTAGAAGCTGTGCTGGCCTACATACAGTTTAACCAATGGCCTCTCAAGCAAAGCACCGTGGGATCAAACCCGGGCTTGCACCTCGTTTTTCGAAATTCATTACATTTGAAAATTACCAAGCGCTTTACGGTGAGAAACATCGTGAGGACAGCACCATAGGCGTATGTACAGGGGGGGGCGGGGCGGGGGCCGTGCCCATCCCATCATGGTCTAGTGCCCACCCCAGGTTGTTGGGTTACCGATTCGAAATTCTATAATACTGATATCTTAACACAAATATCCAGGCCAGCTCCCCTGAAGAATGAACAAATGGAAATGGGCAGCACAAACCTGCGAAGCAATTCAATGCTGTAAAGTCCCAATTAGCACCGAGCCCGCGTGAGAACTACGGCCCCAGCCCTCTCATTCTGAGATCTATCCGAAAATTTTAAAAATTACGTGTAAAACAGCCCATTGCGGCCTACTTGCAAAACAAACGATTTGAATTTGATCCTGTGGCCAGCGGCGGGGCGTATGATGGCAGGGATTGTTGTTACTAACTTGCTCTTGAGCGAGGAGTGTATGAGCCGCGCGAAGGCGGCGGCAGCCTCTGCGTTCGTCGCTTGCGGTAGCAGCGCGCCGCGGACGTAGCTGACCGCCGTCGTCGTCACTCCCGGCACGCCGGACGCCGCCATCTGACAAAACAAACAGAATGTAACAAATAGTACATTAATCATCATCTCAGCCGTAGTAAGTCCACTGATGGACATAGGCCTCCCACATAGACCTCCAGTTGCTTCGGTTGGCAAAAAGTGTTTTTTTATTTGAGGTTTATGAGGGGGGGTTGCCAATACTCGACACGCTTGGAAAGCGGGTTGGCGAGCGCAGTATAAGGTCTAAAAGCAGCCAAGAAGACGATGCTGCCCATCTTCTGGTATTATTCCTCAGCCGGTTTCTACGGCGTCCACAGGAAGAGAGGAGGAGGCAACATTCTTACGCCGACGGCCCAGCACCCCACTGCATACATTGTGTACTGTTAACTACGAAAGTCACCCTAACTCTGTGGAAAGCTCTAAGGATCTAATAGTAATTGAATTGCATAGTACGTACCGTTAACTACAAGGAGATCGATAGTACGGTCAAAATTTCAAAGATATGTATACACGACCTTGATATTAAGCCAATAAAGTCGAGTATACACCACTTGCACACCGCGTTTTTTAAACACGGCATCGACGCGCGGTCTAGAAATAGTGCAGCCACACAATTCGCGTGCGTATCGCGCTTGTATCGATACAAACGCGCGTCCATGGCGCAGTGTGCAAAAGGCCTTTACTAAACAGAGCACATGGTATAGCACGTGTTAAAGTAAGGATGGGGACTCACCAGCGCGAACAGGTCCAGTATGTGATCGTGGTGCGCCCGCACTACGTTGAACGCCATACAGCAGAGCTCCACGAAGTGCTGGAAGCGCTGCGTCGGCCGTTCGCCGCCGTTTATAACGTACACCATATCGTTCGTCAGCACAAACGGCGCGCGGTCTCTGTCAATTTCATGTTTAGGATAAGCGAGTGAGGGCCTACGCTAGTTGAGCCGGTTTGTACGGTGCGGGAGGACGCCTATTGAAAAATATTTTGTTTTTATTAACTGGATGGCAAAACGAGCAAGTGGGTCTCCTGATGATATAGATCAGCCACCGCCCATAGACACCTGCAAACTTGCAATGTATGCCAACCTAGAGGCCTAGATGGGATACCTCAAGTGCCAGTAATTTCCACCGGCTGTCTAATCTCCACGCCGAAACACAAACAGTGCAAGCACTGCTGCTTCACGGCAGGATTAGCGAGCAAGATGGTTTAGCAATCCGGGCAGACCTGCACAAGGTCCTACCGCCTGAAAAATAGTATGAGCAGCGCTAAAGGGCTCCTAGACGGGCCATATTTTCACTGCAATATGTGGCCGGCATCTATTGGTGTCCCTGTCTAACATGTGAGTAAGAGAGGGACACCAATAGTTGCCGGCCACAAATTGCAGAGAAAATATGGCCCGTCTAGGAGCCTCTTAACTGCACCCGACGGATTTTACTTGTGCGCCCGTGCGCCCGGCGCCAGCTAACATCAGTGGATGCTGTTATAATTGTGTAGAATAGATTTGACGGTAAGCGTTCAGTTTTTTATGCTTACTATTAAGACTGACTGAAAAATATGCAAAAACATAATTTTCAAATTATTGAAATAGAAATAGGTACCTTTTAAAGTTGCCAAACATCTGTGCGTCGCCCAAAAACTTTCCAAAGTCTATGTGGAAGAGATGGCCGGAGGTTTTCAACATGATGTTGTCATTGTGTCGGTCGCAGATGCCCAGTAGGTAGGTGGCAACACTATAGCCAGCACAGGACGCTAATAAACAAATATAAAATTAACACTATTTGAAAGAACTAGGTACGAATTTTTTTCATAAAAACAAAAAGTGATGATAGAATTTCAGCTTACCAGTGAAGTTATCCCTGGCCCTCTGGTACTCCAATTCCGAGGGGTTATGTTTGGCAAGCCACTCGGCTATGGGCTTGTCTTTGAAGGACCCAGTCAGGCCCCACTCGGTCTGGATCGCCCTCAGGGTCTCCGCTTCTGAGACTATTTCTATCATACCTGAAATACAAAACGAATTATAAATATAACATTATACTGACACTGAATTAAATATGCTAATTACCAGTGGGTTAACTTAGGTAGATTACATTTTAACATTTTGTCTTTGTAGATTTCATTAATGTTGCATAAAAAAACACAAGTGCCTAATTTCTTTGATTCTAGCGGTTGAAATTTTTAGTTTTTATGTATGTATGTATTTAAATACTTTATTGTACATAAAACACAAAATAATACAAAAAGAAAACAACAAAACAAAAAGAGTACAAAGGCGAACTTATTCCTAAAAGGAATCTTTTCAAGCTAACCTAAACTAAGCTCTCACGATTAACACCAAAGCTTTACTGATTGAGAGGATACTCTTAACATTCTAAGATCTTACCTCTCCGGTCACTAGTTGGTAGCGTTTGGAATGTGACCATCCGCAGATCCAAGCCCGCTTTCAGCCACAAACTGTCCATAACCTTCATTACTTGCAACACCAAGGCATCTTGTCGCAAGTCGTCTCCAACCTGCAAGTTAAAAATGTATGTAAACTTTTAACTGGGCTTTGAACAGTCAATGTTTTTGTGTGCGACAGACGACTTTGAATAGGGTATTCGACAACTCCTGACATATATGGCAATATACCCTGACACACAATATATATATATATGGTCAATGCTTTGCGAAGAAAACAAATATAGTTGAAAATTGAAATTAGTGTTTTTTGAAAAATTTCATATTTGTTTCTTTAACGCTTTCCTCAATGCAGTTTTAAGGCGCTACTTGAGTATAACTTCACGTGCTAGTATGTTTTCTCCGTTTAATCATGAATTTTAAACCTCTATAACTATGTTATTTGTAAAATTAACTTAAAAAATATTATTTTCATTCGCTAACACGCGATGACACTCTATGATTTCTAAAATAAATACAATAAAATTTCAAATACCGAATTTTTTTCGAAGCATCAGGAAAAATACCTTAAACATGGAGGGTACTACGGCGTTGTCGCTCCCAATGAAGTTGATTTTGAGCGGTAGCGTGTTGGAATTGAAGTACATACACGACCTAGAATTAGAAAGTTATATAAGACAACGATTCATATCACTTCAATCGTTAATACTAAAGAAAATCTTGTCGCGCACTTCGTAAAGCTAGCAGTATCACCTAAAACGGCCAAACTTTACTCACTAGAGGTACATCTGTACTCTTATTTGGGTCAATCAACATTTAAGTGTATTTTATTCTGTCGCGTAACTCAAGAGACATCAGTGATATACTTTCTTAGAAAAATGTTTGTATAGTAAATAAATAAATAAATAGCAAATGATTGTTACTATTAGGAGATAAGATCAGATCTCCTAAGCATATTACTGATCAGCCATGAAGGAATTGCTATAAAACTGTCACAACTCACTTGAATCCCCTTAAAATCATACTTTTAACGAGTAACTCGTGAGACGTTACCATGGCAACGAGCTACACTAAAACCACAAAACAGATAGGTACAGAAATCAATCTACATACAAAGTGCGCTCGAGCAACGCACACATAGACACTGCTCACGTACACGATATCTCGTTATCTATCTCTCCATTTTAGTTATTATTAATTTATATTTCCATACTTCCCGTTTCATTCTCAACAATAAATCCAACAACTAGATACGAGTGCCACTACCACGATAGTTTTTTGTGCATAAGCCATAGTTGTCAAACCCTAGAGCGACCGCCGAGCGTAGGTATGAAAAGTGAAGTACATACATGAGATCGACTTCTGTACCTATCTGTTTTGTGCTAAAACGTTGATTGACCCTTTATTCCATCCCTAGTGTACTCACTTGACGTCCACGTCGTGCACGCAGTGGTGCAGCGCGAGCGGCAGCGCGGCGGGCTCGGCGCGCAGCAGCGCCGCGAGCCGCTCCGCGCCGGCGCTGAGCGCGCGCGCGCGCCCGCCGTCCTTGGCGGACTTGACTGACAGCGCCACTTCCGACAGCGTCTGGAAACGCACGCAACGTTTGATCAGGGATCTTCAAATTCGAAGTTCGTATCGTACCGTCCCTCTCACTCTCATATTAAATAATACCTCAGTTACCTATCCTCGCCTAGCACATCTCTAGGTGAAACAGCTGAGCGGAGCGAGGCTAGGTAAATGAAGCTTTTCTATTGGTCCATGAAAAACACATTCCTCGCACAGCTCTGGTGGAAACGGAGCCTTAACTGCATTAATGCCTTTGCTTCCTAACGATATGCAGCACTCGTACGATTGACTCGACACAGTGGGTAACATAATCGGACAAATTACAGTTGCAAGATTCACTCTTTTCATACCCATGTGGGTTGGCAACGCGTGTTCAATACCTCTAGCAACCTGCTAGCTCGCCTACTTGTTTTGTTTCTAAAAACGCATCTCACCTTGACAAGCAACTGTTGCCGGACCAGTGTCCGAGTCAGTTGCTCCCCGCAGATTGCGAGTAAAGCTCGCAACATAAGTCGGTAGCGCCACGTCGCCGTCACGCATTCGAAACTTTCTTGCGCGTCGCCAGCGTTATCTTCTATTGTGATACCGAGGAACTCTTGACTAGGCGCCTGCAATCATAAAAATAAAAGAAGAAATAACTTTAGTTAATAGCACAAATCAGTAGTGAGTTAACCAAAAAACATTATAAGCAGGGAAGATAACAAGCTGTCTGGGCTCTTAAGAGAAACCTCTTTCTTCTAGTCAACTATTTAGATACAGAAATGTAGATTTACCCTACACCTCATATCATGACATGATGACGTAATTACTTACCTGTGGTACGTTTGGTAGCGAGTGGACCAGCAACCAGAACAGCCGGTGAGCGACCGCGGGGGCCGCCAAAGCTCTCGATAGCAATAGCTCTGTAGAAAAAAAAAACATGAAAATATAAATTTCATTCATGGAGAAATATCAGCTATAATATCGGTTGGCGGTACGAACCTGCGAGCGGACTGGCTTGATACGTGTTGTGACGTAGCGCCTGCGTCAGCTGCGGGAGCACGCGACAGAGGTCATCGTCCGACATCTGGTTTATCAAATTAGTCGCCGTCTCGCGTACCTCCGAGTCTGGGAAACTGTAAGAGGAAGTCAAAGTCAAAATTTGTTTATTCAATTTTGGACAAGTACTAATGAATGTTCAAAAATATACCGGTTCGGTAAAACCTCTATTCATAATGAGTTATTTTTTAAAGAGAGACCCTTTTTTTCAACGTTAATTAATGATTTACATCAGTTAACTTTTTCAGTAGTTTCGGAGCAAATTGGCTGTGACAGACGGATGGACAGACAGGTGATTCTATAAGGGTTCGGGTTTTTTCCTATTGAGGTAAAACCGTAAAAACCGTAGGAATGAAACCTAATTGTCATTTCGAAAAAAAAACCACAGATTACTGATCCGGAAAAAATACTTAGGGCCTGTCTCACCACTTGTCGACTAACTTTAAGTGACGGATATCAGTGATGCCGTCTCTGTTTGTTTTTTCCGAATAAACAAAGACGGCATTACTTTTATCTGACACTTAAAGTTAGTCGACAAGTGGTGAAACAGGCCCTTAATATTTCTTTATAAAAACTATGAAGTGCAAGCTTATACTTTATGAAACCGCATCCTCCCTCCGTGTTGCGAGTACGACTCACACTTGCTTGGCAGACTTTTTCAAATCACAACGCAAAATAAGTAGTTCAACTTACCAGGGCAACAGCAGATGCATAGCGTTAAGCGGCGAAGGCTTGTCCCAGCGATGCAGTAAGCTGATGAGTTGGGCTCGATGCTCGCCGTACCAGTTTGTCGCGGCGAGCAATACCAGGGGCAAAGCGCCGGGCAGCTCCACTAGGTATTGGCGTTTCTCCCACATTACCTACAAATAAGTCAAATTGGGTGCCTTAAGTTTTTTGGGGTGGTCCATATTATATTTTTTATCGATAGTAGACTTATAATGTAGCTCACTCCTATAGAAGTATAGATAGTCTTTGTTCTCTGGCCGTTTTTTTATTTGTAAAAATAAATTGAAACTTTATTTCGGTATACATACCACACGTTTCCTGAGATAATAGGTTTTGTGCCTTGGTCTGTTTGTTTTAAAAAAAAGAGGTCGTATTGACAGCTGTCAGTTGTCAAATGAACGACACATACATACGTACACGAACGTACACGTACGGCGACATTTGACAACTGACAGCTGTCAACCCGACCTCCTTTTTTATATCAAACAGACCAAGGCACAAAACCCATCAATCTCACGACACGTTTCGTGAGATTTGCCGAAGTAAATTTTCAATTGATTTTTACAAAAAAAACGGAAATTAAAAAAAAACTATCTACAGGTGCGAGCTACATTATAAGTCTACTATCGATAAAAAATATAATATGGACCATCCGGCTTGTGGGAAATACAGACGTAGCGTAATATTTTTAACTGAGCCTGAGAATTGGGTAGTTTCCTGAGTAAAAAAAAATATAGCGCGTCATCGTTAGTTAGATTATCAGAAAATATTGGACACGTTTTTTTTCATTTAGAAAGAAAGAAAATACATTTATTTAACGCCATAAAAACAAACATAGAACAAATACAAGACATACATGACGCTAAACAGGTCCCCACTTAGCATAATGCCACGGCAAGCCGTGGCGCTGATTTTCAGTGAGGACCTTATCTAAAAACAAACTATAATACTTATTATTAAATTGTATGGCAACACCGGCTTAAACAGTTCAATCGTGTGCAGTTGAATTGTTTTGTCACCATTTGTCAAACAAACAATAAATTATAAAGATAAAGCGCGTCAAAGTTCGGAAGTGGGGCAGTGATGTCAGGCCATGCTAAAGTGTCGCTCGGCGTGATGGCACGTGCTACTAAAAACTGAGGCCGTATTGCCTCGCGATCGCAATCAAATAACAGTTTTTGTATGCAAAAGCGAGCGCCAGAAACGTTAGGCCATACGGCCTCTGGTATATCTTCATAATTATTTGTTTAATTGGCCAAAGAAGAAATAAGTGTCTAATATTTATAATAATCTAACGGACTAATTAGATTTTTTAGCACACTAGCATATTAGCGTGAGGGGGAGAAACCCTGTCCTGCTTAGTTGCCGAACATTCTAGTTGAATTGCCTCACTAGTTGATATTATTACGTTACGACAAAGATAATGAAATAGAGGGTACTTTTTCACAGCCTACAACAGTCTCCTCACCTCTCTACAGTCCGTAGGCATTCTCTGGTAGGCGCCCTGTTCGATTAAAAGGAGCAGCTGCGACTGTGTGTGGCCGTCCAGTGAATCGAAGGATGGCAGTGACGTAGGAATCGCTACTTCTTCGCTGCTCGTCCATTTTACTCCAGTGTGGGAGTACAGCGGGATTTCTAAAGATTAGACAGTATTAGACCAATCGAAAGCATTATTCGCTTTTAAATAGTAGATCGTAAAAAGCGCGCGTTATTTTACTACAGTCTTTTATATGCGCCTGAGCCACAGGCGAGGGTTAATAGTTAAATCGAAAATAAAATAGGTTTTATAAACAAGTTATACACTCCGCTTTTGACTTCGAGTGTGAGTAAATTAAACAGTAACAGTGAAAATAAATTTTCATTGACTTACTACCTTTTATTTCATATAATAATTTATTGGAATTGTCTAATTTCATGAATTTATAAATTTAAAAACATGAATTATAAAAAAAAAGTTAAAACATTTCACAAAACTTTAATTGTTAGTGTTTTCTTTTAGCGTAGCGGATGTATGTATGTACGTGTGTATGTGCAAGTTACCGATGTTAACTACGGGGAACGGCACGGGCGGAGAGTCCATGGGGTGCGGGGCGGGGCCGATGCGCCGGTCGCAGCACGCCGGCCACAGCGGCAGCACGTAGGAGCCCGACGCCAGCATGCTGGAACGATACCCTTCATAAATCTAACAACACGTGGGGAAAATTTCAGCTTGCATTTAGGAGACTCGTTGTTGTTAAAGAGTTCAATTCAAATCGTTTATTATATTTATATATTTTTTTACTATCAGCGTTTTCGGAAAGACCGTCAAGAAGAAGGCGCCGCAAGAAACTTGGCAGTAATTTTTTCAAAATAAATAATTACAATTAAAATATAGAAAAATGAAGAAACAAATTCTCTCATGAATTTTGTGTGGCAATAGTAATGACGCCACCTATTTGCCTACTCAATCGACTGTTATTGTCAGCCTATTCTGTTCCACTGCAGAGCCTCCCCCCGATAGGTACTTCCGCTGCTCCTGTCCACTGCATACAAGATCCAGTCCTTCAAGAAGAAGTTTTTCTCCGGCCTCCCCTATAGCCCCCCCCCCCCGGGGGGAAGGGTCGGGGTAAAAGGGGGGAAGGGGAGTAAGGCCTCACCGTACGAAACACAGTAGCAAAACTACCCCTTCACGCCGGTATTCTGTGGGAGGCTGGTACTAACCCGGTGGAGCCCGCCCATTCGTACTGCAGCCAGCAAGTGGTTACAATAAGGCTCTACCACATCAAGTCCAGTTCATAACGCCATCGCCGTCTAGGTCTATGGCCGTATAACGTTAAGAAATAATGATAATGATCGCAGATCTGCCTACGAATTTCACGTCGACGCATTTAGGAGACCCCTAGTCTCTATAGAACTATCAAATTTCTTACTCACCCGTCATAATTAAACAGCTGTATGGCCGCCCAGCCCAACTCCACCAGTTCATACTGCACATCCCCGTTCTCCTCATTACTCTGGCCGTCACCTTCGTTCTGGTTCTCATTGCTCTGATGTTGGCTGTCCACGGGGCGCGGAGTGCGGCCGTATAGGGTCAGGACTAGGCGGGCTTCTCGGGGCAACTGATTGATGGGCACGTCTTCTAGGTTTAACCTGAGGAGACGATCTGATTAACTTTTGTTTTTTTTTTATAGGTCAAAGTGAATGGGAACACTTGCAAATACAGTACGATTTACAAGAGCTGGCATGGATGAATTGAATTAGTGAATGAAAATGTCTGTCTTGATGAGTAAGTAGTAAGGGAAGTAGCATGATAAATACGAACGTTTTCGAGAAAATACGATGGGAAACGATTATTTACTGCCACTGTACCATCTATTTCCACAAAACGTTTTACGTAAACGTCCCTCAGGATGGCTGACATCAGCTCGATATGTATACAGTCGCAATCAGATATTTTGAAGTGGCCAAGGTGATCAAAAGTATCGAAACATCCATGCCTTAATTGACTCACCAAGTATCAAAGATGATCCTCGGGTAGAAACCCCCGCACTCTATCTTGGAGGTCTGGGTAAGATGGAGCCTTTTCAACGGTCTTGTGCCGTACAGCACTTGCGCGTGAAACACGTAGTCGTCGTGACTCCAGCCCGGCGGTAAACAGTGGACCGCCTCGATGCAGAACAGGGTTGATTCCGACATCTTATGCGACGGTTCCGCTTCTAGGGGAGAGATGTAATAGTACAGTCACCAGCACCTATATCTGACACAACAAAGCGTGCATAAACGAACGACTCCATTTCTAGGGACGGTAGGATGTGGCAGATATTAATGCAGGTGACTGTACATTGCGTTAAGTCGGGGAGTGAGAAAAGTGCCCTAGGCTGGTACAAATTGACATTGTGCATCTAACAACGACTGTAAGGAGTCGAAGGAGGTCCGCTTTGACTCCATAATTATACATAAGGCGGTGGTAGCTATAAAACCATACCGTGTCTGACAGAATAACGACAATGCATAGTCTATAAAGGGTCTCCGCCAACTCACGCGGGTGCACGGTGCGGACGCCCGCGCGGCGTGCTGTTTCAATAGAGCAGAGACCCGCTTCACGCAGCGCTGCACTATCACATGACATGAAACAAGCACGCAGCGCAGGTGCCAAGCCATGCCCGTGCTCCCGCGCGAGTTAGCGGTGGCCCTAAAAACCACTAGACTGGAAATTTGGAAGGCATACATCGAGTGACATAAGCAAGAAGAAAAGGCAGTTTTATTTTTATCCTTCCAATGGGGGCGAACGCGTGGACCTAGTAAATGTACATGTAAGATACAGTCAGCAGCAGAATCTGTTATACCAGCCCTATTAGTATAAACAAAATCTTATATACCTTCTGTCGGTCAGAGCCACATGCGTGGTGTTTTTTGCACATGGAAAGTTACAAAGGTAGAGGCAGAAATTCAATCTACTCGAGCTAATCGCACTATAGATACTTCCTCAGAGATTTGACGCTGTACTCACTGTCAGAGCCGGTCTGCGGCGTGACCTGCGCGTCGGCTGTTGTGAAGTCGAGCAGGCGTGTGCGCGTGTACAGGGCCAGGAGGGCGCGGACGGCGTCGCGGACGCGGTTGCACTGGTGCGCGACTGTCTCGCGCGCGGTCGCCGACCGGATCGACACGGCGCAGTATTGCCCCGTGTCCGCTTGGATCTCCGGGGTCATTAGACTGTTGTTGCCCTAGTGAACAATATACATGTGTTCGTACATACGCTTGTGTGAAAGTTAATAAATGTCTAATTTCTTTCTTCTTTCTATAAATAAAACCCGGGATAGAAGAGAAATTTCAGGTACGTTGTTGGTTATTTAAAAAATTGGTAAAAAAAATCTTGCCATAATTGAGTTGTACGGCAACCCCAAGTTCAGAAGAAGGAAGAAAAAGAAACAGTGGACGTATTTTTCAACCCTTCAACCATCTCTATGCAAAAAACCACTTCCAGTGGCCCATTTTTAACCGACTTCAAAAAAGGAGGTTGTTTTTTTATGTTTGTTACCTCAAAACTCCGTCATTTATGAACCAATTTGATTTTTTTTTGCGTTCGTCTAGGAATGCTTTCAATTAGGTCCCATAAGCACCAAATCAGGATCTGATAATTGGATCCTAAGGAAATCGAGGGAGCTCTTGAAATGTTGTAGGGACACCTATGGTAATTTTGATATATTTAGTAGTAACTCGTGCATGCTCTTGAAAATCATCATTTAGTGAAGTGAAACTGATGATGAAAACCACAGTTGACCATCGGAGTTACTACTCAAAAACAAGTTTTTCATGGGTTGAATTTCAATTACTTTAACACAGTTGCTAAGCAATATATGCTCCTCGTAATGCATATGGTGAAATGGAATGGGTGGTGAAGCACCAGGACTCCTCAATAATGAAAGTCTCTGCATCGTAAACAGCAATCTTTTGTAAAAGGTGACGAGCAGTTAACATTAAGCTATTGTATCTTAGATTATTTACACTAAAAAGGGTAAAAAAAAATATTATAACAATAAATTGAACCAACTACAAAAAACCATGAAAATAATTTTCTACCAGTCTGAAGTCGGTGCCTCAGCACGAGCCAGCAGGAGTGATTGAAGCCCAATATGTAGTGCGTAGGTGAGGTAGGCGACTATAGGTCCACTCCTGCTGGCTCGTGCTGAGGCACCGACTTCAGACTGGTAGAAAAATATTTTCATGGTTTTTTGTAGTCGGTTCAATTTTCAATTTAAAAAGATACCGAACCTCATACTTTTACACCTGCCGTCGTCCTGCATTACTGTGCTTATTTTTTCTGTAATTTATATTTTCTACGGGCTTAAGCCCTTTTTACATTGCGAGGCCGTAAGCCCACGAGTTTGTAGTGGTCAATGGAGTGCCGCAACGTAAACATGAAAGATTATTCTTGCAGGTTTAACCTGGGCTTTAGTCGCCTGGAACAAATAAATATGGTATCCTCTCACCTGTCCAGAGCAAGCCTGAGCGAAAGCATTCAAAGTGTGCGTGACATGTAACGTTTCCACGCCTCCAGCGAGCGCACAAATCGCTTTGACCGCCTGGAATACGGCTTTGGGCGAGCAACTGCCTTCCGCGCCCACCACACCAACCGCACGGGACAACTCGCCTTCCAGCGTTTCTGACAATAAACCATTCTCTTACTGGGTTGTACTACTGTAACATGTATGTTATGTACTGTGCAATTTCATTAAATAAATAAATATGCCGAATGTACCAACAATGGGCCCAAGTCGCTACCCATTGGGTTCTATGGGATGGCCATGTTTAACAAAGTACTTACCAAGCAAAATTGACAAGTTGTCAAACGACAGCAAAGGCGTGGCTCCCTGTATAGGAATCAAATCGTCTAGAGTGAGATGCGAGTCTCTCGCGTCGTCCCGCTCTGTCCTTGCCAGGCTGCGGTCTATACCCTCGTGCAAGCACAATCTTACGTCCTTTTCCAACCGCACGCATTCGCGAATGTAGTCGTACTCGCTCAGAGAACTACCTGGTGTTAGATATTCTTTGGCACCCCATACCTAAACATAAAAATAATATTTTAAGTCATAAAGGGTTTAAACCAACAATACTTTACTTACACTACTTTATTACTGCATTTAATGCGGTCAGCACACAAATATACATAACATTTCAAGTAACGAAACTTACCCTTAACATATATCCGGACATATCCTCCCTTATATCTTCGTCCAGAGAACAAATTACTGTCAATATCACATGTTCTACGGTTGACTCCACTGGAAAAGAAACATAAATCAACATCAACATCACGATGTAAAGAAACAATGAGCAAGAATGATTTATACGTTCTTGTGATTGTCAAAAGATCTGTCGCATTTTTAAAGGCAACCAGCAGGCAGGCTTGTTTGAGAGAACCAGTTTGAGTTAATGCCAAATACTATAAGAGCAGCTCGTTTGCGGTATGCGCCGCTAGAGGCGCTTTCTTTTTGTTCAAATTTTAAAGTTCATAATTAAGACATTAAAGTTAACGCGATTAAGATGTTTGTGACCAGGAACAATTTCGAGACGAAAGAAGCATTCAAGACTCATAGCTGGCACTAAATGAACTATGCTAAGAGCTTCTATGGGATGCAGTATGTGTACATCCAAGTAATTACATATTTCCCCAAAATATTCAGATAACAAATGCTCTTATGTAATTTGTGTACATACAGTACACGAGTTAACGGGACATGCATTACCAGCTCTTACATTTTGGGGCAGTATATTCCGTGACGCACATTAACCGCACCTCCAAGAACTTAGACTTACCGTCGGATGTGAAGGTGATAGGCTCATCGGAGTGAGCGTGTTGGACTAGAATCTTAATGCTAGTGTTTGGCGGGTACTTGCCGCCGGAACGCGCCGCTATCACATGCCCTGGGTTAGTTGACGCGTCAGTGTGGACGAACTTTTCTGGAATCAGAAAGCGTTGTCTAATTAGTGAGAAGTATTTCGAATAATAGGACGCGTAGCGTAAACTTCCAATATGATATCGAATAATTCCATTCTTCGGAATTAGCTTATTATTTGGAATTTTGTAATTGTTACATTACTCGTAAAGTAGAATATGCAAGGACGGGGGAACTCATTATTTCTCGCTCAAGTGCGAATGACAACCAACAAGTTAACAAGCATCTGTCGCCGCTAAACAAAATGGCGGAAACTTGAGCAACGGCGCGTTTTGGACATGACTACAGAAGACTTTACTCGCACAAACTCACTGACTCATGATGGACTAAAATATTTTTGTGCCTTTAAAGAAAATGCTTCCTGTGCAGCTACATTGTTTGTAATATACTACTAACGTCAGTACTTACTTCGTACATCGAGAACCATTTTCAAGAACGCTTTGTGCTCGTTGTCGCAATTCCTTGTTCTGCATTTTATTATGCAGTCATACAATTTGTTCTGAAAATATGACAATCCATACTAATATTATAAATGCGAAAGTGTGTGCGTGTTTGTATGTTTGTCTGTCTTTAACGTCGAAATTGGTCGACGGATCGACGGATCGACATTGGCATTGCCACAGAGATTATGGGCCAGAGAGGAGACATAGGCTACTTTTTATACCGGAAAAATGTACAGTTCCCGAGGGGTCACCGCGCGATAACCGAATTCCACGCGGACGAAGCCGCGGGCAAAGGCTAGTAAAAATATATTTTAAAATAATTTCATTATTTGCGGTTAGGTACTACTAGGACGTAATGAAGCCTTAAATGTAATTAGAAAGAAAGAAAATAATTTATTTATAACAGCAATGACACATTTAGTAAAAATAACAATAAGAAATGTTGCCGCTATAAAAAGGTCCCGGCTCAGCATATAATTGAGATTTAGATTAAGAGTGATTCAGTCTGTATTCTAGAAATAAAAAAGTACTAGGTGAAAAAGAGCAGTGCATCTTTTCTAAATGGGATTTATAAGAGGGGTAATCTTCTTCGGCTAAGGATTTAATTATTCACTTACCGTGGTAGACCTTCTAGCCACAGACGGCACAGATATGGTCTTGGGCGGTGGCGAAGGCAATATAGAGCTATCCTTCTTATTAATCGTCGCGTATACGGGCGTCTCTCGCATCTCTGTCTCTCCGTATAAAAAGTCGAGTGGGTCGTACTCTTCATACACGCTTCCTGAACCTTCGCTGGCAACTGCGTACTCTGTTAAGATATATTATCATAGTAATATACTTGAGTTACAGTGAATTCCTTTACGAATTTTGAGGGAAATTCTGTAACAAGTATTGTCACAGAACCGTGTGTACCTACTTTTAAATGTTTAGGCATCCTTTGTAATAAAAAGTCTAACATCTAAAAGCAAAGGCAACCTGTTGACATCTGTACTAATATTTGCTAAGTAGTGTTAAAATAAAATCATATTTAATGCAATGAGGGCAAAAAGACAATACTAACGCCATCTAGCGATATTTTGCCTGTCGTTTAGCCCTCATTACAGTAACGTTTATTTTTGTTGTATTTATTAGTAACAAACTAATCGAGCATTTTTTTGTAAAATCAACTACAAACAACGAAGATATCATCTAATTCGCCTATTTCATTAGAATAAGACGAAAAAAAATGCATCTCTTTGGCATCGAAATTGGTCGATTGCAAAGAGATGTAAATAATAATAAAGATAAGGTGAGTCGGGGCAAGCGCGCCGCAGGGGGTAAGCGCGCCTACCATTAAAATATCGAAAAGTATCATAAGCACTAATAACGACATCTAACAACAACGCACCTGACCTAAGACCTGTAAGATGTCGTTAGTACTGCAATATCAACACTTTTCGATATTTTAATGGTAGGCGCGCTTACCCCCTGCGGCGCGCTTGCCCCGACTCACCTTAACTAAAACACTGTAACACAATAGTTATATTTAAGTGCATGAAAAAACTCAGTGGTCCTTTATAAACACATACTAAACTAAAAATATGCAATTTAGTGGATGTATAAAATAAATGAAATGTAAGTGTCATGATTTCATGATTGTCATCAATGATCAGATTAGACACAACTGTCAAACACACAACACGATTATAACGTATGAAATTTTGAAAAAAAAAACAACTGGATCATGCCCGTACTTTACCAGAAGCAACACGTCGTGATATGGCAAATCCTTGTTGACATATACAAAACTGTAAGGATACAAGAAAAATAATCGAATTTGATCGATTATTTTTATAAAATACTCAAACAAAAAAATTATGTCGAAAAATTCGTCAAGCATGTTGACACTTAAAGAATTCTTATACCTTGATTTTTATTCTGCGAAATTCGTCCAAAAACGTTCCTTGTATTTGCTCCTTAGAAGCTTAGAACAAAAAATCAACTCGTTAGCCCCACAGCCCACAGCCCCGCAGTGTATACTGACACAATTTTACTGGCACCATGTGAACCAGCACTAATAGGGAATATTACAGAAATTTTCTCCCGTCAGAGTGCAGCACTAGCACAAAACCGTAAACAGTTTTTTGAGTATCTTAAATGCCATAATATCGTATTATTGCAATTAAATTTTAGAGAATTAGATCTATCGTTACTATCTATGTAAAATATCATGTTATTTTGTTACTAATAAATAAATATATCATGATTTCTACCTATGTACTAATCGGGACTACCCGAGGTTTTCATCGATTTTTGACAAGTTTTAAATCGTATCTCCTACTTTTGCACTGCAGATAGAATTATAAGTCAAACGGCTACCGGTTCTTCAATCTTTTATATCCATTTTTGTCTACCGGATTTTGAAAAAAAAAATATTACTTAATTTTGTATGTTTTTTTTAAACGTTGTCAAAAAAACACTTATTTCTTATCTCTAATACGTGAAAGATCTAACATATAAGAAATCTACATATTTGGGTTCGTCTTTTACGTCTCTAAAAACGTCTCTAGAGTTTTCATCTGAAACTAATCAACACAAAAGTCATGGCCAGAGAGCCAGTTTTTTGGCCTAAAATTGTTCAACTTTGATGCCAAACATCTCGAAGACAATGAACTTTGAAGTAAATCTTGGATACTATATTGCTTAAAGCCGTTGTTGTTAATATAATACGCTACTATCGCTCGAAGGTCATTGGGGCATGGGATCCCCTCAATACTGCTCTTTGGTCATGATCTGTCATAGCCACAAAATATAAAGAGAACTGACGTTGTCATGGTTTTGCGCTAGTGTCGCCCCCTGCGCAGAGCTTTGCCTATTATGCCCTATAGACAGAGCATAGTAAGGAATACTGAGCTTCACTTAGAGTCCAGTTTGACGAATTTTTCTTTGAGTTGTATTCTATAAAATACGGTCACGACCATCAATTCGAGACTCATTCGTCAAAAAATATGTCTGTCATACCGCTGTAACTCAGCATTTACCTAGAACTTCTAGGCTGAGGTGGGTCCAACATTGAAGGTCGTGACTGTACAAGTATCTATACAAAGATTTGCCAGAGGAGTTTACCGTTGGAACGGATTAAAGTTTATTGCACACATTCATCTTATATCATTTTCTTAGTAGATCGATTCAAAATAATCCTTTTTTGTTTTCAGAAATTGTATGATGCTATAATTTAATATCGTTGAGAATTTAAATCGAATACACATCATGACGTCTTACTCTCCACGAGGGATTTGGAGTCAAAAATTGCGCTGAATAATCTTTACAGGGGCGTTCAGTGAAACTAATCCAGCCAGTACATGTACAATCACTCGCATTCGTCATACAAGTGTGTGCTGAACCAGAGGCCGTATTGTCTAACGTCCGCTGTTGCCATCGGATTCACCGTCTCTTTCTACCTTTCTACCCTTATCCTGAACCGTTTGTCGGAAAGCAGTGAAAGTGATTGTGATTCTGAATGTGTTGGAAAGTACGGCATCAGGATACGAACCCGGGATCTCCGACTTCAAAGCCAGGGCCGGTTATCACTTAGCTATTACGTCGTTAATACTTTTTAGCCACGCCATGTTAAAGAAGAATGTGTGCAACAACCTTTTCCCGCAATAATCCTGAACCAAGACAAAGAAACTACAAGAAACTTTAGGGTAAACATTGCGTTGACGGCGTTTTAATGCCTTTCTACTTTAATAAAGTGACGAACAAAGAAATGGCAGAACGATCGAACGCATCTCAATTGGAGTAACAAGTACTAATAGGCAAGAATAACATAAGAGAAGGCGTTTAAATCATGACTAAATATTACAACACAAATGTGAGTTTTTTCGTTCGTTTTTTCCCAAACGTGACCCAAATATCAAAGTTGTCCAGTAGGGCTACTATGAAATTCGAAAATCGAAGTTCGTATCGTACCGTCCCGCTCACGCTAATATTATTTCATACGAGAGTAAGAGGGACGGTACGATACGAACTTCGATTTTCGAACTTCGTAGTAACCCTACAGACCTCATGATACTTATGCCAGCTACGTAGCCCATCACAGAAACCATAATTGTTGATAAACAGAAGGACATCATAGGTACTATTCAAATTTAACTTAATAATAATAAGTTTTGAAGTACACTGATCGAAATAACACTGGAATTTTTTTATGAAATTTTCCATCAAGAAAAACATCGTGAGGACACGAAGTAATTCAATGGTGCGGGTGAATTTCCCAATCCGCACTAGGCACAGACAGCAACAAAGACATGAATACAGCCAAAGTGCAAAAAATATGAATACACGACCTTAATGTTCAGGCAATAAAGTCCTGTATACATATTTTTGGCACTTCAAACATATGTATACGTACGTACGTATATGTACGTAAGTGTACTCGTATTTTTGTTGCTGACTGTATGCGTGTAAACTACAGCTCAAGTTCTCTCCGTTTAAGAGACACAGTGTGCCGAACATTGGGGTATACGCCGAAGACGATGACACTGTTAAGTCTAAGGGGCTGTTTCACCACCGATTGATTAATTTTAACTGACGGATAAATGTGATGCCGTCTCCGTCTATTCCAAAAAAAACAAACAGAGACGGCATCAAATTTATTCGTCAGTTAAAATTAATCAATGAATGGTGAAACAGGGGGTAAATCTTGGTTCAAGTTTACGCAATGAAATGAATAATGAGACATAAACCACTCACCAGGGCTACTTTGTTCAGTTAGTAGCGGATCAAACGCTTCAAGTACACTGACTCTTACGCTACCTTGACCGCTGTTCTTCTTCCTTCCACCGAAATCTATCAAGTTCATTGATTTAGGCAGACTGCCAATGGTGTCGTTGGATTCATTGGACTAAAAAAAAAAATACTTTGGTACATTAAATTATGTAGTATGGACCCGCGTGGGAACTAATAGGCCCGTCTTTTTACTCTGAGTGTGGCAGTTAAACGTAAATAGACTGGAGTTGACCGGTTTAAACTGCATTTTGCTATTAATTGCAATCATCGTTAGTGGTAAGGCGACTATTTTTGTAAGTACGCACACCTCACGCATCGATGTTTTTTTTACTAATTGCTTTTAATTACTATACCTGTACCTGGGTATCGTAATTTGCGCACTTTTTTAATATAAATGCAGAGACTATAAAAAAATCGGGTCTTGTTGGTTGACAGGCATTGGATATTAGATAGATGGAGTACATTCCGTAGTGTAGGGTTGCTATAAGTGTGGGACGCAGACCGAGACATTTAAAGACAAAGTAGTAAAGGTAGAAAAAAAGGTACTTTTATTACAGCAATAGGTAACTTTAAAGGTTTAGTCCTTGCCTAAATACAAAACAACTTTGAACACAGCCATTCAATGCCAGCAACCCGCTAGTCGAGTTCTCTGTTCGTAGGCGCTTTTCGCTACAAAGTGGAAAATGCACGTTATCGGTTATGTTATAGCTTAATTGTAGGTATATTATTATTTACTGAGTCCAGCCCCCTACTAAATAACTATGATAACCAGGACAATTTGCTTATCGGCCGGGACGCCGGGACACCATGCTTCAAACCGGGACACGTCCCGGCGTACCGGGACCTATGGCAACCCTACCGTAGTGGAATCAAAAGGAAAATTAGTCTAAAAATTAGCGGCTTAGCTGTAAGAGTTAGAAGGCTCGATAGTACATTAAAGTTGGGTAAAGAAGTCGGTCGCCAATTTGTGTTTGGGAAACTACGGTGTACCAAATGGCGGGCTCAATTTGTGCCCGTGGGAGATAGCGGAACAAAAGGCGCTCAAGGTCGTGGGAGCTTCGGAAAATCTATTTTCGACTCAAATTTGTGCTGGGAAAGGGCAGGTTAAGTATTTTAGGTTTTAATTTTTTATATGATACCAACTCACCGCAGTACTAACTTCCGAAACTTTCCTCGTCTTGGCATCGTTTTCTGCTTCACTCTGGTTATTGTTTACAACTTGCGGCGACGGCGCATGCATCGGCGGATAGTTGTGCATTGGATTCAATTGCGGATAAAGACTAGGAGCTACCGGTCTCGTAGGTCTCGATATCATATTAGTTGTATTATAGTTGTATAGAGGAGTAACGGGGGGAGGAGGATAGCCCATGTAAGGGGATGGTGACGCCATCCTAGTTTGGTTATAAGGTATCGTCGGAGTGTACATAGGGTTGGGAGAAGTGTAAGCTGACTCGGGAGGACCGGGAACGGGCGCGTAGTAAGGATACATGGGATTTGGCGGCGTCATGGGAGCAGGCATGCCGTATGGGGTATTAGGGGGATACGGCGGGGGTTGGAAAGGGGGTTGCTGGTAGTTGTAATTGTAAGCCGGGTTGTAGGGATAACCCGGCCGCGGGTTGTAGTAGTGGTTATTCATCGCTGCTGGTTGGTTTGTGGTTGCTTGTTCCTGAGTCTGCAAATTTAAGCTGAAAAAAGATATTTTTGTTGTGATGGGGTTTTTATCAGAACGCAATATTTTTATCAGGCAATGAAACACTAGTTACTTAAATTCAAGATTATTCTTATCTTTCAAAGTACAAGCTTTGTGTGTAGTGGAAGCATGTTTTAGGACATTGGAAATGATAAGTACTTGTTGAATTGCTCGATGTATTCCTTGAGAGACGCGTGAGGGTCCTTTGGAGCGGTTTTACTAGTAGGACTGTTGAACGAAATGAGGTCACTGCTCTCGTTTCTGGTTGGACTGGTTCCTGTCGATCTGTGAATAAAAAAGACAAACATAATTATTTAGTAAACAAGAAAATCAAACAGGACTTTTATAATTATTTCAATTTGGTAGCAATTTCATTTTTTTGTAAATTTAGAGGTGATAAAAAAAACAAATGGCAGACTTCAGAAGTGTTGATTAGTGTTGGACTTGCAAAGTGGAGGTATAGAGTTCAAGTCTAGGTTATAAACAACTAACTTTCTTTTAGTTATTTATTTCTTCCCAAAAAAAACACGACTTAAAAAAATAAAAAAATCAGAGCAAAGCACGGTCGTCCAGGTACTAACAATATAATATGTATGCTTTGGATGTAATATAATAGGACTTCATATCTCATTTCATAGTATACATATATTATTCTTTTTTATTCACTATCGCTTTGTAGAACTTGAGGACCAATCACACAAACAAATGTGATGCAACTACAGGTTGATTAAAAATACATTTAACAAATACAATATTTTAACTACCAAAGTTAATCACTATTAACATACTTTAAGCCACACACACAATATTCATCCTACTTTGAACTTTAACATGAATGATAAACAAAAGCATCAAAATTTCCATAATCAAGACTAATGATTTACTAGATTATCTAGTTGCTAGCTTTATGCTCACATTCAAATGTAATTAATCTATAATGGACATTTTAATTACCTATGTTAGTCCAATATAAAAGCATTAAGCAGTCTCAACATAACCTGATCTATATTATTACTATTAGTAACTATTAAGGAGAATTGACATTATTATTATGATAATACTAGGATCAAAGCAATATTTTCTATGACATTGATAACAACCATTACAACCATTTTTTATCTGCCACTGCATACTTAATCAACAAACCTTAACACTTAATAACAAACTTTAACCATCCCAACTAAGTAAAAGCTTGAAAGTAACAGGGTAGTATACTCACTGAGGAGTTTCCGTGGTATTGGTCCTGCCTCGCGAAGGTCGCCGCGGGGGAGGAGGGAGCGCGGGCGGCGGTCCGTCGCTCTCCGCACGCCGGCGGGTACTGACGCTTGCAACATTATCTGCAGATAAATATTTGGTATCAATCAGATATTGATTGCGCCTAACCAATCCAAATGAAGCATTAATACTGTTTATGTTTACGAAAATGATGTTAAAATATATATATATATACATGTTATATGTATTTCTATGTTAGGTCCACTAGGTGGACTGACGACTTTGTGAGAATTTCGGGCAACTGGTGAATGCAAGTGGCGAGTTGTCGCTCATTGTGGCGTTCTAAGGGGAAGGTCTTTATTCAGCAGTGGTCGTCTTCCGGCTGATGATGGTGATGATGATGATAAGTTAAAATATTTCTTTCAACTGAAATCTTAGCATGCTACGAAAACTCCAAACTCTATGTTCACACCATCAAAACTAAAATCAAAAATCATGCATCATGTACACAATTTTACATACATTATTACACAGATTACACAGAATTAATTTATAAAGGAGCACATCACAACTAAGAAGTTACTTTCATTGTGAAGTTATACTCTTTAAAAAAAGGTTAATGAATTACAGTACAAACTCTATTTGGATTTTTCAGAAATCTTCATGTATCAGAAATCATCTTTTTGTATCAAATCTTTCATCAGAAATCAGCTTGTATACCAACCATATCTTAAAATCATCATGGTGAGAGGCTGCCTGTACCCAGAAGTAAGCCATAAATGGCCTCAAGATTGGTAACACCAATGTCTAATATTGAAGCATTTCAGTCACAAGCTCACTTTTACTGACAATATGGCTAACCACAAGCAATCACGAAAAACAAAAGAAAGACTAAAGTTATTGAATAAATTGATACAAATCATGAACCACACCACCCGTGGACTACTTTTGGGGGAGCTAATGACAGGTTCATATCCGTGGGAAATATGTAACTTGTTTGAACATAATAAGCTAAAACGATGTATACATGTAGTAATAGGGTGACGACCTACACTTCCTTTGATGTTGATAAGGAAATGGTAGCCCATTACATAATAGGTTCCATGAAAAAATTAAGGAAAAATACTTTCTCAGAATTCATTGTCTGTAATCAATCTTTTTAAAAAAAGCTGTTTTAATTAAAACCACAGATGGTTTTGTCATAGTGAAGATTAAAGTAAATAAAATATTAATGCTTTTGAATTTGAGTAAAAAAAAAAAACATGATGTTAAAAATGACAACTTGTATTTACACATACCTACTTGTTTTTAAAAATATGATGGCATTAAAATTCCATAAATTAATTGAGTTGCTAAATGAGATAAACATTAAACATTACTGTAATTAATTTTGCAGTGTTGTAACAATTTATAATGCAATAGTTATTGCTTACACAACAATTTGTCTTGTACCTTCTAGTCTAGATGGCCTAAGACAAACACTTGGTTAATCCTGGACGCTAGGTACCTTTAACCATTCTTTTTTTAAATTAGAATTACACATACAAGACAAAACAAGACTAGATATCAAAACTAGAATGCAGATTTTTTCAGTTCTCATTTATAAGGGTTAATTAAATAAAAAGTACTCAACTTAAATTACTGGTGAAGATATGAAAGTGTCTTGAATTATAAAGTTTTATAAAGCTCAAATTAATTTGCGCTACTTTGATGCAAATAAATGAAAAAATCATTAGACTTGTTTAATATTATTGCTGATCCAGTATATATTTTTTTAATGTATGAGTCATAATCAAGCTATCACCATCATTAATTCTAGCAAAAAACTCCTCCAAAACAATATTCTACAAAATGATTATTACTGAAAAGTAATCACTTTGGAGATCTCTAAACTTGGTTCAAAGTTCATTGTTATTGAAGGCCTCAAATCTGTTACTTGATTAGTGTTGTAAACACAAACCATTACAACTGACAGATGTGTGCCAGCCAAGTAATTAGCCATATCACGCGGAACACGAAAGACCATGTACTATGAACACCTTAGGTAGTTCTTAGGCAGTTTAAGTTATGATAATCAGTAATCACCTGAGCTGCTCAGCTGTTTTTTCCTTCGGAACTGCTCAAGCGCTAGACTTTCTATACTGAGAGCTTGCGCCTTTTCCAAATCCGCTTGGAACTGGAGGTCGTACTCAGACATTATCGGGTCGTCCCGTCCCGATTATCTACAACGCGGAAAATTAACGTGAGAACATAAGGAACTGTTGTATGTAACACAATAACACACAGTTACAAAAACTTTCAACACCGACAAATGTAGCGGTTAAAATACATCACAGCACGAAATCCCGGGCTATTGCCTCACCTTAAGAAAGTCCCGATAACGCGTGTTTTGTTTACTTTTCAAGACATTGTCGACGAGATCTTTCGTTAAGAATCTCGATTTTTGTATAAAAAAATGTGTCGTGAAGAAGACGAGTTTTTAGTAAACTGGGTAACTGATCTTAACCATAATAAATAAAAAATCATGTTCGACTGTCAGGCACCCAACAGAGGAGACAAGTATATGCCGATACACGGTGTGAAAAAAAGAGAAATCCGAGGTGACATAAATTGTTTGCTTCTTCTAAATTAAGTCGGGTGATACTGAGAGTGATGTGCTGTGCAAAATCGCTTGTCTAATCGATTCGTGAAACTCGTTTCAATTATTTTCAATTTAAATAAAGAAGTTATTTAATTATTTATTTCAATTAATTTAATTTCAAACGTGTTGGGAAAATGCTTAGCATGAAATTTATAATCAGAATACAATTTGGTGTAATGAAATCCTCATTTAGGCTTAATTTAGGTTTATAATTATCTACTTTGTGTTTAGGTCACTCAGTTAATCAAAGTAAAATTTTCGTTTTAATAATTTGATCGAACAGCAGCAGGGCTGCTACGAAACTCGATACTCAAAGTTCGTGTCGTGCTGTCTCTCGGACACTTATACTATTTAATACGAGAGCGAGAGGGACGGTACAATACGAACTTCGAGTTTCGTAGTAGCCCTGCAGAATGGAGTTGACATAATTGTCCATTCTACAGATAGGAAATTTAGCCAAAGCCATCTCGCGCTCTCGCGGCAGTTTTCATAAATGGCGATGGCGACCGAACTCGTTTCATGAAAAAAGACTGCAGGACTACTACGAAACTCAAAAATCGAAGTTTATGTCGTACCATCCCGCTGACGTTTAGAGTGAGAGGGACGGTACGATACGAACTTCGTTTTTCGAATCTCGTAGTAGCCCTGCTGACAAACTAAGGCTGCGCGAATCAAGGCGTCAAGCGTCTAGGATTATATATTCTGTGGTTTAGGGTAGGGTACAGGCATTCGAACTAACATGAAACACAGAATACCGCGCAGGAAATAAGCGTGGAGCGGTATTCTGTGTGGCCTCTTTGTTGCTTAATTTAGTCAGCACAAGGTAATCAATCACGCGCTACTTAATCCGTGCAAGTCTCTGAAACAAGCCTAGCTCTCTTTTGCACGTTCGGTTACATGTTTTCCCACTTGTATCGTATTAGTTATAAGTAAGTAGCCGTAATGTGGTTTAAATTATCGTACCTACAGGATTTTTTTAACACCATAAGTATATACATTTTTGGCGGGTGCTTTTCACTTGCATAAATTTTTTTTCTTGTGAATATTGTGGCATACTAATAAATGTTTTATTTGCTGTAATTTTTCTAACCTCCTGTTGATAGACATTGCAAAATAATTACCTAATAAATCTCATTTTTTTCCCAATAAATAGTTGGACATATTTAATTTTTTCCTTATCATCAGTATTTCAGTAACTACTGATTTCGAAATAAATACCTCTACCCCTTATGATTTCCAAACGAATGTTATATAAAAAATCTATTACTTATATAAGTACAAGGAGTAATATACATTTGTAGTAATATATAGACTGCATATGCAGTCAAAGTAATTATGAACAAAGTGAATTTGAAACTGATTTTTCCAGAAAAGAAACACAAAATATTGATACCATTGCTGCTCAAAGTATTAGCGGCTAATAATTTGAATATCGATATCAAATATTTTGGTTTTGAAATCGATATCACAACCCTTGAGCGCCATTTTATGCGCCGTGTTTAGGTATGCACGGAAATTTTGTAGTTATTTCCAGTCCATAGGTGTAAAGGTCAATGCCGGTGACAGCCGTATGACGTCAAGCTTCATACAGTGTTTTTTTATCTAGATTCAATCCAAAGAGTAATTGTACCTATAGATTCAATCTAGATATATAGATAATCACTAAAGAGGTAGGAGATACAATAGAGAGAAGATAGGTTTTCTTAATATGCGAAATACAGCAGACATGATTCCAAATGCATTTTTTACTGTTCGTCTGGTTCTGCTCAAACGATTCGTGGGTAAATTTGTCGACAAAGTAAGCTGTGACTGGACAGTGAAATGTACATCACTATTAGCCTATTAGCACACGTACTAAAACTGACGTTTGACGTTTGACCAAACATCCTTGAAATCGGATGTCGCTTTTGCAGTACTTATAGTTGACTTTTTTTAACAAATGGCAGTAGCTACATGATCGAGGAGTACAACTATATACGGTTGACTTGTGGTATAATATCTTTGATAATCACTAACAACTTATTGGTCTCTTTACGGATATTTAATTGACACTTGAGACGGCTAGTACTTATTTATAAAAACATTCTATATGTCGATCAATAAAGGTCATCCACCATTACGTCTCATATTTCGTTTTCTAGAATTTTTTTACCGTACAACGGCAAATAAACCTACTAGACACTGGCAAAGTTGTCCTCCAATGGACAGCGCCATATTTTTCTAATAAAACAACAACAACAAACAATCCTATATGTCAATTTTCGTCATAATGACGTCACCGTCACCGGCGGCATCAAAGTTTCGCTCCCTAATTGGTTTCAGTTTCAAGCTTTCTACTTTTTTTATGGTATAGGGGGAAAACGAGTAAACGGATCGCCTGATGGTAAACGATTACCGTCGCCCATGGACACCTGCAACACCAGAAGAGTCAAAAGTGCGTTGCCGGCCTTTTAGGTAGGAGTACAGTGTGATTAATTCGAGTTAACACTTGACAGATGGGCGTGCCTTCAGTCAATTTTCAACTTTGACGTCATACAAATAAAGCCATTTTTAGTATACCGCTACCCACGTTTACAGACTATGTAAAAACTGTTTTATTTGTATGAAGGCACGCCCATCTGTCAAGTGTTAACTCCAAGTAATCGTACTGTACGTACGCTCTTTTTTCTTCGCTCCCATTTTGCGTGGCAATTAAAGCTGCAATTTGTAATCGTAATGCAAATGCCTAAATGCCATTCGATCCCTAAAATAAACATTTTGACAAGAATAAAACAAAATTGGTAGCAAAACTGCAGGCAATCTATTTATTTAAGTACTTAAGTTACTGAAGAAATATGTTTAAAATTTTACAAAACGCAGCGCATTTTTATAGATTATAGTACCTAGTTCCTCTAACAAATAAGTACCTAAATCAATTTTGTAGCCATTTAGCTGTTTACTTGTAGCCTTTCCTTGTACCAATTTGCCATGGTTTGATGGTAACCAATGGGTATTGCGTTCGTAACGTATTTACCCCTTTCTCGCCAATAGATCTACGTGTGTGTGAAAAGGATGGACGTTGTATCTCGGCGATAAATGATGGACATCTTACTAGCTTCGTCTCCAAAACTTCAATTGACTGGTGTTTTGCCAGCCGCCGTGCTGGAGTGTTTTTTTCTAATACTGACTTTCTTCTTCAGAACTTTGCGATTAGACGCAACTTCTTTTGGTTGCGATTTATTTTGGGCAAAATTTCTTTCGGGGCTTGCTCTTGGATTTAAATTCTTGTTGGCGACTATCGTCGTCCTCTTCACGACAGTAGGGCGCCTGATTCTGCTTGGGGATGTCACTTTTGAGGTTTTTGTGCCTTGGTGTGAGCGTGACCCTGCTCTTCCTCCGGACGTTCCTTTCTTGGGGTGCATAAGATCGCCCCCTTGGGCATTACTCTTCGCCTTCTTCATTTTCCTTTTCGTTTTGGTTTTAGTTTTCTTCGGTTTTGATTCGTTCTCGTTGGGCTTCTGTTCAGGTTTCTCACGAGCTTCTGCGGCCATCTTAAAGAAAAGAAAAACTTGTATGTAACTATAAGTAGGTACTTAATTTAGGTTTAAAATTGTGACTGTACATGTTGTTGATACGAGTATGCGACCTTATGATAGCTATGTCTACGCAACAAATGTGTGTTCATGCAACTCCTCCACCACCACACTAAGAACACAAACCAAGGCACTACACTGACACGTTTGGAACTCAACTAGAGTTCTTCCTCAGAGTAACACAACTGTTCACCATGCTACCAGTAGACTTACCTACCATCTGTACAGTCACCAGCATTCATATCTGCCACAGCGGAGCGTGCAAAAATATATCTGACACGACCTTCCGGCCCTAGAAATAGAGTCGTATCAGATATTTATGCACGCTTGTTGTGTCAGATATTGGTGCTGGTGACTGTACCACTAGCTAGTTGGGTTTGTGTGATTTCAGAAGAGCGTGGGTATCAGCTGCCCGGGGCTAAAGTAACGCCTGATTCAATATTGTTGTGGCTATATACTTACCTACCTATGGCCAGCTTTGACACAATAAGTATTAGAACTTAAATGAGCGAAACCGCTTGAAGATGCGTAAACAAATTGCAAAGACTCCAGATTCAGTTTCTTTCATACATACAAGTACCACTACCATGAATTTACAGTGACCGTACTCGATAGCGACGGCGTAAATTATTTGTATGGAGAATTGTACTGCCCTGTAGTGTAAGTTTCGGTTACAAAATACGTCTCGATCGCGTTTGCGTTAAAAACTCAATTTGTATGGAAACACGAACATCGCAAACGTTCCGCTAGAGGCGCTGTTAGTGTTTGCATACAAATTGAGATTTTAACGCGAACGCGATCGAAACGTATTTTGTAACCGAAAACTTACACTAAGGGAATAATTTACGCCGTGGCTATCGAGTACGGTCACTGTAAACTCATGGTAGTAGTGGTAAGGGGCATTTCTTTGTACCACGGCAGTCGTAAAGTGACAGATATATTTATACGTGGTATCGCCACGAAACTTTAGATTTACCTGTTCATAGAAAACGTCGTCGGCGTCCTGCCGGTCACAGAAGTCTAGCAATCTATTGCAGACGTTCCTTAAATTTTTGATTTTCTGTTTTTTGGTTTTTCCAATATTTGTACGATCTACTTCATCTAATCTTAGAGTTCTGTAAAAGAAACACATTCATGTCAACTCTAATATAATAATAGGTATGCATGTGAGCAGGGGTCAGACAAAAAGTGCGGATGACGTAAAAATGACGTAATCTTGCACACAAGATAATGTTTTTACCCGACTGCCCGAAGGAGGGTTATGTTTTTATTTAAACTTCCATGTGACATGTAGTAACAAAGTAGCATTCATGAAGTAACAAAATAATCGTAAATAAATCAATGGAATTCAGTGAATAAAATAAATTTCATATGTTTAATAAAGAGGTTGATAAATGATAAGTGATAATTGTTTATGAAAATCAAAAATACTCTTTGAAATCATCCTATAAGTGGTTTGACGTCATCGGCACTTTTTGTCCGACCCCTGCATGTGAGCAATAGGAAAAGGAACTGTGCTTAAGAGTACGGTCAAGGCTTTAATGCATGAGTCACCATGGAACCTTTTCAAAGCAAAAGTCATTACGATTTTCCTTATTAATTAATGCGATGTCACTATATAACGTTTTCCTAGGTACTGTGAAATGGTTCCAGGTGCCTAATAAATTAAATTCTTGAACCGTACCTACTTCAAAAATGCTGATGCGACAAAGTGCTCAAAAGTATCAATTTTTTTTCGAACGGACCGTTTGTTGCTCATAGTTGTTCTTTATTATAGGTAAATAGCGGATCAATTTTGTTGATTCTTTTGTCCTATCAGATATTATTTAATACCTAACTAGTGAATTGAAATTTCGGTTTAGTTTCAATTTCGGCAGAATATCTGGTGAAACTAGGAATAAAACCGAAGTTGGGTTCGTGGGCTTTCGTGCGACACTCGGGCGGGAGCAATGAGGTACACAGAAGCGAAATATCGCTAGATGGCGTTAGTATCGTGAGGTCCGTTTGACGTTTGACGTTTGCTTGCGATTGGCTCATTTAGTTATTTAACCAATCACGAGCAAAGTTCAAACGGACCTCACGGATATTTCGCCTCCGTGAAAACCACATGAAAACCCTTATTGGCGTCGTGGAGCTACTTAATGGCTCTGCCTTACTGCTTGGCTAATTTAGTTATTTAACCAATCACGAGCAAACGTCAAACGGACCTCACGGATATTTCGCCTCCGTGAAAACCACGTGAAAACCCTTATTGGCGTCGTGCAGCTACCTAATGGCTCTGCCTTACTGCATTTCGAAGCTGCATGATTATTTTGCATCAATTAGATTAGGTATAAATTAAGTTGTGTACCTAATCTAAATGATGCGAAATAACCATACTAATAACCATAAAGAACCATATAATGTAATGTCTTAAGCTTTCGTGATTTTCACTCATAGTCAAATAGTCAAAATGCCACGCAAAGGACTACTCGTGACCACGGCCACTGTAATGTTGCCGAAACGTCGTGTGTGTTAGCGTGATAAGTCCTGTGCGTGGTATTTTGACCATATCCATAATGTCGATGGAAATGGGTCGATGGGTCCCCCTGGGCAACTCTTTAAAATCATGAGTTTCTCCATGTGGTTATAATTCATAGAGCGTATTTTTGTAGTAATTATTATATTACTTAGTAGCATACCATAACAGATTTTTAGGAAACTCTGCCACTGTTGTCTCTTGGACAACGGGAAATAATACCAAACAAGAAAAAGTTGATCGATTCAAATCACGCAGATTTAAAAATATATAAGTACACTATAATTCCTCGAATAATGGTTCTGTTCCGGTTTCAGCCGACTCAAATCAGACTGAAATTCAGTCTTATTTTCTCTTGGTAACTAGGTATTAGTATTTTTTTACACGTAGGCCAAATAAAATTTAACCTTATGTTAATGTCATACGTAAAGATTCTGACATGGAAAAACTTTTCTCAGTAAGTACAGTCAGCATCAAAGTAGCGGATCATTTTTTAACTTTATCGTATGTCGTATTAGCACATTTGTCACATTTGTATGCTGTAAAACGACAAAGTACTAAAATATGCAGCCACTTTTGATGCTGACCGACCGTAGCGTAAATTAGCACTGTCATCGTTCATCCACCATTACTTCTCATTTTTGCAGGTGGTAGGACCTTGTGCAAGGTCCGCCCGGATTGCTACCACCATCTTGCTCGCTAATCCTGCCGTGAAGCAGCAGTGCTTGCACTGTTGTGTTTCGGCGTGGAGAGTAAGACAGCCGGTGAAATTACTGGCACTTGAGGTATCCCATCTTAGACCTCTAGGTTGGCAACGCATCTGCAATACCCCTGGTGTTGCAGATGTTTATGGGCAGTGGTGATCTCTTACCATCAGGAGACATGATGGTATGGATGGCAAACGAGCAAGTGTCGCTTGCCATCCAGTCGAATAAAAAATAAGAATAAATATTTTTGTTTTCTAGAATGTTTTACCGTACAACGGCGAAACCTACTAGACACTGGCAAAATTGTCTTCCGATGGACAGAGCCATAACCATATTTACAATAAAAAAAAACTAAATTAACTACTGTGCGGCAAGTGTCATGTAATAGATATAGAAAACGCTCGCGTTGCGGCCACTCGCGCGTAGTCCATAAGCTAGGTCTTAAATAATTTGAGCCTTGATTTGAATTATTTAATGACATACTTGATAACTTTGGGTTTGCTCATTATGTCCGCTTCCTTCTCATCCATATGCATGGCCGTCGCCCAAATATTCTTAAAGAGTTTTCTGCGTTCAGCGTAACTTTCTTCTTTTGTCATCAGTTTTTCCATAACTCCGATCCCGCACCCATCACAAAGTATCCAGTTGTAGCAACATTTAAAAATATTTTACATTGTTTTTTTTATGATTTTTAAAATTATTTTACATTTTTTTTGCTTGATTGCCTTGCAGTTTTGAGTGACTTTTGAATTTGATTGACAAGAGGGCTGCGTGATCTATGTCTATGATCTATGGTGAAAAAAAGGTGTTGTTCATGCAGTTTGCAATGGATATAAAAAAGTTTTGCAGTGTTCGGACAAACTTTCAAAGTGAGCCTTGTGTTCAACTGTTAGTTATACTAACTTTAAGTTAGTTAATAACTTCGCTTGCATCCCAGCAACTTTACGCCTTCCTGGGCTGAAAAGTGGCCTACGTTAAGAAGGGTTAATAAAGTTTTCTCCTAACTAACTAACTAGTTTGGTTCAGTGACCCAAAATGAGTCTTGGCCTCCGAAACGAGAGCTTGCCACTTAACCCGATCCTGCGCAACTTCACGCCAATTGCTGGCTTGAAGCTGTCGTAGATCCGCCATCACAGCATCAGCCCAGCGATACTTCGGCCGACTAACCGGAGTTTTCTTCTGGGAAATGAAATACGAAATCGATTAATAAATTCCAGCGATTACTTACCCCCTACAAACTACATTATTTTAACGAACAATCCTACAAAGTTTAGTTAAGTAATACTTAGTACAGTCCCCACCATCAATAGGCACCTGATACAGACACAACAAAGCGTGCATAATACATCAACGACTATTTATTATTCCGGTACGACCGTCTCAGATTGTTTTGCACGCTCCGTTGTGCCAGATGTGCAGACCATACATTGGCGCTCATACGCTGACTTATTTACGTACACATGAATAAAATACCCTACTGAACATAAAAATCATCACCACCAGCCGAACGTTCACAGCTGGACGCACAGAGTACGTACATTTAATAGAGCTGGACGGTCTCCCTCGAAGAACATCACTGTGTCCGATGCTGATGCTAATATTATTTAATTCGACAGTGAGAAGGACGGTATGATACGAACTTCGATTTTCCAATTTCGTAGTAGCACCCCCGCGCCACTCGCATTCTTCGATAACCTAACCAACAAAAAAATTGAAAACCCCGAAATTGTCACTTCAAAGTTCAATATCTCAAAAACGGCTGAACCGATTTTGATAAAACATTTATTTAGGTATTTATTTTCATTTATTTATTTCTTTCTTGTCTAAGAACCATCGCTAAAAGCCCTTTTTTAAATAAAAAAACCCGCATTCAAATCGGGTTACCCGTTTAAGAGCTACGGTGCCCAGACAGACACACAGGCACACATAGCGGTCAAACTTATAACCCCTCTTTTTGCGCCGGGGGTTAAAAACCAAAGACTAAATAAATGAAACACTTCAACTTTACATAAGTAGTAGAAGTAACGAATGTAATACCTCCAACATCGCCTTAGGTATGTGTAGCAGGAAAGCAACAAGTCCCTATGACTCGACAATGGCTGTGCGATGCGAAACGCTCAGTCAGCAGTCGGCACTCGGTGATATAACTTTCTCAACTCGCGAAAACTACAATTACGATTTATATTACACAAAAATAAGTCTGTGATAGGCCTCGAACAAGTACCTATCTTACATTACATGCTTGTTTATGAGACGAAATGTTCCTCTTTATTATTATTATAAACGTCCATTCCGTTCCGTTCCGGTCACAACATGGATTTAGTTAATAAATTATCTATAATTTCACAATTTAGCCTCTTAAAACATTTATTTTCGTGTCGCATATGAGGTTCGCTTGGTCGCTTCAAGCGGCCGTTCTGTTAGCTACATCTTGGTGTTGCCATGCCATCATGCAAGATAAATATGACCCGAACACACTCTGGGTCGCCCTCAACGAGCTGGGAGAGGGGAACATATTCCAAGTATACCCTAGACTGCTGGCTGAGATACTGCTCCAGGAAGAAGCAGCGAGGCAAGAAGGTGATACAAGTGAAGCGGAGAAACTCGTCCTGCCCAGCGATAAGGAATGGAGACTTCAGCAATATTTCTATCTGGTTGCTATGCAGAAAAATTTGGAAATGGAACAGCAAGTATTTTCACAAGTTTTTTTCGATGTCTCCCTCGTGTTTCAAATTTACGCACACACAGGCACACACACAAACACAAACTTTCGCTTAGCGTGGTAGACTAACGGCTTAATTTATGACCTTGTGTAAATTTTGTTTGAAATTTGCCATAAGCTTTACGGTCAAGCAAAATATCGTGAGGAAACCTCCACACACCTACGTCGTGTGAAGTTCCCAATCCGCACTGGGAAGTACGGCTCAAATTCACTGATTCTGAGAGAAGGAATCTGCCTAGTAGTGGGACGTGTAGATAGGCCGATATTTATAATGTAGGTATTATTTGTATATAACTGCTCTGTCGATGGCACTGAATGGCTTATCAGGGTAGAACTTTTTCGCTGCAAATGTCGTGTTGACGTATCCAAGTTATGTGAAAGAAATAATCGTGAAGTTAACAGAAAAGGTTTCGCGCTAGTATCCGATTTAGTTTTCTTGACTCTAGGTCTATGATTGTAGATTCTTTTTACCTACGTATTAACGGTTACAGTTTCCAAGAAAAAATGGAAAAAATTCATTCAGTTGGGTGGTTTTCATTGACGCACAAATGTAAAGGCCTTGGTATTTAATGATATGAGAATGATATTGAAAAGCGTGACAAAGCAGTCTTACATAAATAGAAACCAATTATTATATCATAAACGTATGCACGAGTATCTGCGTATTTTACATACAGTCGAGAGTAAAAACATTATATAATTTTTACTTGCATCACTTTTAAAATATTCCCGTGTACCTGAATACGAGTACATATAAATCGTTGTATGAACTCTGAAATAATTTTATTGAATATATTCAATTAAAGAAACTGAATCGCTCACTTTATGATGTTAATATTCCATAGCTACAGTCATCAGCACCAATACCTGACACAATAAGCGTACTTATGCACAGTCTTATCATATATTTATGTATATATCTGATAAGACTCTATTTCTAGGGCCGGAAGGACGTGTCATATTTTTGCACGCTCCGCTGTGGCAGATATTAATGCTTGTGACTGTACATCTATCAATAAAATCATCATTAAGTTTAATATGAAAAGTTTTTGCTAAAAATTCCATTTGTGATACAAGATTTTTTTGCTGACTGTACTTGTATTTGTCAACCAAACTACATTTGCATACCAAATTTCAAGTCGATGCCATTAACCGTCGAAGAGTTCCGCCTGTAGAGACGTTCCTGACCAGACTACCAGGTGTCACTACCAAATTATTATATTGTCACGCAATTTACATAAGTATTCCAAATTTCAAGTCAATCGAACCACTGGAAGTTGGTCGAATTTAACTTATAAGATTTTATTACAGACAGACAGACAACGGGACAAGTGAAACTAAATAAAAACTTTTTTTTTATTGCTTGAGTAAATAGCAGCCTAAGGTATAAAATAAACCTAAACTTGGATGATTCCGTATAAAATACGAAATCCTTAGAAAAATATTACTTATTTTTTTCATAATGGTTACGGAACCCTTTTTTGGGCCAAGAGCGTGTCGGGCTCTTGGCCGGTTTGTTAAAGTAGTAAGTGACGATTCGCACTTCCACTGTACATCTTCGGGTGTTCTCAATAGGTGCTAATAGAATAGGGATAAATAAGGATACTACCATTTTATCTTAGCCCTTAACACATGACTTAGAGTTAGGTGCTTTCAATGCTGTTTTACCCCCAACGTAAAAAGAGGGGTGTTATTAAATTTGACGCCAATGTCTGTCAGGCATTGTAGCTCTCAAACGGGTGGACGGAGTTCGATGCCAATTTTTTACATGAAAGCGACAGGTTTTCTTGCGGTGGTTCTTATATGTATACCTAATATGTTTAATTAGAATCGGTTGGGCTCAATAATGGCTCTGGCTATTATTGAGATATTGAACTTTGAAATGACAATCGGGGGTTTTCAACTTTTCTAAGTTGGTTAAGTTACTAGGTTAATAGTGACGTCACAGCTTCCTATTCCTATACAAAATCTATGTGCATAATCAAGTTTTAACAGCTCTTACAGTATTCAAAGATTTATAATTTTATCTACCCAATTTGAACCTTTTTGTTTGGTTTACATGCATGTAGGTCGCTAGGGCGGCTCGACCCTGACCCGAGAAGCATAGGTTCCGTATGTTACCATACGGAAATAACCTACCGGCTTATCTTAAGATGATCGGCAATGTGCTTACGGTTTACAAATGAAGTATATGCCAAGCGAAGCATAGGCACCAGCAGGGCTACTACGAATTCCGAAAATCGAAGTTCGTGTCGGTCCCTCTGACACTTTTACTATATATACCACGCGCCATATAAATCTGCTTAAAAGTTCATTACTAATACTCAGTTTTGACGCATTTTTGAGATATATTTTTTTATGCGACGTCTTTACGTTACTCCGTATTATACCTTTATAGTTTTTGTGGTACTAGTCGTGGCAATGAAATTTTAGGCAAAGTTAGGCGGCGGAAGGTAGGTATAGTACGAGAGCGAGAGGGACGATACGATTCGAACTTCGATTTTCGAACTTCGAAATAGGCCCTCTTAATATGAGTCGTGCCAACTCGAATCCCTCCGGGTTACCTGAACACCACTGCCCAGATCTTACATCCGCCTTTCCTTCACTCACCGCTTTAAGCCCCGTTTCCAGTAATAATGTGCGTGGATGTGTTGCGATAACTGTGTTTTTCATTAACCAATAGAAACGCTTCATTTACCTTGCCTCGCTCCGCTCAGCTGTTTCCACCAGAGATGTGCTGTGCGAAGATGTGTAAATAAAGCGTTTCTATTGGTTAATGATATGTTAATGAGAAACACATTCCTCGCAACACATCCTTGCACATTATTGGTGGAAACAGAGCTTTAAAGTAGTGTCTTCTTTGTCACGGGTTGTCTACCAAATATTTTCACGCCACACCACTGATAGGCACCTATTTTATGTGCATTCATCAACTAAGAACACGTGTCTCTATTATACATTCTGGACAAAGATGAATACTCGTAGAACGTGTTGATTAGGGCATTACTAACCTAACATGCACAAAGCCTGTTACCAAACGCAGAAGTGATTATGATGTGGGATTTACAGTCGCAATAGGTACATTTATTTTATTTTTTTATTCATCTAATCAAATAAATTACAACATCAGAACATTCCTGAGAGGAACTCTACTCGGTATTTCGATCATTATGATGAGAGTAGAGTCACGTTGTATTATGTATTAGCGTATAGGATTAGCCAAGAACGAAATAAGTTAGGTGTGCGAGTATGTTTTACTTTGACATTATCCATATCCATACTAATATTATAAATGCGAAAGTGTGTTTGTGTGTTTGTCCGTCTTTCACGACGTAACGGAGCTACGGATCGACGTGATTTTTGGCATAGATATAGTTTATGGGCCCGAGAGTGACATAGACTACTTTTTATACCGGAAAAATGCAGTTCCCGAGGGAACAGCGCGCGAAAACCGAATACCACGCGGGCGGAGCCGCGGGCAAAAGCTATAGTACCTAATAATTATTTAATAATAATTTTACATTGAAAATTTGCACACCTACATGTAGGTTGAATACGCATGTACCAATATTTGTATTTTAAGACCGTGTAACCGTATTCATACAAATAAATATTTATGATTTCTGACAAAGGTTCAAAGCGCTCGGTTGTTTTGTGCGATAAACGCTGCGTTAAAGGCAATGCGTTTGACGCAGATAATTTAATTAAATTTACTAAACATTGTTTTAAGCGGTGAGCGCAGCGGCAAACGCATGATTGATAATTAGATTACGTGCATTGTGATTGGTTAGATTTGATGTGCGTCAAACGCATTACGTATAACGCAGCGTTTATCGCATAAAAGAACCGAGCGCTTTAATTCAAAATTCAAATTCAAATCATTTATTTCATGTAACAAAGACACATAATATATTAGTAGGTAAATACACTAATTCGGACTAATCGGACAGGTCCTAGAAATAGGTACCTACTATGCATCTCAGTTATTTTCCAAATCAAATAGACTGGCAAACGAGCAAGTGGATCACTTGATGTTAACGCCAGCACTACGAGTCCACCGCTCATGGACACCCGCAACCCACAACTCGAGTTGCATTGTCACTAGGATGAGTACGCGGCTGTAAGGGCCAGTACAGACGGACTGCGTTCCAACTGCAACGTAACCGCAACTGCCGACTGCCCAAACATTTTTCGTTGCAGTTCGATTGCAGTCGGCACAACTGCACTCTGACTGCAATTGAAATGTATGGGCAGTTGGCAGTTAGAATGCAGTCCGTCTGTACTGGCCCTAAAATGAGACGATACAAATTTTGTGCTACGTGAATAAATTTACATCAAAATTTCCAATACTGAGCCGATTACCCATAGCTTCATTCACACTTTACGATGATTCAATTCTCACACAACTTTAATTATAGACCTTATAGCGAGGGCTTTTAAGTCCACTTTGACTTGCATGATCATTAGTTTCCGCTGTTCGGCGAGCTATAAGGTTATTACAACGAAGTGCGAAATTCGAACTTCGTGCCTTTTCGTCCCACTGACGCTAATGTTTAATACGAGAGTGAGAGGGACGGTATGATACGAATTTCAATTTTCGAATTTCGTAGTAGCCCCCCAGTTTGCATGTAACGTCTCAATGTGATTACAGTCGGCCGATGATTGCATCAACCCATTTTCATGCTTCTAGGCTATTGTATGTATCTAATCGACATTGTAGGTTATACCTGAATACCTACATATAGTTAGGTTAGGTATGTTATGCCATAACTAGACTTTGCCCGCGGCTTCGTGCGCGTAATCCATTAAGCTAAAAAGAAATTGTACGAAAACCTATGAGTGGTTTTATGTCAGGTACAGTGTAGTAGTCTAGTTACAAATACCAATTACATGTTTTGTGGGAGCTGTTTAGGAAGTAAGGTCATATTGTTAGTCTCTAAAACTATTTTATAAGAAAATAATGTATACACTTCTTTTTGCTCTCCTTGAATAGATAAATAAATAAACACACTGACGCCGGAGGCGGAGCGGTGCACGCGACGCGGAAGCGGTGCCGGTTGTAATATTCGAGCTAACATGAAAGAGGGCACACAGAATACCGCGTGGGAAATAAGCTTCTTTCATGTTAGCTCGAATATTACAACGGGTACCGCCGCCGCGCCGCGCCGCACCGCCCCGCCACCGCTCTCTGTGCTTTTCAAGCTTTAGATCCGGCAGTTGAATTGAAATTTCCAAAAATTACTTCATGTACTTTATTAACTTTACGTACAAAACGCTTGCGCTAAATACATGTCTTTAATTCTAGCAGTTCAAATGGGATTATACTCCAATCCTGTGTGAATATCGCGATATAAAGTGACTCATAAATATCTCCTAGACATTCAAATTCAAATTCAAATGATTTATTCAGTAAATAGGCCGCAATGGGCACTTTACAGGTCATTTTTTTAAACTACCAGCGCTTTCGGAAAGACCATCATTGCCAAGAAGAATGCGCCGCAAGAAACTTGGCAGATCAGCCATCTTATCTACTTACTATTCATCCAAATGCGTCCAGACGTCTCAGCGTGAAGGAAAAATGGTCCTCATTTGTGTTTGTGCCAAACAACGGGCAAAAAATTATGTCTTTAGACTAAGCGGTTAAAGATTTTCGGGTTTTACATGGATCCTATGGGAATATTGAGATAAAAAAATAGCTTGTGTTAATCCATATATGTATAGGTAGAGTCATTCACGATGACGCGTGCCGTGGTTCTTATTACAATGTCATTAATGGTTAATTTCGACAAAATTACGCGTCTTCGTGGATGGCACTAGGTATAATATCTATCCATTTATCTACCTACCAAATTTCATCGCAATCCGTTCAGCCATTTTATCGTAAAGGATTAACAAACACATGTATGCTATGCACCCTCCTACCCACGCACGCTCTTACCCATAAACTTTCGCATTTTATTATTAGTATACTTCGGTTTTTTAGGGTTCCGTAGCCAAAATGGCAAAAACGGAACCCTTATAGTTTTGCCATCTCTGTCTGTCTGTCTTTCTATCTGTCTGTCTGTCTGTCTGTCTGTCTGTCTGTCCGTCCGCGGTTTTGCTCAGGGACTATCAATGCTAGAAAGCTGTAATTTCGCACGTAGTGTACCTCCCGTACACGTAAAGCGGGGGTTATTTTTTTTTCTCATCCAACCTTATAGTGTGGGGTATTATTGGATAGGTATTTTAAAACCATAAAAGGGTTGCTAAAACAGTTTTTCGATTCAGTGAATTGTTTGCAAAATATTCAACTTTTAAGTGCAAATTTTCATGAAAATCGAGTAGTTTAAGAGTAAATAGCAGCCTAAGGTATAAAATATACCTAAACTTGTAAGATTCCGTATAAAATACGAAATCCTTCGAAAAATATTACTTATTTTTTTCGTAATGACTACGGAACCCTATTTAGGGCGTGTCCGACACGCTCTTGGCCGGTTTTATTCAATAAACAGACTGGTCAAGATTGTTTACCCTTTTTATAATGCACTCATACATAGAGGGTTATAGGAACTATTCGCATCTCAAGTTGTCAACTCGCACGCAACCTCTCAACCTCCCAACCTCCCGTAGTTTTTTTTTCAAAGAACAGAAAAACAGTTTATTCTAAGTTTATTCATAATTCTGTTCCACTTCTGTTCTGTGTTTTTTTTTAATTGCAGAGAGGTTGCAAATAAGAAATACTGGCCGGAAAAAATGCCATGACATTACTTGCTGGCGATAAAAAAATGACACAAATTTATTCAACGACCAACACCATTTTCTACACATTATACAAAAATCTAATAGTATTTACAAAAGAAATCAATTTGGAGAACATAACGACATACAGTCGACTGTCCCAGCAATATTATGGATATTTATTAAAGGAAATCTACTCATGTTTTGTGTGTGGTTTTTGTAACATGGGTAATAACGACAAATAAATAAATGGAGAAAACAAAAACATATGAAAATGTGCGTTCAATAGAGTGAGTACTGAGGGTGCATTTTCTAATTTTTTTTAAGACGATCCTTTAGATTTTAATCTAAAGCTTAAAGTTTAATGCCTTTTAGCCTCTAAGTCTTACCTAGTCAGTGACTTGTGCACGCTCGTCTAAAATTGAAATATATCAATTAAAACTTAGGTACCTACTCCAAATTATGTAGGTAAGTAAACCTGTGTGTGATGATGATGTGCCATGGTTCACAATCAGAACGGAGTTACAGCATTTTGGGAAAGGCAGGAAGCAGAAATGTAGTGATTAACGCATACAAGGATTTGACGCAATTTAAATAGTAACGGCAGAACTATTAAATCTACCGTTTGACGACCGGATGGCTAAGTGGTTAGAGAACCTGACTATGAAGCTTGAGGTCCTGGGTTCGAATCCCGGCCGGGCAGATATTTGTGTGAATAACACGAATGTTTGTTCTCGGGTCTTGGATGTTTAATATGTATTTAAGTATGTATTTATCTATATAAGTATGTTTATCCGTTGCCTAGTATCCATAGTACAAGCTTTGCTTAGTTTGGGACTAGGTCAATTGGTGTCAAGTGTCCCATGATATTTATTTATTTATTTTATTTTTATTTAAGTTTAATTAGGAAACAAAATCCTCGATGAAAACATTTTTTTAAGTCAAGTTATTCGGCTAAGTACAGTTAATTCTTGGATTTCCAGTTGATAAGATTGTGGCAAACTGAGAGGCGACAACCTATTTTTTTCAGTTATTTAGACATGCCACCTATACCACTGTGTATACTTACTAAAAGAGCGAGTGCATAATTTTTTTTTTAAGTATACAAAGGAGTCAATTAAAGATAAGTGCTTGGATTTGCTAGACAACCCTGTGGCGTTGTTTGATCTATTATATAGAGAACTTTTTAATTAAGACACATTTCGAACGATAACCTAACCAACAAAAAGATGGAAAACCCCGACTATGTCACTTCAAAGTTCAATATCTCAAAAACGGCTGAACCGATTTTGATAAAACATATCTAAGAACCATTGCTAGAAATCTTGCTTTCAATTAAAAAAAACCGCATTTCTAATCGGTCCACCCGTTTAAGAGCTACGGTGCCACAGACAGACAGACACACACACAGACATACAGACACACATAGCGGTCAAACTTATAACACCCCTCTTATTTATGACCCAACAGGGCTTTCCCAGAAACATCATCCATCATCATCATCATTATCACTAATATCACGACAAATCCCTTTTCCAAAGATTTCCACAAATCGCGATCCATAGAGGAGCCATACAGCTCGCTTGTGTATTGCGTTTGTATCGTTTAAGAAATGCGGTGTGCAAAAATGAAAATTGACTTTATTTTTTTTTTTTTTATTTATTTATTTATTTTGGAGAACCAACAGCTTTAAACATACAGATTAAAAATAACAATAGATACATAAAGCCAATTACAGGTTCTCGCCGGTAATAGCAGTGTAGGCAGCACAGCAATCAACAGACAGCAGTGCAATTAAATAATAAAGTTGTTCTCTTTGCAGAGAAAATGCCGCCATGGAACCCAAACCATCAGACGAAGCACCAGAGGAGTGGGCACCTTGGAATCTGGTGGTATCCATCAAGAATGCCCATGCCCCGCCGCCAGTCGCTGTCCACACTACCCCCGGCCCTGCCTGGGACATTGCTCAGGTTAATTTCATATAGCTTAGACTAGGCGGTTTGCTGCGACTCCGTCCGCGTAGAATTCGTTTTCGCTATCCCGCGGTAACTATGCAATTTTCCGGGATAAAACTATGCTATGTAAGGACATACGCGGACGGAAAGGCTCCGGGACTCAAATTATGTATACCTACCGAATTTCATCTCAATCGGTTCAGCCGTTTAAACGTGATGAGGTAACAAACAGATTTACAAACTTTCGCATTTATAATATTAGTGGGATTTGAAAACTTTTTGTTTCGCGACTTTACATCAACAGATTACGCGCAACCAACGCATATGGACCTTTGAGTGTTTATCTGCTCGATTCTAGATAAATACTCAAAGATATGAACGGGTGAAGAACGCGCGTATTTTGTACTGTAGGTACTTTCTTGGCGGCGGAATGACGTGAATGCGTTTGAAATTGTTACCTGAAATGTGTACAGTCTAGCACCAATATTTGACACAACAAAGTGCGCATAATAAGCATAAATATCTGATACGACTCTATTTCTAGGGCCAGTACCAGTAGGATATGTCAGATAATTTTGCACGCTGCGTTGTGGCAAATATTAATGCAGGTAACAGAAGCTATTGTATTTTTTTTCGATGCAGGTTATAAAAGCGGCTTATCTGCTCAGCAAACCACCGGTGAAGGTGAATTTTGAAGATGAACAAGAAATGCGCTGCGTGTACTCCCTCATCTACGATGTGTTCCGATGTAAGTCCTACCAAGGATACATTACGGTGCCTCTATAAAATGCGTTTCAATTGAAAATGCGAGCCCATTATGTCCTCGTTTTCGAAGTTTAAAAATTACGAAAAGTATTGTATTGTACAAACAAATGAAATTAACAGTTACGAAGGCAAAGTTTATCCGTTATAAAAGGAAGAAATTATAAAGAGGGTAAAGTCGTTAAAACAAGACGTTTATGCGTGTAATAAATACTTAAACAGTTAAAAAGCGCACAAGTTTAATCGTTAACCGCATTAACCAATACGTTTCATGTGAATTTATATGTGGCACATAAATTGCTTTCCAAACGTCTAAGGAACTGTCACGAAGTGTAAAGTTGGCAACGGGCAGTAAATAACGTCACGCCAGCCTCGCATGTAGTTTACAGCCTTTCTGAAACGTTATTTAACTTTTATCACTCCATCGCTGAAAGCCTGCTGAACTTTCATTTAATACAGCTTGTAAACGAGATTCCAAACTACAATTAACTGAACAAAGTATTAACTAACATCGCGCTAGGCAATCGGCTCCGGAAAAAGTTTAAACTTCATTTAAATTTGGAGGTATAAGGTTCTATTTTGAGAAATCTTTCTTCATCTGGGTAAAAAGTTGCTAGGTTAAAGAATCAGTATGAAACGTAATAAAAAGTTGTTTATTACGTTTTGTACTGATTTTATTCGTTCTATCAGACAATTTTTATGGCTGACATTAGAAGTTATTTTTATTTGCCATTCGTGTCTTTTACTTTTCTAGTATAGAAGCGATAAAACCAAGGCCAATCGTCGCATGCCACTCGAACAGAAAGCGTAACATATAAACATTGGGTATCGGTATTGGAATCTTATTTCTACTTCTTCATGTAGTAACATATATGGCGTGTCATGTGAGACATTTTGTTTCCATGAAGCATTATACAACCCTTTTTCCCTGCGTGCAATTGCATACAAATAAGCGAAGCTCCCTATATTTTAATTTTAAATTAACCTTATACTCGTAATAGCTAGCTTACCTATACTTACTCCTTCCCAGTTTTTTAGGGTTCCGGAGCCAAAATGGCAAAACGGAACCCTTATAGTTTCGCCATGTCTGTCTGTCTGTCCGACCGCGGCTTTGCTCACGGACTATCAATGCTAGAAAGCTGTAACTTTGCACGGATATATAAGTAAACTATGCCGACAAAACGGTACAATTAAAATTCAAAAAAAAATTTTTTTAGGGTACCATCCCCCATAGGCTTCTTCTTCTTCTCGTGTCGATGGCTTCACTCGTTTAAAGTATCCGCGACCAGAAAGTAGCGGTGTTTATTGCCTTGTCCGTTGCATCTCGGAGGTCTCGCCCAGTACAGGTGGACGGGCATGCTGGGCAGGACATCAAATGCGACATGCTCTGGGAAGCCGTCCCACAGCCACACTGGGTGTTTGGTTTTTCAGGAAGCCCCACTTTGCAAGGTTTTCCTTACACCGGCCAACCTGAGTCCGAAGTCTATTAAGGGATTTCCAGGTTGACCATGGTTGTTTGGCCCCAGCTGGTAACGACTCCGCAGGACTCACAAATCCATCAGGCGGGGCACGCGTGGTTCTCCACCGTGAGAGTCTGGTGCGGGATGGGGAATCCGAGATAGGGGTGGTGGCACTCAAAAAACTTCGCCGGCTCCTCAGGCGGGCTTGTGGCAGCTTGTGATTATACAGAGGGTGCCGAGGATCCTGTTCCTGTTTCCGCTTTTCTATACTGCACGCAACCTCTCTGCGAATCTCTGGAGGGGCAATTCCCGCCAGCGGGTAGAGCTGGTTTAGCGGAGTGGGTCTGAGACAGCCAGTGACCATACGGCAAGTGTCATTCAGGGCCGACGTTACCAGCTTGGCGTGAGCCGAGCGGTGCCAGACTGGACACGCATATTCCCCAGCCGAGAAACTCAACGCCAGACCAGTAGTTCGGAGAGTGTGCGCATTCGCTCCCCAGTTCGTCGAGGTTAACCTTCGGAGCAAGTTATTACGCGAAATCACCTTGTGCTGTGTGTTGGCGCAGTGGCTTTTATACGTGAGCGTTCTGTCCAGGGTAATGCCAAGGTATCGCGGGTGAGGGCAGTGCTCAATGCGCACTCCTCCCCACGTGACGTCAAGCGGCCTGCTCGCATCGCGATTGCGTAGGTGAAAAGCACATGACTGTGTCTTGGCAGGATTTGGTCTCAGGCAGTTTTGCTCGTAGTATTGGCTTAGCGTTTCAAGAGCCGCAGACAATGTCCCTTCCACGTCCCCAAAGGTGCCGCTCTGCGCAGCCAATGCCAGGTCATCCGCGTATAGAAATCGTTGAGTGTTCGGTGGGGCAGGCTGATCGTTGGTATAGATGTTAAAAGAGTGGGTGCTAGCACGCTACCCTGCGGGAGGCCATTCTTTTGAGATCGCCAACGGCTAGTTTCAGAGTGCAAGTGGACCTGGAAACGGCGATTGTGGAGCAGTTCACGAAGGATGTTCACGAAGCCGGCATCATTAGTAATGCCAGAGATCTTTGCGAGTAGCCCACGTATATTGACCGTATCGTATGCGGCAGACAGATCCACGAAGACCACCCCCGTCACCATACCACGTTCGTAGCCATCCTCTATGTACTGTGTGAGCTTGAGTGTTTGGCTGGTGCATGACTTTCCCGGCCGGAAACCGGCCTGTTCAGGAATTAAATGCAGCTCAGCTATTGGACCAAGTCGATTCAGGAGCATGCGCTCAAAGAACTTGAACGTGTGACACAGCAGAGAAATAGGTCTGTAGCTTTTAGCATCCGAAGGACTCTTCCCAGGCTTGAGGAGTGCAATGACTTTCGATTTGCGCCATGCCCTAGGTATTTTAAGCGAAAGCAAGCAGTTATTGAAGAGTCTTAAGAGCCAGGCTCTTGCTTTCGGTCCGAGGTGTTTGATTTGATCCACAGTCAGATCGTCGACGCCAGCAGCCTTCCCGTTCTTCAAACTCTCCATTGCGCAGTCAAATTCCTGGAGCGTAAAGGGCTTGCTCAGATCACCCGTACCTCCCGTGAGCAAGAAGACTCCAGGTGCGTTCTGCGCAGGCGACCGGCAGGTTTGCCGTTGAGTAGCAGCTGAGAAGCTACTTGATTAGCTGATACCTGTCCAGGGTTCGCGGCCGGTGGGGGGTCACCCGTAAGTTTGCGGAGGTTGGACCATGCCTTTTTGCTGTTATGGGTCATATCAGTATCGACCACGAGTTCACACCATTTTTCTCGTCTGCTCGCTGAGAGTTCACTCATCAGCTCCTCTCCAGCTTGAATGGTTTCCTCGGAAAAGGGGTCGCTACAGTACATAGCCTCGTAGTCAGCAAGAAGCTCCGATGAGGTAGAGTTTAGCCCGGGATATAATTTGGGCGGCATCCTCTAGGTATACATTGGCGTGATACTGTGCGAACGATTCGAATGAATTCATCATACTCTGATGCCTCCGGTACCAACGAGCACAGACCTTGATCAACGCTCTCTGCATACTTGACCCAATCAGCCTTACCGAAGTTAAAACGACGGCGAAAAGGGGCCCTGACAGGTTGCACGACCGCCCGGATTCGGCACATAAGGGGTCTATGTTGTGTCCGTGGGATCGGTTTGCAGATGGTCTTGACACAGTGCGAACCCATTCTCTCGCTCGTGAACATCAGGTCGGGATTGTACCCGCGCTTCCAGCGTCCGCTGTTAAAGGAGGGTGGCAGCTTGGGGTCATGAAGGAGTGTAAGATTGTTCGCCTCCGCCCATGCTTCAACTTTTTCGCCGTCAGAGTTTGTATCCTGATATCCCCACGATGTGCTATGGCTATTGAAATCACCCACAATAAGGCATGGCCGACGATCACCGACTGGGCAGACCTCCCACGGAAGGAACGCTTGTGGCGGCGGTTTGTACACTGATGTTACTATGCACTGTCCCATGTCCAAGCGATCAACTCCATCGATTCGGCAGATACACAAGAAGAAGAAACGACCCTCAAGTTAGGTCTTGTGAAGACCGCACTACCATGCTTTGCGTGAGGTATTTCCGCAGTGAGTGTCATCCCAGGTATAAATGGTCTTGTGTGACCGATGTCACGATGGGTCTCTTGAGCGCATAAAATGTCGCATTGCGTCTCGCGGCACAACTCTGAGAGGAGTAGTGCTTTGTCCTCCGAAAAGCCCTCTATGTTGATAGAGATGACTGTCAGGGCTGGCTCTAAAAAGTGCCGTTTCGTATCGCATTTGATCGCAGGGGAAACCATCGTAGGGGAAGGATTAGCCGACCAACTCTATGTTGATCGTTGCCCGGGGTGCGCCAGACGCTAGAATTGCAGGTTAGAAAATTTCCAGATGCGTCATACGGGAGGCTCCTTCCATGCACCCCCATAGGCGTAAAGTGGGATGATTTTTAATTTCTCATCCAACCCTATAGTGTGGGATATCATTGGATAGGTCTTTTAAAACCATTACGGGGTTGCTAAACGATTTTCGATTCAGTGATTTGTTTGCGAAATATTCAACTTTAAAAGTGCAAATTTTCATTAAAATCGAGCGTCCCCCCTCTAAAATCTAAACCGGTGGGTGGAAAAATTTGAAAAAAATCAGGATGGTAGTTAATATACCAAACTTTCAAGGAAAACTATAACGGCTGAGTTTGCTTGAGAATTATTTGTAGTTTATGAGTAAATAGCAGCCTAAAGTATAAAATATACCTAAACTTCCAAGTTTCCAAGATTCCGTATAAAATACGAAATCCTTAGAAAAATATTACTTATTTTTTTCGTAATGGCTACCGAACCCTATTTTGGGCGTGTCAGACACGCTCTTGGCCGTTTTTTAAAGATAATTGATACTTGGAATAGCTTCTTTCCTATTTCTAGCGTCAGGTACAAAAACAGATTTTAAACCTTTTGCCATTCTCTCTACCAACATGAAGAGTCAAAAGATGTTCATTCCAGTAGGTGATGTTCCTAATGTCCAGAGTTGGGACTTAACTTGACATTGGCAATAGTTGCAAAGCCTAAATATCAAAAGAACTAACGAGTATATACTTAGGTCTGTACTTAAATTCATGGGTCACTAATATTTCGCAACTAACGTTTGCCAACCTGATTCATTTCGCAATTTTTCATTTCGCAACTGTTTCATATTTCTGAAGGGTTCTACACGATGGCCCTGAAATAAATCCTGAAATATTTACAGTTATAGAGTTTGCGAAATGAACGGATACCAAAATTCATACTTATGTTTTAGTATGTTGATTGCATAAGTAAACCGTGCTAGTGTAATGATTTGCCCTATAGTAATCGTAATATCATAATATATCATAGCTTCTCAAGCAAAGGATCGTGGGTTCAAGCCCCGGCTCCTGAGTTTTTCGGAAACAATTAATGTGGTTTTTTATTTATTTTTTACTACGAGCTTTACGGTGACGGAAGCATCGTGAGGAAGCCTGCACACTAAGTGCACACCTCTGCGAAGATATAATACAGCCCAAGCCTTTTTAGTCTAAAAGAAGGTCTAGTTGGGCGTTTATATGAGCAAGACCAATATAGATAGACCGAAATGATATAGGTACTTATGTTAATTGTTACAGATAAATCGATCTTAGACCAAGCTATAGAAGACATCGACTTTTTCGGCGATTTCCCCGAGGTAAACAGTTTACAAAGCAATCACATAATTCACAAACTTGAACTTGCACGAAAAATGAAGGTTGTCGTTATCAAGGCTGCATATTAAATCGCATGTTATCAAACGCAATAACATCAGTGATTTCCAACAGTAGCTATAAAAGTATCGTCCCATCTAACTCGCATTAGGCCTTAGCGGTCTCGTGACCCGGGCCATTTCTTTTGAGGACGCTCACGAAAATGAGCTCTATATTTATTGCCAGTTATTTCTGTTGAAAGAATCGGATTTGGGGGTAACAAAGTGGTTTCGATTAATGTTGCCGCGATTCGCGCTGTAGCGGATTAAGCGAGACGCCCTAGTTTCAAATTGGCCAATTTCGGTCGGTAGCTTAAATTCACTTTGTTGAAATTGTCGCTGTATTTCAATAAGTTTTTAGAACTGGCAGTGGTCCAATAAGCTGCTAGAGCAGGACTATGTGTTTGCAAACGATTCCAGTTCTAGAAAAAATGTTCGTAGCAAAGAGTTGTAGGTACCTACAAATTGGTACGTTAAGTACTCTATCAAACGGATGCTGTTACAGAATTTTGTAATCCCTAAGGACTGTAAATTTTTACCTTGCAACTTACTCCGACCGAGACGTCGTTTTAAATCATACAATAAGTAAATATTACCAACTATTATGTATACTTTTGTTTTGTTTGTCAATTGTGTGATGTTTCTCTTCTTTTGTACAATAAAGAGTTAACATACATACATACTTTTATACAAATTTGACACTTCTCTACTACTTTTTCTTTATTATTTTTTGACATGCGCGATAGTAAGTAGTTTCATTCGGCTATGGCATACAACATGATGTGCCCTGCTCATTGCAACCCAGAGGGTTTGAGGCTAACAACGTAGAGATGTATTGTTAGCCTTAAAAGTTACTGAGTTGGACAAAGCCGGAACTTTACTAAGAGCCAGTAACGTGAAGTACCTAAACGCTTTTGGTAGGCAACCCGGAGTGGGAGAATCGTGAGTTAGTTATGTATTTGGACATTATTCGGAAGCGACATCTAGCAGTTAGGTATATGTGGGTACATAAGCTTAATAATAAAACATTTGGGTGGAAGCCAAAAAGTTGAACCACATTACATTGTAGTCAATTCATAAAATTGTGTGGTGAATTTGCGAGTCACAACGGAAAACTTTCATATAAATCTTAAGTACCTACCGAACTTTTTGAACTCCACCATATATAGGCAACCCGAGTGGTTACGATGCTACGCTATGTACTTTGGTAGTGCCGTAGTATAGGCACTAGACAGGGGCCATTAGGACCTGCTTATGACAAAACCTTTCCACAGTTCGGTGACAAGCGCCACACAGTATGGCTCTTCCTGATGGAGCTGACTCGGCGTCGCTGGGGCGCGAGGCCGCGTGGAGAGATGGAGCGCGCGGCCAAGATCCTTCGAGAAGCTGGCTCCCCTTACTGTGACGTCGAGGCCACTGTGTGGGAGCAACGGGTACACTTCGCTGCGGCCATAGCCAGGATACGCATCAAGAATAGGGCTTTCTCGTTAGTAATCAGTACTACACCTATCTGTACAGTCACCTGCATTAATATCAGTCACAGCGGAGCGTGCAAAAATATCTGACACGTCCCAACGGCCCTAGAAATAGAGTCGTATCAAATATTTATGCACGCTTTTTTGAATCAGATATGGGAACAACATCAATAACATCGAATAACCAATACCGTGGTGAAAAATCAAAGAGTATAGATTAGGTTAGGTACCACACCTATATTCTCGGAAAGCTAAATTGGTATCACGTATATAACACTCGTTCATAGCCTTTATCATCATCATCAACCAACAACAGTCCACTGCTGGACATAGGCCTCTTCCATGGCGCGCCACACACTATGTCTTCAGCCCCTCGCACTCGCATCCAGCGGCGGCCTTGGGGGGTGGCGAACAGGGCAATCGCCCGGGGCCTCGCGCGACAACCCAAGCAAATTAAAAAATATATACATTTTCGCATCACATACTTTTCTCGAAGGACAAAGGGCCTCGCAAAGACCTGCCGCCCGGAGCCTCGCAATGAGTACGGCCGCCGCTGCTCACATCCATCCGCCGCCAGCGACCCTCCTCATCACGTAACCTTGTCATAATAAGTAAAAAGCAGTGGTAAAAAGATTTTTGTCTTTGATCGCTGCTATCCCTTTATGCCGTTAAAATCGCGTTTTCCGATCGTAAATGGCGACCACTCGTACTGTGCAGTTTGCGTGCAATTTTGCCGACCACAAAGAAAATATTTGGACGGTCGTGATCGGCATTTACGGATACGTTGTGGTTGGATGTAGGACAGTCAGAGAGAGAGAGAGAGAGAAGAGGTGTGGTGCAGGTGGTAGAACCTTGTACAAGGTCCGCCCGGATTGCTACCACCATCTTGCTCGCTAATCCTGCCGTGAAGCAGCAGTGTTTGCACTGTTGTGTTTCGGCGTGGAGAGTAAGACAGCCGGTGAAATTACTGGATACCTCAATCCCATTTTAGGCCTCTAGGTTGGAAACGCATCTGCAATACCCCTGGTGTTGTAGATGTTTATGGGCGGTGGTGATCTCTTACCATCAGGAGACCCACTTGCTCGTTTGCCATCCAGTCGAACAAAAAAAAAGGAGACCGTATGTAACAGCCCTTTGATCTGATACCTTTTAGGTACCTGTAAAGGTCTCTGCCCATGTGTCAGGCAAAAATATACTATTGTGTAACGTGGCGCTCCGGCGGGGAGTCGAACCCCGGTCTCCCGCAGGACAGGCGAGGGGATTGACTGCCACGTTAGATTGCAAACGTACCGTGGCACCTTCGCGCCGCGCTAACATTAGCCTACGATCCAGTGCGGCTGCGCACTGAGGGTCTGGAGGCTTTCTATACTCGGACTAGCTCAGGGGTCTAGGTCAGGGAGATGATGTAAACACCGATTTGATAATACACAATACTGAGGGCTTTTATGCCTGTTTATTGATAACTAGTAAACCTACACCTTAAATACTAAATCACTACTTAAACTACGGCGAACTTAACCTACGGTTATTCTGTCCACGCTATCACTGCGCGAGAACGATCGCACCGCGGCGGCGGGACAGTGTTTAGTAAGGACGGCACGGACGGTTATTCACACCACGCTACCACTGCGCGAGGTCGATCGCACCGCGGCGGCGAGGCGGTGGTTAGTGGATACGGGATGGACGGCGGGTCTGGCCACGCTCCACTGCGCGAGGTAGATCGCACCGCGGTGGCGGGTCAGTGTTTAGTACGGATGTTACGGGCGGTTATCCTCACTCCGCTACCACTGCGCGAGTCGATCGCACCGCGGCGGCGAGGCGGTAATTAGTGGGTACGGGAGGCTAGAGGGGGTTAGCGGGGAGAGGAGGAATCAGAGGGGGGCGTCACTCGACGGCCCCACACGTCCAGCCAGGCTGCGCGAGAGATCGCACCGCTCCGGTCTAGTCGCGTCGGAGGACGCCGGGCAACTGCCGCTCTCGGCGGCGCGGCGCGGTTATATACTATCGCGGGGTATGGTGCGGTGCGCGGCGCGCGGGGCGGCGCTGAAGTGTTGTAGCGCACGGTCTGGCTCGCGGGTGTCGGTAGCGGTTGCGTCAGCCTGGCGCAGTGTTGTAGCCGCACGTTCCTTGACTCGTGACGGGTTCCCTCGTCACATCCCCCTCCCGCTCGTGAAGATTTTTTCTTCCGGGAAAAAAATCACCGGTGAACCTGTTGGACTACCTTGTACGATCTGTACTGCCTGCGGGGGGTCCACCTGTGTTCGTGCGGTTGCGGGTAACGGTTGATACTTATCTGTATGAATTGTGGGTTTGTACGGGACTACGGGTTATATGTGAAACCTAAACTTCCAGTTGGGTTTTTCCATTTTTTTTTTCGTTTGTTTGTACTGTTTTGGTCACGGCTGTTTTTTGTATTTGGGGAGCCGTATGCAACACCTTCTGTGGTTGCCGTTGCGCGGCTTCCCTCTCCTCTTATTTTTTTTCCTTTCTTCTCCCGTTGGTACCTTCCGGTCCAACTGGGGAGGTCTCTGTGTCCGAGTTCCTTCTCATCGGCGTGGACTCTTGCCTAATAGCAAATGTAACGGTGTGGCTCCTACTTAATGTCGTTATTTCCGGTTTTCTAATACGGTTTTTGCTGCGGGTTATTTGTAGGGGGCGGTCGGGATCTTAGTTTTATTTCCTTTTTTTTTTTGTTCTGTTTTGTGAAGGGTTTTATGTCTTTTATATGGGCTGTTTTTATTCGGTTTCTCTTGGCTTCGTCTCGTAATAAGTATATTACTGGTGACTTCCTTTCGGCGACCTTATATGGTCCCGCGTATTTTGGGCTTTGGTTCGCGCAAAAAATTTTTATTCGCATCTGATAATGGGTTTGTTTTTTTTTTAATACGTAACTGTCGGGCTGGGTTTCCCACTGTCTCCGTTGTTGATCGTAATATTTCTTTTGAGTTTCTGTCTGGTAGTACGGTTGTGCTATTTTATTTAGCGTCTTTGCCGTGCCCATACGGCCTGCTCCTAAGGCGTCGTGGTTCTTTTGTCGGATTTCGGTTTTTTTCTCTTGCTGCACGCACATTTTCTGTTCTGATTTCTGGTCTAGTTTTGTTCCGTATGTTGGGTTTGTTATCTTTTTATAGAATCTTCCTTCTTTTATGCGGTGTTGCTCTTGTTGTCGGTTGTTGGTTACCTGTTTTATTTTTGTGTTGTACCATTCTCGGGGCTGTTGTTGATATTCATATACTGGGTTTTTGGATAATTCATCCGCTACTTGATTGTGTTTACCCGGTCCGTTCTTGAGGTCGACTTTTGAGAATATTTGCGCGTTTCTCAACTTTTCTAACGTGTGATCTATTTGCGGTATCGGGTATGCGTCCTTTTCGGTCATTTCATATTTCTTACGGAAGTCAATACAGACTCGGCGGTCACCATTCTCTTTCTTTACTAGCACTATTGGTGAGCTATACGGGCTTTCGGACGGTTCTATGACGCCTTGTTCCAACATGGTTTTCACGTGTTCATCAATTTTCTTTTGCTGGTGGGGTTTCCTCGGGTAGTATTTTTGCTTTATTGGTTCATTGTGTTTTAGTTTGATCCGGTGTTCCACCCATGTGTTGCCTATCGGGCTCTTGTCGCATTTCTCAAACTCGGCGGTCAATATCTGTTCCAGTTCCTCTTTTTGTTTCTGTGTCAGGCCGGTATTGTTGTCTTCCACTTGGTTTTCTTTTGTGACGTCGCTGTCTTCTTTTTCAGCTGGTGTGTCTCCCCATTGAAGGGTCAGTCCCACTCGTCTCAATACATCCATTCCAATAATGGTGCAATTTGCTGTTGGCAACACTCTAACCCAGTGCTTAAATGTGATTCCATTCAGCTCTATAGAGACTAGGACGTCCTTATTATTTCCACCTCGTTACCGTTTGCTAGTATTATTTTCCTACGCCTATCCTTCTGGGTTGCGTTGCTTTCGACGCATTTCTTGTACGTATCTGTATTTATATATGTGTTAGTTGAGCCTGTATCTATCAAGCATTTTTGTTTTTCTCCCATTATAGATGCTTCTTTGAAATACCGGTTGTCCTCCCTTTGTATTTCATTTGCTGCTCCTGCACCTTCCTTTGTCCATCTGCAGCAGCTTTTGCTCAATACTCCTACTTTCCCGCATGTACTGCAGAATATTTGCCTCCTGCCTCGGCATTCTCTTGTGGAGTGTCCCGGTTTGCCGCATGACCAGCAGCATGTTGCGGAGTTGTAGTTGGGTTGTATTTTCCCTCGCCCGCTTGTTGTGCCTGGTCGGTGCTCCATTGGTGATCCCTTTGGTCGGTAATTGGTTTCTAGCTGCGGTATCGGTCCTATTCGGTTTTTTCCTTGAATTTTTCCTTCTGTATATTTTCGTAGTCGGTCGTTAGTTGTATGAGGTCTCCTATGGTTGTAAAGTCTTGTTTCTTTACGTACGTTTTGTAATTCGGGTGCATGTTTTCATAGATCCGGTTTATCCTCTGTTCCTCCGACAGCTTGGCTTGTCTTCTCATTATTGTCTGTAAGTCTGTTACGTAATCTGTGAATTTCTCACCGAACCTTTGCTTTCGTGTGATTACTATTTCTTCTAGTCTTGTTTCGTAATTACTGGGAAAATAATAAAGTTTGTACAACTTCACGAACCCGTCCCAATCTTCCCATGCATCTTTATTATTTCTGTACCACCACAGTGCTTTCCCCCTTAACACGTGTGGTAGAGCTTGGAGCATTTGATCCTTTTTGATGTTTTTCGAGGTCATCAACTCTTCTATCCTTTCTAGGATTTCTACCGGATCACCGGTTCCGTCAAACGTTACTCCCCAGCTTCTCGTTAGACTCGTCATGTCCATTTCTGGTTGTTTTTCGGTGCTCATGGTTGTTTCCCCTTCGTTCGGTATCGCGGTCTCCTTCGTGTCTTCTGTTTCGTGGCCTTCTTGGCTTCGGATGTGGTCGGCTAGTTGTTTTCGTAGTTGTTCTACGGTTAAATTGTCGGTCGGTAACTCTTGTTCTTTTGATTCTTTAATTAATTCTGTTTTCGGTAGGCTGTATATCCAGGATGTGGGCATTACGCCTCGTACTAAGTCGATTAGTCCGTGCGTGTTGTCGGTCGGTCTGTTCGTTTGTCGTAATCGTCGGTTTTCTCTACTATCTCTCCTGACTCTGAGCGAAACACTGTGAGTTATTTAGTTGGGCGCCAAATGTAACGTGGCGCTCCGGCGGGGAGTCGAACCCCGGTCTCCCGCAGGACAGGCGAGGGGATTGACTGCCACGTTAGATTGCAAACGTACCGTGGCACCTTCGCGCCGCGCTAACATTAGCCTACGATCCAGGTGCGGCTGCGCACTGAGGGTCTGGAGGCTTTCTATACTCGGACTAGCTCAGGGGTCTAGGTCAGGGAGATGATGTAAACACCGATTTGATAATACACAATACTGAGGGCTTTTATGCCTGTTTATTGATAACTAGTAAACCTACACCTTAAATACTAAATCACTACTTAAACTACGGCGAACTTAACCTACGGTTATTCTGTCCACGCTATCACTGCGCGAGAACGATCGCACCGCGGCGGCGGGACAGTGTTTAGTAAGGACGGCACGGACGGTTATTCACACCACGCTACCACTGCGCGAGGTCGATCGCACCGCGGCGGCGAGGCGGTGGTTAGTGGATACGGGATGGACGGCGGGTCTGGCCACGCTCCACTGCGCGAGGTAGATCGCACCGCGGTGGCGGGTCAGTGTTTAGTACGGATGTTACGGGCGGTTATCCTCACTCCGCTACCACTGCGCGAGGTCGATCGCACCGCGGCGGCGAGGCGGTAATTAGTGGGTACGGGAGGCTAGAGGGGTTAGCGGGGAGAGGAGGAATCAGAGGGGGGCGTCACTCGACGGCCCCACACGTCCAGCCAGGCTGCGCGAGAGATCGCACCGCTCCGGTCTAGTCGCGTCGGAGTACGCCGGGCAACTGCCGCTCTCGGCGGCGCGGCGCGGTTATATACTATCGCGGGGTATGGTGCGGTGCGCGGGCGGCGGCGGGGGCGGCGCTGAAGTGTTGTAGCGCACGGTCTGGCTCGCGGGTGTCGGTAGCGGTTGCGTCAGCCTGGCGCAGTGTTGTAGCCGCACGTTCCTTGACTCGTGACGGGTTCCCTCGTCACATTTGTATTGAAAATTATGAGACTATGCCCACTAGCACGTTTCTTAACCAGCCGTCGCCGTCACGTGCCATACTTATGCGTGCCTGACACGTTCCTATTACGGTCATGGTATGATACGGTATACCTAGTGGGTAGGGTGAGACTTTAAGAACTAAATGTATAATTGATATGATTGTCTCGTGATATTTATTTATTAACGGATTAATTTTCAGATTATCCGAACTTCTGCCACCCCATCTGAGAGAAGAACGTATGTCAGCGTGTGTGAACAAGGAATCCGTTACCGGATGGGTCAACACCTTCAAAGCTAAGTAAGTGTCTAAGCACTATATTATTCAAAGGTCGAATAGAATATGTGTAGGTACCCTAGAAGTCCATACCGTACCCGGTTTTAGGATAGGCCCCATCTTTTCCCGTGGGTGTCATAAAAGGCGACTAAAGGGGCTGTTGTGGACTCAACAACGCTCTTTATTGCCAGCTACAAACTTCAGATTCCAGCACTGTGGTGTAGAAGGCAAGGGGACACCATCACACTATTCTCCGAAAGCTGTCATGAAGATTCTCTACTGATCCTCAACCAACGGCCTCGGCATTCTATTAGGAGTACAGCGACTTTTAGAACCCGTTGAACACTTCGCTGTTCTTCGTGGAATTTCTAAAACCACTGAGTCACAAAAATGCACTATATATATAGCTCTTTGAACTTTATCTTATCACGAAGAATTAAAGGTCAAGAAGAAAATCATTAACGAACAAGAAGAGTTATTGATCTCTACTGGGGGGGGGGCTTTTCTAATATTATCTATAGGTATCTGCTTACCTTCCAAACCCTTGTGATCTTTTTCAAAGAGACGAAGATATGAGCATTCTTCTTTAAGCGTTACTGTGTCTACGAGTACCTACTAACTTCTATTCAAGAAGTATTTCAAAGACGTATTTGTTCAAGGAAAGTGGCAACCCTCGTCAAGAAACTACATGAGATGGGCTACTCTTACAGTGCGTCTCGTCAACTCTGCTCTGGAGAATATAGATTTGACCGTGTCTGTCCAAGGTACATACTTAGATAGATAGATTCTATATTATTTTTGTGTTTTGTCAATATTTGTTCAAACCGTTTGACAATTGACTAGCGGATATTTTTCTTGACCGATTTATTCTCTGACACTTTCTCTAATCAATAAGTAAGTATTTATGTATTTGATGGCAATAGTGTCAAATTATAGTACGGAGAACAGTAGGGCTACTGCGAAATTCGAAAATCTAAACTCGTATCGTACCGTCCCGCTGACGCTGATAATAATGTTATTTCATACGAGAGTGAGAGGGACGGTACGATACGAACTTCGATATTCGAATTTCGTAGTAGTCCTACAGATTGCTGTTGGGGACAAAAAGTTCTCTAATGGAGAGCGCGGATCGGCAAGCGTAGCGTATGACTTCCACCATCAAGATGGATGGAGCCTGTTTAACGTCGGAAACTCACAGTGGATGCAGGCCACTTACTTAATTCCAGCCGAAGCAACTGGAGGTCCAACAATGGGCATCCTACATATGATGATGATGAGTGCCAAAATATGACGTTCTTCATTTATTGTCAGGTTCATCACACTTCGCCCTCCTGAAAACAACAGCGTCGGTCAGTTAGATCTTGTACGGGAAGGAGTCATTGTTCTACAGGTAAGCAAGACTTCTCCTTCTTAGGGCACACAACGTATTTTTAGGCGCAGACGACACACGTTTCGTGACGCGCGTTCAAAAGCTAACCAGACTAGGAAGCAATCACTCGAATAAACTCGAGCAATCAAACTATTATATCAGGACAAAAAATATCTAACCATCCGATATAGGTAGACCTGTTTGGCAAGCTTTAACTTTACCTGTACCTGAATCTCTTCTGTGCTGGAGCACCCCGAATCAAACCTGAAACTGCCTCTAGAAACTATACAAGCTTTGATGACGGTTATAGTTTACTTATATAGAGCTGCAGATATAGACCTTTATTGGTGTGGAAAATACGCCGTATGCATCTCGCCTTACGCACTAAAAACCATACGAGTTCCCTCGTTGTCATTGTGGGATGCCACGGGAGCATAAAGTGACACCGTCGAAACGTAACGCCTGAGTTATTCAATCCTTGCCTCAGGAGCGCGAGTTCTGCGAAGGCGCCTCAACCCTCTGCCGGGCGCTCCGCGCGAACAGCCTCCGCGGCGTGGTCGCGCAGACGCACGCGTCCTCCCCCCGCTGCTCCGCGTACCTCGCCGCGCAGCTGCACGAGCTGGCAGCGGTGCTGAAGGCCAAAGCGCCCGCGGCCCCGGCCATACCGCAGCTCGGCAAACTGATCGTGTTTGGAGCTGGTGATAAGTAAGTGCTGCCTGATAGAACTCTTTTCAAGTAAAAATTAGATCTTAATGTTTTGATGTACAGTCGAGGGCATTTATACCTACAGCCAGCCATAGCGACATAATATAAATGTACTTATTGTATTCATCGACCTTTATGGTTGGTGGCATAAAGGTGTATAGACATTTTTTAAATGTTGGTAACGTGGGTACACCTACATATTTATGACCTTAACTGTGCATGATACTGACGGTCAAATAGTCCGTAAGTAGGTAATTGCTTTCGTTTCCAGGGGCGTGTCGGAACGTTTGTTTGTTTGTTTGTTTATACTCTTATTGTACAAAAAGGAAAAACAAAAGGTACATAAATAAAGTTGTGTTAAGTACAAAGGCGACTTATCCCTGCAGGGATCTCTGCCACGTTTGGAACGTATCCAAAAATAGTGAATGACTTGTGAACAAAAGACGTTTTTCTGCAAATTTCCCGTGAGTTCGGAGCAAAGTAGACGGGCCTATGATATAAACCTCTGCTTTACTTCTGTTGGTTAGAAATGTTAATAATGTTATCCTCATAATTTTCTCTCTGTGTACTACTATTATGGTGTACAATAGAGAGTCAAATCATTATATTGTATTGTTCAGGGTGTCAACTTACGTAAACGCGCTCCGCGAGCTCGGGATAGAGGCGTCCGAAGCTCCCCACTCCGGCGCACCAGTCTGCGTGCTGAGCGAAGCGGTCCACTGCGACACTCCGACCGTCACCAGCGCCTTGGACGGAGTCGTGGCTGTTCTGGCCACTCCGCCCAATTCGTACTCTGCTGTCACCGATCCCATCGACCTCGTGTGCGGTCGCGGCGGGGACTTGGCGATGCTTGAGGTGATAACAATAGCGGCCCAGCCCGGGCTTCGTACGGGTGCAGCTTTGACAAAATAGGCGATCTATAGCCAAACTTTCAATTAATTCGTTCGCTTTTACATTTTACACGTAGGTACAGTCAGTAATAGAAGTGGATGAGCAACTATATAGTTTATTGAATCAGGCGTACTTTGCGGAGGTCTATACCAATGAACTTAAACAATTACTTTGCTCACCCGCGACCTTATGATAGCAACGTTTATGCAAGAAATGTGTGTGTAGATCCTCCACCTCCTGGAACCAAGAACTGGTGAGCAAAGTAATTGTTTTAGTTCATTTACTTACAGCATACTTATATAACTCTACGATTAAAGAAAATTTGAAAAAGTTCTGATTTCTATATAGCGCACTAGGTTTAGATAATTGCTGCTGTCGTTATGAATATTCTTAATTCTTAAAAATTATATTGGTTCATTTTATTGCTTACAAACTCACATCGAGGGTTTTCGTCGTATTGAGAAACTCAAATTTAAATGTTAACCCACAGGTTCTAACGGAATCTGAAATAGACGTCGACGGCAAAGCACGCGTGCAGTCCATACTCGAAGAGCAGAAGAAGACGCTAAAAACACTTCTATCGAAACCTCAGGTCAGCAAATAGACTCGCTTAGCACTTGTGAAAATAATATTGGCCAGAAAGACATAAATAAGTAAGTGAATGGATCTACCTATAATGGACGGGGCCACCTCTGGTAGAGTTATTTTACGGAAGAATTTTTCGTTCTAAGTAAACAAATCTTAATCTGATTTACATTGTTGTCTTTAGATTCAGCTGATCCTATACGAGACGCATTCTGCTCTCGAAGCTGAGAACCAAGCGCAGGTGACACGCGCGGTCGCCGAGGCCAATCGCCTGGCTCGCGAGAGACATTCCCTGCTGAAACGAAAGCATCGGGAGCACCCCATGTAAGGACCCTTGACCTACCATGGTTTTGAGAATGCGGGGGATATGATACAAGGCTGATTCTAATAAAAGTGGCATGGCAGGCTAAAGTTAATTAAAAAAAAAATATATGTGTTTTTTACTTTTTTTGCATAAAAACAGCTTCTTGGTATTTCATTTGTTACAAATATGTTAAAGGGACAAAGTATTCCTAAAACTTAAGAGTTATGGGTTCTTGAAATATTGATGAAGCAGGCTAAAGTTAAATTAGACAGGCTAGTAGTGAAAAGTTACCAGGTTAAAGAGAATTATATCAAAAATGAAAAGAAATGTATCATAAGTTTAAGGGGCTGTTTCACCATCCATTGATTAGTGTGAACTGGCGGGTAGGTGTGATGCCGTCTCTATTTGTTTTGTTCGAATAGACGGAGACGGCATCACATTTAACCGTCGGTTAACGCTAATCAATGGATGGTGAAACAGCCCCTTAAACTTATGATACATTTTCTTTTCATTTTTGATATAATTCTCTTTAACCTGGTAACTTTTCACTACAACTTTTAACAGCCCCTAAATGTAATTTCTTAAAAAATTATGAGTCTCTTGGAGGCATATATAAAAAAATAAAATTATTTCAAAATTATACATATTTTATATACAGGGTTATTTGTAATTTACTAGCATCCTTTAACCCTAAACTCCTACCACTTAAACAAATGTTTTTTTTTTTACGAGTTTTTAAAATGGAGCGTAAAACAATAAACATTTGCTAAATCATGTATATTTTTTGTTTTTCCTTCCTGTTTTCTTCGCTGATATTGTGCTTTATGTTTCTTTGGAACTCAGCATAGAGTTCTGGATTTCATTTTATTTTTTCGTATCTTTTCTTTTCGTTCTCCATTTTTCATGCTAACCTCTCTTCTCTTGACTTTTGTTTAGTTTTTGGTTTCCCCATTACATGTCGGCCCTAAAATATTACGAATTAATTACAATACAATGCAATCAAATCAGTCCCTCCTATGAAATGAATGACATCAGATAGTAAAAACTGGCCATTTTGCCTAGGTACGTTCTATTTAAGAACGTACCTAGGCAAAATAACACGAAAAAATTCGTTTTAAACAAGTAACGACACCACTATTTTATACGAATGATTTTTTACAAACTGTAAAAATTTTAGTTATAAACAGGATCACCATGATTGTTTTTTTTTAATTTTCAAGCCAATAGTTTCACTTTTAGAGGGGGACACTCCAAAAAAAATTTGCAAAAGCTATATTTACGCAAAATTACAGCTATAGTACTAATGGATCTAGTGCGGATAGATAAACAGACACACAAAATGAAATTATAAGTGTTTAGTTTAATAAAAAGCAATTCTCTACATTTACTTTGGTAGAACACTGTTAGTACTACTACTTAAAAAAAAGTCCATAAAGTTATTCTTAGAAATTATATGCAATTTTTAAATAAAATAATTTATAGTTCACTTTTTTCTGCCATGAGTCACTTTAGTCTGTGCTTCAGTTACAGATTAAAGTGACACAGATTAAAGTGAAAAGTGGATTCAAAAGACATTTACTCTAAAACCGTCAAAAATAAGAATGTGCCACTCTTAATAACGTAAGTAAATACGTCATAATATCACATTAAAATGATTATCTAATAACGTCCCATATAAATATCATAAAATAATCGAACAATGTAAAGTTAACATACCCGTTACAAACTCCAGTTTGCCGCCTTCGATCACTAATCGCCACAAAACTATGACAGAAGGTCTCTAACCGTTCCGTACGGCGGCGAGCCAGATATTGGCCGAATGTTTACCGATGATTAAGGTGTGTCTATCATTCTCCGTGTGTGAGTGAGACCCAACAATGCGAACACACAGACTACAGTGAAAAAATCGCTGGACAAACTTTGAGTCTGAATATTGATGCATAAAAATGATTTATTTAGGACCGTATTATTATTAAATGAATATCGTATTATTGTTTTTGCAATATATTATAAAATATAATTGTGAAATAGTACACAAATAATTCACAGGCCTAAAACCGGGAGCATGTCCCTTTTGGACAAGACAGACTACAGTGAAAATCGGTACTTACATTTATTATTTTTTATAGTAATAAGGATAAATAAATAAAATGGCCTGGCCTCGGTGTAAAAGGTCTATGTTTACATACGTCAATTTTTATTTTTTCTGAAAAACGTATATTTAATGTACTTTTTATTCAAAAACTCATTGGCAGAATGTAATGCCACTTTTATTAGAATCACGACAAACTTGTATTCCACTAATATCGGGTGTCCCAAAAAGGACGCAAGATTTAAATTTGCCGCCATTTTTGTATTTTAGTGCTGGCAACCCTAAAAAAAACTATTTGACAGCTGAATGTTTAGGGTTGTAAAAATGCCGGGTTTTACGAAAGATCAACGCGTTTTTATTATTGAACAATATTTCAAAAGAAGTTTTGGCAAAATATAATTCGAAAAATATGTTAAGTGCAAAATATGGTCGGAATATTGACTTGACTTCATCAACTGTGAGCAGAGTGGTTGCAAAATTCAGGGAGAGTGGACCAATTCATGATGTTCATTCCACTGGTCGTCCAAAAACAAGCCGTTCAAATGGCAATGCTTTAAAAGAGGAAATTCGACGCTGCATTGGAGATATTCAGCCGCATCTATGCAAAATGGTCATAGAAAATTTTGACAAAAGAGTGCGTATGTGCCAGCAAAGCCTAAGTTGGAGGACATTTGCCTGACGTATTATTCCACAAATAACCCTATTTTATGTATTTCAATATATTATAACGAAAAAAAAAGTGTTTTTCATCAATTTCAAATCTTGCGTCCTTTTTGGGACACCCTTTATTATAAATGCGAAAGTTTGTTAGTCTGTTTGTTCATTTGTTTGTTTGTTATGTAGTTTGAGTCCTGGCGAAGGATATAGGATAGTTTTATCCCGGAAAATTGCTTAGTTCCCCTGTGGTAGCGATAAATTAATTCTACGCAGATGGAGTCGCGGGCAACATGCTAGTTTGAGAATAATCGCTTTGGGTGGCATTGTGTCTGAACTGAAATTTGGTGCTGCGAGTAAAATGACATGATAATTACATAATAACAATAAATGAAGGGAAAATAGAGGACAGGGGAGGCAGGGGAAGAACGAGACGTGGATCGTGGATTATGGATCAAGTCAAAGAGAAGGTCAATGTAATGTCGTATCAGGAGCTCAAAGTATTGGCAGAGAGGCGGACAGAATGGCGATTACACCACTGACAAATATAATGATGATGAGTAAAAATGGTAAGTATGGGGTGGTCGTTTTGGTTATCAATATCATCAAAGTGCTGTGATCACCTTTATTATTCATTTTGGCGATGGCTGATGGATGAAAAGTATAATAATCGTTTATTACACTTGTCATCAATCATCGCATAGAGTTAAGGATTAAGTCAGCAGAACTGATCACATAATATTATAACAAAAAAATGTCTTAACTTTCCAGAGTCCGAAAAAAGATAAAGAACTAATAGAGATTGCGGCCGTGGACTCTTTGGTGTCGACAGAGTTGTCGCAGTGTGAACTGACGGAGAGGGAAGAGGGGGACACCATCAGCGGGCCCTCGCGGCCCGCATCCGCTTGCACACATACTACTAACAGGTAACATCACCAACCCAGCCAATATATGACCCAATGCTGGGCACAGGCCTCCTCACAGAATGAGAGTTCTTGGGCCGTAGTTTTTACGCGGCCCAGTGCGGATGGAAGCAGCACACACACCATTAAACTGCTTTACAGGTTTGTGAAAGAAAGAAAGAAAGAAAGAAAAAACATTTATTGCCACAAAACACATTAAATAATGTTTCATACAAAATCAAAGTTTATAATTGTGCAGGTTTCCTCGTGTTTTCGTTTACTGCAAAGCGCGTGGTAATTTTCAAATGAAATTTTGCACATGCATTTCAAAAACTCAGAGGTGAGAGCCTGGATTTGAACCCACAAACAATTGCTTGAGAGGCCAACCACTAGACCACCACGGCTAACAAAATCACATAGTTACACATTATATGTATAATATTTTTTCAGTTTTAGCTAATTTCGTTTTACAGACGTCGTCGCAGTCATATCAAGTGCTTTCGAGTAAATTGGGTGTTTAATATGTATCATAGTATCTATTTATCTATATGTACTTTTAACCGTTGCCTAGTATCCATAGCACAAGCTTTGCTTAGTTTGGGGTGGTTTGGGACTAGGTCAATTGAGTGTCCCATGATATTTATTATTATTAGTTTTCAGTCAGGTCGCTTTTAATTTCGAGACAAGCTAACGTTACATCATTTTAATTATGATTCATGGAATATAAAATTAGACATTTCTTACGGGACCGGGACCCTTGACCATTACCCTAGACCCTCAGATTACAATCAAATAGCGACAAATGACAACTGATTTTGATACTTACAGATCCAGGCCACACACGGCCAGTATACTGAAGAAACATGCGGACCGTTCGGTGACGGGTTCTAGGCCCGGAACGACGCGGGCCCGACCCATCCCAGAAACCCCCGGGTCAGCCCCCAACCCCATGCCGAAAGACCCTGACCGAGACAACCCCGATATTCACGTACGTTCAATGCTAATTAAAAAGAAGACAATTTTATTCTAAACGTAAGATTTTGAGGCTCCGAGTCACACAAAGACATGATGAAAGCTATTATGCTTGGAGTTTCTTTACGCGAATCGGAAGTACGGAAATTCACCGAAAAACTACCGTCACCGATAATGATTTTATATAAGCTGAAGTAGGGTATGGGCAGCTTAGGTCACATGAAGAACAGAACCTAACTTGAAGACACAGTATTGGGAATCCTCCCATAACATTGGGAATATTTACTTTCTTTCTTTCTTTCTTTCTTCTGTAAAGTTGCGGGGAAGCCTCTTTTGTGACCGTCTGGTGATGATGAAAGTTACCCCAACGCCCCAAAATAGGGTTCCGTAGCCATTACGAAAAAATTAAGTAATGTTTTTCTAAGGATTTCTTATTTTATACGGAATCTTCCAAGTTTAGGTATGTTTTATACCTTAAGCTGCTATTTACTCAAAAAGTACTAATAATTCTCAAGCAAACTTAGCCGTTATAGTTTTCCTTGAAAGTTTGATATACTTACTACCATCCTGATTTTTTCAAATTTTTCCATCCACCGGTTTAGATTTTAGAGGGGGGACGCTCGATTTTAATGAAAATTTGCACTTTAAAGTTGAATATTTCGCAAACAAATCACTGAATCGAAAAATTGTCTTAGCAACCCCCTAATGGTTTTAAAAGACCTTTCCAACGATACCCCACACAACAGAGTTGGATGAGAAAAAACAAATCACCCCCACTTTACGTCTATGGGAGGTACCCTAATAATTATTTTTTTGAATTTTTGATTGTACTACTAGCATTGATAGTCCCTGAGCAAAGCCGTGGACGGACAGACAGACAGACAGACAGATGGACAGACAGACAGACATGGCGAAACTATAAGGGTTCCGTTTTTGCCATTTTGGCTCCGGAACCCTAAAAACCGGTAGCATTAGGCCTTTTGGACGGTTCTAGCAAATCGAGTGCTGTGGCGCTAATGTAGGTAAGATACGAGTACCGTAAATGCTTACCTTGCGATGTTTCCTTCATCGAAATACTCATGATAAATTCCGAAAAATTTAGAAGTATAACCGGGTTCAAATCTACTCTAACCCACTACGGGTTTTTGTGTTTTTTTTGCAGGTGCCAAACAGCGATTTGTTCGAAATCCAAACTCTACCGACACTTGGCAACGGTTTGGATATCAACTACATTTTAGACAGAGACGGATGCTATCTTGGGCTCATTCAAAGAAAGGTTAGTAGTATAGTAGTATTTAGTACATGCATAATAATTATCAAATCTTTTGCACCTAATATTTTAGATTTGCTTATGACAAATATATGTACATCTAGTGAATACCTAATGTTGTTCCATCGTATGTTGTCGGATAAGCTAGCTAGTTAGTTAGTTTAGTACCTACCGACAAAATACAATGGCAAAACATTATTCACTGCATCTGTACTTAGTTGACAGTGGCCAATGTCCGTTAAATGTTCAGCTAGTTTTGAGGCTGACTGAAAGTGACAGCACTAGGTATTACGCAGGAGATAACCCGGCTGGACGCGAAATACATGATCCAAGTGGCGGAGGAGCGCGGGCTGTTCGGCGCCGCCGCGCCGCCGCCGCCGCCGCGCCGCAAGAAACCCGAGCAGAACGCGCCGCGCCGCCGGCGTGGGAAGCACGGCATGTTCGAGGTGAGTTTACCACGATGACTCTCAATAGAGAATAGGTATTACTGCAATTTTCTGCCGCCAGAGTGCAACACTAGCACAAACCGTAAACGGTTTTATGAGTATCTTAAATGTCCGTAGGATGCCATAATATCATATTATTTCAATTAAATTTTTAGAAATATAGCTCTATCGTTAATATCGATGTAAATATCATGTTATTTTGTTACTAATAAATATGTCATGATTTTCATAGGTACTATAATACTCTTTGGTCATGATCCGTCATGGCGACAGAATATAAAGAGAACTGTCCTTGAGGTCTGGAGGCCTTGGGGCAACAAAGGAGTGGAGACCCCCTCCTAATATACATATAAAAAAATATTTTCCAAGGGGCATTTGAGATTTTGATAGTTACTGATTGCCTGATTGAAGTGAACAAATATAGATGAATAGTTGTTTACTGGTGTTTAAAAAAATCTGACGTCTATTGTCCCCTCTTTTGTGGAGGCCCCGGGGCTGTCGCCCCGTTTGCTCTCCCCTGAATCCGAACCTGGTTGTCGCTTTGGTGGAGTACGGCCCTTACACGGAAAGGGACCCAGTCTCTTGCGTTGAGGTTCCACCCTGGTACATGATTCAATTTGCTCAACTGGACATGTGTATGGGCGCGTCTTTGTAAGTCAGTCCTGTAAAATTGAAGTTTGTGGGCCTGTTTCACCACTTGCCGACTAACTATAAGTGACGGATATCAGTGATGCCGTCTCTGTTTGTTTTGTCCGAATAAACAAAGACGGCATTACTTTTATCTGACACTTAAAGTTGTCGACAAGTGGTGAAACAGGCCCTGTAACGTGGTTGTAACTGTGACATGGCAGGTGGAGCGCATAGCAGCGCCGACGTACGCGTCGATGTCGCGGGCGTCGCGGCGCGGCAGCGCGCCCGCGTGCCTCTCGCCCCCGCCGGAGCCGCACCGCGTGTGCTCGCGCCACGAGCGGCGCCAGGCCGCCGCCACCGCCGTCTGCACCGCCGCATGCACCTGCGACGCGAGACACAGGTGCAGTGCTCAGTGCTCAGTGCACACAGGGGACGACTAACATCTGCGACCCTGATATTAAGCCGCGTATCCACTAGAGGCAGCCTCGGGCCGAGCGGCTGCCTCGCTCCGAGGCCGCGCAAGTGGAGACGCTGCCAAAGGCACGGCTCAGACTGAGGCTCCTTTGAGCACGGCCAAAAAAGCGACAAAATATGGCTCGGCTCGCGGTGCTCGGCCTGAGGCTGCTCTAATGGATACGCGGCTTTAGAGGAACGAATGGCCAAGTGGTTAAATAACCTGACTACGAAGCTTGAGATCCCGGGTTCGATTCCCGGCCGGGGCAGATATTTCGCTGCTTAAATACAAAATTGCCAGAAATAAAATAAAAAATAATAATTATTGTAATAATTGCACGTTAAATAGCATTTTTAAAATGCAATTATTGCGATAGAAAAGTTTTTTTTTTAGATTGGTGGCCCTTTTGTATTATAAGTATGTTTATCCTTTGCCTAGTATCCATAGTACAAGCTTTGCTTAGTTTGGGACTAGGTCAATTGGTGTCAAGTGTCCCATGATATTTATTTATTTGCGTCGCGAGACACAGGCGTCTCCAGTGTTCTACACGCGCACCGAGCAATTTTTACAAGTGCACCCTACCAATGGCGAACTAAGGGCTTACACTAGTTGGCGCGGGTGCTGGGAGCGGGCAAACGCCTGCGATGCGAGGCACGTGCGGACACTCGAGACTATAACAATGTAAAAACGTAATGTTTCAAACTTTCCTGATTTTCACTCATAATTAAATACCATGAACAGGACTTAGGTATCACGCTAAACCGCTAAACACACGAGTGATATTTGCCTCAACCACATCACAGTGGCTGTGTGGAGGATTAAACGGATCCACTCCAGGCTCTCTCCAGGTGGATGTTATGCGGCATCGCGGCCACTGCAACGCGGTCGAAACGTCGAGGTAAATATTAGGTAGGTACTCGTGTGTTTAGCGTGATAAGTCCCGTTTATGGTATTTAATAATGAGTCGAGACTAACGTTTGCACCTGCGACGCGAGACACAAGTGCGTACAGACTCAAATCTGAGTTTCCGTTGTGGAAATCTCCCGTACCCCGCATTAGGGGCCCTATCGACCAATGCGAGCCTTAATCGCGGTCTAACGATAATCCTACTCGAATCCTTTCATTGAGGAGCTACCTGTTGACTAACAATGTTGTTCCCAGACACCACCAGCAGACGGTCCGCGCGCGGCGCGCCTCCGCGGACACGCCGGCCGCTCTGCCGACGCAGCCCCACTCCCCGCCGACCTGCCGCCGCCCCTTCCCCCTCGTCGTCCACGAGCTCAGACTACCGCGGTACAGGGCCGACCTGTCGCTCTCTCCTCACAAAATACTCGTTTAAAGCTCTATGGCATACTAGTTTCAGCGCTGCAGAGTGCAGACACAAATTGTCCCTTTCAGCATAAGGCTCCGTTTCCACCAGTGTGCGAGGAATGTGTTGAGGGATGTAACGGATGTGGTTTTATCGGAACCGAAAGCGGAACCAGATGTTTTCAATTTACTTTATCGGAACCAGAAACGAAAACGGAACCGGAACCAGAATCGGAGCCTGAGTGATAGGTGGACGAGATTTTAAGGATAGGCCTACTAAACCAAGAGGGTTTATTGCGTAAAGTTTCTGACACTCGCGATCACAATCAAATGATAGTTTTCGCATACAAAAACTGTCATTTGATTGTTATCGCGAGTGTTAGAAACGTTAATACATAATTAGCCCTTTGTATGGTTTTGATGTACGCCGTTCATATCCAGCCGCCGCGCTCAGCATTGACATCCGATATAACTTCCGTTTCAAAAGTAACGGAACCGGAACCGAAACGGATGTTTAATATCAAACGGAAGTTCCGACTTTACGTAAACGGAATCGGAGCTCCGTAACATCCCTGATGACACAAGCACAAGAGCTGTGCTGTGCGAGGATAGGTAAATGAAGCGTTTCTATTGGTTCATGAAAAACACATTCCTTGCACATCTCCGGTGGAAACGTAGCCTGAGGGATGTGTATGCACGCGAAATACAATATTTCTTAAAATTTGTCCGGCATATTTCTGCAATAGTTATGGGTTACTTTGACTGAACATTGGCAGGAAATGGTTTTTTTAGTTTATTTTTAAATATGTGGTTAATTAATGCTTTCATACATTGGTCTATGTTCAAAATGCCGCCGCCGCCAGCCGCCTCAAGGCCGTAATAATCAAACATGTCGATAAAAACCTTACAGTGGTCAGTCAAAGTAACTAAACCGTCTGTTGACATATCGCACATGACATTCAATACCGTATTAACTGAAAATAAACCTGTATTGAATGATAATTTTAATCTAATTCTAACCTCTACGCATTTTGAGTTAATACAGTATTCAATGTCATGTGCGATATTCCGAAAGAATTATAAGACATCTTGTAGGTTAACTGGTATGCTAGAATCTTTGAATAAGAGATTTTTTTTTTAAATCACTACACAATATTATCGAGATGGAAGGAATGTCGATAGATACCTATTGCCAAAAATGCAATTTACACATTCCGTTAATCCTGATGTATTGCTGTTGGTAAATCTTGACCTTGGTTCCCATTGAGCATTTATGTCTAAACTGTAACCTAAACAATTATGAATAGTAAGTAAATACTAATTGCCTACAAATTTACAAAATATTGATAATTTACGACCGTATGATATTTTTTTAAGTGAAATGCTTCATGGGGATCAAGTGATGGGGCCCGATCTTTTCACAAGATTTACCGCTCATCAAAATTGACCAGTGAAATGATCTAGTATTAAGGTAGGCATGCTACGAGTAGGTTTGCAGCTGGGGTAGCCAAGGACCAAAATTCCAATTGCGCATTTCTTTTTACTTGCCAAAAGTGTAAAGGAAAGTTTAATTTGCAGTTTTCAACAAAACAACAAGATTCAGTTAAATCTTGTCCACGGAGCAAAAACTCTTGAACCAAACATTAGTCAGAAAGCAAATGTCCGAAATATAACTAATTCAGAAAATATATGAATGTCCAAAACACGCATTTTTCTTCGCAAAACATGTTCAGATGATAGCTTCGGACGGATTTAATAATGATGTGAAAGATGACATGATCTGCATTGTAAGCAAAATCTTGATTTTACACGAACCAAGTCAATTGGTGTAATCTACATTAGAACAAAATAAAAACTCGTTTACTTTTTTGGCAAGTTATATCGAGAACGCAATAAAGGCATAAAACAAAAAATTCTGAGATCCACGAAATTCATGTCGCGTAAGATCGTCGAAATGAGAGAGAATAGAAATATCTAGTTGTACTATGGAAATGGTATAAGTTTAGAATAAGAGGTACACGAGTTCCTACAAAGAAAATATTTTGATGTTGTCGATTTAGCATTTCTAGTTTATTATATTAATAGTTTGATTTTATTTTAGTATTTACCTTAAATTTGTAAAATGACAATAAACTTTAAAACAAAATAATGTTTTCAATCTTCGTTCCTATTAAAACTTATTCTAAGTTGCAATATAATATTTCGCAAATTCTAAGGCTTGTTTCACACGTACCACAACCACGCCACGTGGTCGGGCGCTTATTTTGTATTGAAAATGAAGTGCAGTTCACACGAACGTCATGATCGACCGCGTATGTGATACGACCACATCGCAACCACATCGTAACCACAACGCAACCACATCTCAACCACATCGCAACGTCAACGCAACCACCGGCGGCACCGCAGCGGCCGGCCGGCCACATCGCAACCACGCGCCTGCGCTCTCCTCTCTTCATTCATTCCGACGTCTTCTTCTTACTAATAAAAACCAGAACAAGGATAGCAACACCAATGTTTCCTGTTCGAATTCCATGAGTACGCTCAGTCAAGTCAAGTAAACCACATCGCAACTACTAGCGACAACCACATTTTGTAGGCACCACAACGCAACTGCAAAATGCCGCAGCGACACTATTCACACGTAGCCACAGCTTGACCGCATTTTAACGCTAACGCTGCGGCGTGGTGTGGGTTAGGTACGTGTGAAACAACCCTAAGAGTTTCACCACTTGCTATACAATTATTGACCTTGTCTCATTACAACTAAGATGTTAGTTATTCAAAAGGTAATGTTAACTATGAATTTTATAAAACAGTTATTTACTAGCTTATTGTAACCGCATAGTTGTCGTATTCAATTTGGAATGCAGTCAAAGTGACTTGTCAACTTTTTGATTTTACAGAAATCTACAACAAGTAAACAAGAAAAACTATGAAAATAAATAAAACAACCTTTAATTAATACAAAGACAATATCATTTACATACAACAATAACTATCGTTTTGTCAAGCTGTCGCAGAGTCTCAGAGCATTCCAAAGCCTTTAGAATAGCTTATGGCCTTCATTAGTCTGTCTTCGAGTTTCTCTTTGCTCGCGTATTCTGGAAGTAATAATACGTTGAAGCAAGTATGGGCGGTGGGTAGGCGGTCGCAATCCGGTCCGTTTCTGGCTATAACCAGTTTGAGGTGGCTCAAACCGCCTACGGGAACTCGGTCGGAGCCGGTGGTGAATTGCAGGAGTTTTCTTTTGTCATCGTGCGGCAGACTGTGAACTATGCTCCAGAAATCTTTGATAGTCTGCGACTCCGATGTGTAGCCAGCGTCATATTCAGTTGATTTTTCTAGTTCATTGAAGTCGAAGTTCTGTAATAAACGCAGTCATGAATTTAATATGAGGCCGTATTGTCCAACGCGTGGACGCTCGCTATCACCTCTTTTTTCTATCCTCAATCTGAAGCGTTATTGTCTAATCCACTTGGAATCGCAATCGTTTAACCACTTCTTTCAGCCAAACGGTATAGGATGAGGGTAGAAAGAGTGAACGACAGCGCGTTAGACAATACGGCGGGTAGGTATTTACTTCGCGATATATATAAAGTAAAATACGTCTGTCGTTGCCAAACTTGTGCTCAACGTCAGATGGAACGTTGCCAACTCTAAAGCTTTGGTTTCCTAGGATCAGCGGTGCCGTCATGTAGCGGCCATAATTGGGCGGTGAATGACGTTCTGGTGACGGTTCTTACGGCCGCTGTGTGACGGCACCACTAATCCTAGGAACACACACACGCACACATTCTAGCGTTAGTTCAGTCCATCAATCTGGTTTTCTGTCATTCGCATCGGATTGACGAATATTATTGAAAACTTCTAATTTTCATAGTTTGGACCATCAGCCCGTCAGTCTGAGAGGATTACAGAGAGAGAGAGAGAGATGAGAGAGAATGATGCTGATGATGGTGACTGACCTTGCTGCCGCAGACCAGCGTCTCGATTTCCTCAGGCCGGAACAGCACGGTGAGGGGGCTCTCGTCAGTGACCATCACGAAGCCGCGCCGGAAAGCTCGGAACTGCGTCTCCATTGACTTGTTTAGCAGGTAGTCCGCGTACAGCTCTACGAACTCCTGTACAATCAGTAAAAAAACTTACTAAACTTGCTTTTTTTAACAAATGGTAGGTACATTGTATGTACATTGCGGGCCGTAAGAGAGGTTACTAACGAGAGTCTATTAGAAGCCCGACGAGGAAGGCGGAGGGTTTTTAATGACCCGAGTTTGTAATCACCTCGCCCGTGACAACGATTTTCATCACATTGCGAGGAAAAAGATTGCAAAATTTTTTATATTTTTTATCAATTCCAATTTTTACTTTGCGGATGTCCGAAATTGAAAATACAACTGAAATATAGATCACCGCGCCATCACCGCGAACCCAGTTCGAAAAAAAATGCAAAAATTTAAGTTAGTACCTACAAATCTCTATGTATATACCTGCGTTTTCTGTACTGCTTACTATGTATTGGTGTGCAATAAGAAGTTATTGTATCGTATTGTACAGTTGCCATCAGATATATCGGAGCGGCCAAGGTGGTCAAAAATATCGGCACATGCACTCTATTATTAAGGTATTAAAGTTCATGTATCGATATATTTACTCACCTTGGCCGCTCCGAAATATATGATGGCGACTGTATTGTAAGTATTTTGTGTCTAAACATTTCACAGCTCGGCAATAGAAAGACGATAAGAAAACAATACCCGCCATTACAGGGGACTAATACGAAATTCGAAAAAGAAATAGTTTTACTATGTTGTATGTAACGGAATCTTTGATTGAATATGATTTTCACCCATTTCTTATTGTTTTTGCGTTGTGTAACGCGTAGTTCTGATGGCAATACTCGTACAATATAATACGATACCATCAAGCAGATCGCTAAGAAGAAGCAAAGTCAGAAGCTAGACACTAGACCTCTAAGACAGAACAATGTAATCTAACCATTGTTCGGGCTTGTTAAACTAGTCTTATGTAGGTCTCACGTAGGGTGTTTTTCAGCCAAGGATGATGTCCAGAAAATAATGAATATTTCTTGAAATCACATTTTTCGACTAACGCGGCTCCCCTTTTCAAACAAAAAAAAAAAACAGATCAGGTCCATACAAAATAAAATAAAGAAAGCAGTATAACAGTAGAAAACTTAAAAATAAAACTAGAGGTGCAAGCGCCCCCAACGGCTCAACATAGGGCTGTCCCATCACTCGGCCAATGCCTCCAGACCAGAATGGTAAATATATCAGTCTTTTTTATGAATTAAATTCGGGTTTTGTTCCGCATAAGTACCTTGATTTTAGAGCAGCAGTCGTCTCGTGATCATGGCGCATGCAACTGTGCCGAGATATCGAGCTGCTCTAAAATCAAGGTACGCGGAACAAAACCCGAATTTAATTCACAAAGTTAGTAATGACCGGGATAGTCTAAAATATTGTATAAGTCTTTCTATACTGACGCTACTTGTATTTTATTACGTACCTTCTTATTCCCTTGCGTGACGAATATATTGTCGCCGTCTTCTTTGAGATCGTGAAACATGACGTTGCCGAAGACATCGCGGTAGCATATCCGGAAGGTCTGGTAGTAAATCTCTTCTAAATCGTCGCCGGAGTACTCCAGCATGTCTTTTAGTCCCGCGTACAGTAACTGCAATGATATACACCGTTTTATTTTTACAGATGGCTCAGTTCATTGATAGAACATACCTGGTAATTAACGTTTCGGACAAATCAGTTGTTTTGTTTGAAAAAATATTGATTTACAGTCATTGTTAAAGGTCAATTTGACGAGCGCAAGAGACATTTGTCTATGTATTTGTAATAATATTGTTGATTCTTGTGTGGTTGCGAATAAGTGTATGTTCTTACTTTCTAATTTTTTTTTAATTATTTTTGAAGTCTTTCTACTTACAGGATTCCAGTCCGACAAGTCTTCGAAGGAGCCCTTCTTGCCCATGAGCTTGCGGTATACCACCATGGGAAAGTTGACAGGCAATATCACGTGGTTGTAGATAGCGAGTCCAAGCACAATACCGATTAGAGTGAACTGGGCCTCATTCTCGAAGGACATTGGGTTGAACCTGTAATGTATGATTCATCATACATTTCATATCAGCTATAGGACAACACTGTCAGAACTAGGCTATAATTTTAAAATCTGTTTTCTTAAACCTGTTTACTTATGCTTATCTTTGTAAATTTCTTCTCTAACTAGGTTAGCTGGAAGAGATGCTTTATTAGGGATAAGTTCGCCTTTGTACTTTGTTTATTTGTATTTTATTTATGTGTATTTTTTTATAAACCCACTTTTTGTTCATATAAAGACGTAATAGTTTATTGTGTCTTAAAGGCAGTAAGAAATTACGAACCAGACTGTTAAAAGCCTCTAGTCGGGGAGTCGAGCTTTGCGACACTTTTTTTTTTTATTCGACTGGATGGCAAACGAGCAAGTGGGTTTCCTGATTAAGAGATCACCACCGCCCATAAACATCTGCAACACCAGAGGTATTGCAGATGCGTTGCCAACCTAGAGGCCTAAGATGGGATACCTCAAGTGCCAGTAATTTCACCGGCTGTCTTACTCTCCACGCCGAAACACAACAGTGCAAGCACTGCTGCTTCACAGCTGGATTAGCGAGCAAGATGGTGGTAGCAATCCGGGCGGACCTTGCACAAGGTCCTACCACCTGCAAACCAACAAACAACAACAATGTTTTTCATCACAAGTAGCAAGGAAACCAAGGAAGAGGAAACTTGGTCGCGTGTAGTCAGTTTCGATTGCCATTCTGAACCCAAAGTAAACAAAATGTCTAGTATACATACAAAATTGAAGTGACTCAAAGGTATCAACAAGTCCTCACCAAACAGTTCCATTGTCGACCTGCTGCGTGAACATGCCGTAATCCGGGTTGAATATTTCCTCCACAATGAGTTGGAAGAACTCCTTACTGACCCCGCCCTCGTCCAGGCCTTGCTCGCCTTCGAATTCCACGACCAACTGCTTCTTCAGGTCCAAGGCTCGCTCCATTGCTACCATTTCCAGCTGGAATACAAACAGGGGTTATTAGTAGTTATATTGGTCCCAAAGAAAGATCAGCACCGTTCACAAGACCTGTAGTTTGCTGACCATTTTGTGACATGGGCATTTTTTATTTTATTCTTGTTTTATTTATTTTTTCCGTGTTGTCAAAATAATTTTTTTTTTTTTTTTCTTTATTTAGGACAGGGAGAGAGAGTAAGGGAAGCGCGAGTTAAGTATTGTCTTTGGATACAACACCTCATAGTTAGTGTGCACAACCTTTGCACATACTTGTCATTACTGACGTCATGTAAGAACAAACTTGTCAAGTGCGAGTCTGACTCGTGCACCGAGGGTTCCGTATGAATTTGTAGGTGTCTATAAATATTCAGTGCTAACAAAGCCCTGCTCTGATGTACGCAGGTAAAGACATTAAAAAAAAAGATTTTCAAACTGTTCAAGGTTGTGCTTTAAGAATTAGCTTCATACCAAATTTCAAGTTTCTAGGTTTTAGGTTTTGGTTCCCAGACAAATTGTACAGAAACACATTTTTAACGAGTGTATCCTTTGATTGCCTTGACGAAAAAGAAGTCTGAACTCTTCACTGCCTAAAAGTATACCTGAGTATTTGACGGTAATTTCAGCTTGATATCTCAACGTGTTTCTGAGAAAAAGGTTCCTTACCGACGGACAGAAAGACAACAAAGAGATCCTATAAGGGTTCTATTATTGCCGACTGAGGTATATCATCCTAAAAATTAGGCAATCCGGTGGGAAGCACGTTGTTACGGCACCATACCGCTGAAAGTATAAGTACTGCTGCTTGATGGCAGGATTAAAGCGCTCGTAGTTTTATGCGATAAACGCTGCGTTAAACGCAATACGTTTGACGCACATCAATTTGCATCAGATAATCTAATTACCAAACACTCGTCTTACGCAGTGAGCGCAGCCGGCAAGCGCATCTTTGGTAATTAGATCAAAATAAAGTGAGATAATCGTTGCGATCCGGATTTCGCTCAACCCCTCGAAACATCCTCGAATGTCCTCGAAACTTCCAGAAGCTTACCTCAACGAGCGCGTCATCAATGATGTGCGTCCGTCTCACTTTGAGCCGCAGGAACGGCATGGGCGGAGCGGCGCCGACCACCGCGTGCAGAATGGACACGCGCCGCTCCGAATACATCCGAATCCGGTTCTCGTAGTACAAGCCGAGCGACTTTGTCGCCGCCGTCAGTATAAAAGGGTATTTTAGGAACGCGAATTTCTTACCTGTGATAGAAAATTAAATATGGAATAAAGTTAATTTAGCAACATAAGTATTTATTAAAAAATTGTTGAGGCTCTAAAATACTTTTTTTTTAGAAACAAACAGTCTTACACAATAATTTTGCATTTTAGGTAAAGCTAAGGATGTTAGTGGCAAATTTCTTTATTTTAGTTTTAATCAGAATGAAACTTTAACAGATATTTAAACCTAATAAATTATTTAAAGAAATAGCTGAAAGAATCTCAAAAAGTGTATCATCACGAACTGCGACTGTTGAGCCACTCGCCACTGTTCATAATTGAGATGAGATATACATACATACTCAAAGTAGATACTATCATTAATAAAGCAGAATAGGATTACACGGCCAAATTACGAATAGTGGCGAGTAGCTCAAAAATGAACTAAAATAATTTCCTTGCTCAACCGCGACCTTATGATAGTTAAGCTTATGCAAAATATACGTGTTCATGCAGTTCCTCCACCTCCACACTGTAAGAACACACACAAATCACACAAACTCATCTATCACCTCCACCTCACCACACTGACGCGTTTCGAACTCAACCAGAGCTCATCTTCGAGTAACACAACCGTACACCATGCTACCAGATATTAGACTAACAAACCACAACAACCGTTTTAATTTGTCACTGTAACTCCCCAAGTACCCACCTATATTTTTTTCTCAAACACAACAAAACTACCCACAAAATATTAATAAATTTTAATCGTCCTTTAAATTTTTATTTATTATCCTGTCAAGGCGAGTTTATTAACTGCCATTGCTGAAATTAGACCCAAGCCGTAGCAAGGGAGATGATGGGAGGTGAGGTGGTGGTGATAGATGGGTTTGTGTGATTTGTGTGTGTTCTTACAGTGTGGAGGTGGAGGAACTGCCTCTACACGCATAATTTGCATAAGCTTAACTATCATAAGGTCGCGGGTGAGCAAGGAAATACTTTTAGTTCATTATGGACCTCCGCAAAGTAACGCCTGATTCAATAAATTAGCTCAAAATTCCTGTTCATGACTGTACATTTACTTACCATTACTAATTTCTGTTTTATAATTGGCATAATCTTTATCCATTTCTATAGTATCACTAAGGGGCTCATTGTAGAACTCCTCGAATGGCAGGTATGGTTTCCTAGCGTCTAATACATTTACATCTAGTTCAATTGCTGAAACAAAAATATTACATTATAAATACATACATTACATTACTATCTTCAATAACATAATAATTTCACCCATGAATAACCCCCACATAGCAAAATTTAACGAGTCGTTAATATACAAGAATTGCTCCTTGAAAAGTATTAAAGATAGATAAATATCTCGATAGCTACGCTTCTTCAATAGCGATAAGACATGAAACTTTCAGCTTCCTTGCACATATTTCATGGTAAAACCGCCTAAGTAGCGTCGTCTCCACTGTTGAAGTGGTTTTTTTTTATTCGACTGGATGGCAAACGAGCAAGTAGATCTCCTGATGGTAAGAGATCACCACCGCCCATAAACATCTGCACCACCAGGGGTATTGCAGATGCGTTGCCAACCTAGAGGCCTAAGATGGGATACCTCAAGTGCCAGTAATTTCACCGGCTGCCTTACTCTCCACGCCGAAACACAACAGTGCAAGCACTGCTGCTTCACGGCAGGATTAGCGACCAAGATGGTGGTAGCAATCCGGGCGGACCTTGCACAAGGTCCTACCACCTGCAAAATTTATTATTAAGGTTATAATATTATTTGTTTTTATTAGCGATACGCGTGCTCAGCTTGTCGTGACTTATGGTAGTTGCGTTGCGATGGTTGGCACCACACGCTATTGGCTTATACAAGCGACCAAGAATTTCGTATGGTTGGTCGGATTCACCGGTGGTCCAGTTGGTAGGACAAATCCGTCGAGTAAAGCCACAGGAGGTCCATACATCTTTGAATCTAAACCAATAGGTGGTTATAGGTTACCTAGGGGGTCAGTGGGTTGTTGCTGACGCGAGTTCTTGAGCGATGTCAGCGGGTAGAGATGATCCAACGCGTCACCCAGCGGGTCCAGTTGGCTCGTGATGACGATGGGCTCCTCGCGAAGGGTATTCGGCTCCATCACGCCGGCTAGCATGCTCGCGTAGTATACTATCTGCGAGGGTGAGGAATGATACTTTAATGGCTGGGGAAAGACAGTAAATAGCAGATTGTACAACAAGAGCATAAAACGAGCCATTTTACCCGAGACGTTCACGTTACGTCGTTTCACGTCGAGGGGAAACTGGGTTTAATGCTAGAGTTTTACACTCTGCTTTTCACTTCGATTGCGAGGAGATTAAAAAGCAACAGTGGAAACAATTGTTCATTTACTAGGTACCTTTTATTTTTCATGCATTGCTATATAATTAAATATTTTTAGTTTTATTGATTTATTTTCATTGATTTCATTGATTTTTAGTTTTATATAAATTAAAAATTATTAAAAAATATATTCATATAGAAACTTTTTTGTTCGTGGCTGTTGAAACGTGATTGCCTTGGTCTTAGACAAAGATTTGATATTGGTGCAAGTGACGGCCTAGTGACCTTAATAAGTGACCTTTTACCTTCATGAGCTTAGTGGCCAATGTGACGCTCTCGTCGTCCTGCACCTGGAAGTTCCTTGTGTAGTTGGTGGAGATGATCCTGAGGGTGATCAGCTGTTGCAGCGTCTCTAAGATATGCTGCAGACTGTCCTTGCAGTGCGCCGCCCAGATCCGGGCCAATTTGGCTTGGCCTGGCAAACAAATAACGATGAACTACATTTCACCTGGCTAAAATTGCTTGCTTGCTCAGAAAGGTAAAAAGATTAATCTGCATTCACATTTCTCTGTCGTGTTGTGTTGTTATGCTCTCCGTTTCGCCCTCTCTCTCTCTCTCTCTCTCTCTCTCTCTCTTTTTACTTACAGCTTCTGATGTGACACAACACTGGCCGTTACAATACAACACACGGCTTAAGATAAATGGGAACGCAACCATATAAAATGAATGACACCGATACCGTTCTGATGCGTCACGATCACGACACAACACGACAGATAATGTGAATGCGGCTTTAGTTTTTTGATATACCCAAGCCTTCGCAAAATAACTAATATCGAATACTCAGGTCTGCTACCCCTTGAAACAGAGAAAAATTTAACCTCCAAGTCTGACTGCATTGACTTGTAAGTTTTTTTTTTTTTTTTCAGATACAGTCATCATAGAAAGAGAATCAATGTGACGTCATATGCAAGTAGCGCCATACCTGCTGCATAGAGAAAAGCGTTTTAGAAAAGAGACTAATTTATAGACTTTTTTTGAAATCACTAGAAATCCAATTTTCAACGCATATGCTGCCGTCACTGAATGAAGACACCCACCTTTGACCGGTAGATGTTTTGCGGCGTGACACAGCGCGGGCAAGGCAATCTCCAGGTAGTCGCTGCACCCGAGATCTGGCACTTCGAAGGCGATCACGAAACAGTTGACAACATCCTCCAGGCTCATCTTCTTTGTGATGCCGAGATCTATTTCCATGTTTTCCGCGAGCGTCGTCAACGCCGTCACTAACGCTGAGCTGTAGTATTCTGATGGCACCTGAGTAATGAAACATTTAAATAGTAGATTGATAACCAAGGGTGGAAAGTGACCCATTTTACCCGAGATATTTCTGGCGCTCGAACGAAGTGAGAGCGCCAATAGTTCGAGGGGAAATCGGTAATTTACTATATCTACTTTTCATTTCGACTGTGAGGAAAGTAAAATACCACAAAAAAAATTAGAATAATAATAAATTGAATTTACTTATATCCAACCTCCAACGGTATACCTTTTCGACTGGCCACTTGCCACGGCCGACTATAAAAAAAAAACAAGTTGGTCACTACCAAGGAGCTTATAATACAAAACTGGAGGTTGAACGCCGAACGAAGAAGTTTGACCTTTATTACTTATTTATATATTCCATGTTGGGCGTTCAACCTCCTCCTCCTTGGTCACGACGTGCATCTAGATGGCCATGCCGAAACGTGAAAAAAAGTGTCATTGACGTAACTCAATGAGGGCTATCGTTTTTTGTCTCACTAGATGGCGCACTGTTGCGTGAGGTTTTTAAGTATGGCTTTCAAAGTCTGTTATTACGGGCGTGAAAACAAAGTTTAGATTAAAATCATATTTAATACACCTTAAAACCGTACCATAAAAATATCGAGCAACCACAGTGTTGCATAGTCCCCGTTTTGTTCGGGAAAAAAGGAGGACAAATGTTTCCGAAACTGTCTCAAAACACAGACATTCATTGCCCCGTAACGCATAATTGCCATAATTAATTTCAGATATTGCAAAATATTCACAAAATTATTCTAATTATAAATAAACCCGCGTAGCTCACCCAAAAACTATGAGATTTGACATTTCGGAGACCTCACGCTACACTAGCGCCTCTAGCGGCGAATTCATACGCGATAGCCCTCATTATGTTCAACTCCGTGGATAATCGAAAAATTAAAAAAAAATACTTTCCACCCTAGAGATGAAAACGCAATTTTCCACCCGGCTATCTACCCATGAAAATTAAATGATCAGTTAGATTATCAGAACTAGTAGTATAGTCATAAGCCCTAAGTCGTCACTTCAGTCTTCAGAAGTTCACTTACTTTGGCTAGGTATTGGAATGCTCTGCGGCACGAAGCCACGTCGAGCCCGGGGCCCTCCAAACTGTCCACGTCCTTGTCCGGATCACTCGACGAGCACGTTGCTTTAGTCTCTTTATCACCTGAACAAGAAAATTGCATGCAAATAATAAAATATATATTTTTTCCTTGTAAATCATACAATTTTGGTAAAAATCTAGTCACTAGTCGACTAATCGACGCTGAGATGGCCGAAACCGTTCAGCGATTTCGGCTTAGTTAAAAATAAGGCCGCCTAGACTTTCGCCAGGTTCTCCCGACTAGTTGGTACATTTCTGATGTAAACCCATTAACCTGTCCTCTCCCAAAGGCACAAATTTGTGCCCAAATTCCTTTGATCCTGTTATCCTGGGAGATGACAGATTAACTACAAAAATAAAAACACAAAAACAATAAAAACTTTTAAATACACATAGATAATTCGTGAGTGGAAATTGTTCTAGAAAACTAACTCAATTTCTTGCAAGCCTAAACTGAGCCTTATTGTCTAATGGTGATTTTCCACCGGCGAGGCGAGCCGAGACGAGGCGAGACGAGAATTGAAATTTGTTTGTCAAGTATGCAATACCATACAAATTTCAATTCTCGTCTCGCCTCGCCGGTGAAAAATCACCTTAACACACTCGGAATCGCTTTAACGACTTCTTTCTGTCACACAGATGTGGATAAAAAGAGATGGTGAATGCAAATATGGCCACTGGGCTTTATACATCACAAATATTTTTTAAATCAGTGAACCAAGTGCAAGCAACCCTTGAGAACATTTCTTACCCTACCGTGTTTTTAACTCATGGAATGCACTTCCTGAACATGTGATGACACCTGACACCTTCAGTGAACAGTTTTAAAAATAGACTAGCCTCGTGGGCCCTCACGTACTTTATAAAGGACCAATTAACACCAAGAATAACGGCCGAATGTACTTTATAAAGTACACCTTGTTCATTGAAAAAATAATCTTGAGAATTTTGAAATAATATCCAAAATAACGAAGCTGGTGAACCACGTCTAGGGCGTAAGTAAAAAAGTCTGTTAAAAAAAGTCAGGGTCCAGGAGGACATACACGCATTAACTCTAAGAGCTGGTAGTGTATTAGGTATTTGAACAATATAAATAATATTTTTTCGATATCACGACATACCTTTGATTTTCATTTCACTATTTAGATCTGCATCGGACTGTGGCTTCCGCTGGAAACATCTGGCGAGTATGGCGGGTTGTGTGAACGCTTCTCCCAAAGCCCTGATGAGGGGCTGCGGCACTTTGGTCTCCAAGCATTCATCGCACAACTTGTAAATGTATTCCTCGGTCAATGGTGCCCCATCTAACAAGGATAAGATCTGTTCATCAAGTTCGGCAAAATAACTTTCTGGGCTGTGGATCAATTGGAGAAGCCAGCTGATATCGTCACTGTCTTTTCGAGGCATTGTTTCAACTGAGCCGTATCGACGTCGGGATAGCATTATTATATTTTATTATAGTTAAAAATAAAGTAACTACCAAAACTCGTATTTTTATATTATATTGTAATTACACTAAGGAAATCACTTCAAATTATTAAATAATGCCTCTTTTGTAAATGAACGAAAATCACATTAAAACCAATAATGTTTTAATGTAATTTTAATTTTTCATAAAGTTTTGTTTCGACATTACCACGGAATATGAATATTATCCACAGGGGCAAAGATGCGGGCATAAACTAGTCATTATAAAAAAATAAGTATTAATTAAAATTCACTTAACCTGTACATTGTCAATATCAATAACAATTCGCTTAAGTTAATTGCCTCATTATTGGTTTCAATGTGATTTTCGTTCATCTACCAAAGAACCATTATTTAATTTAAGTAATGATTTTAAGGGATTTCCTTCATGTAATTACAATATAATTAAAAAATACGAGTTTTGGTATATAGTTTAGTTACTTTTGACATCACATTCAGTTAGAAGGCGTAAGCAGTTGGAAGACTTAAAATTTTCATTGACTAATCTATCATCAGAGTTTATTGACAATGTACCTGTACAGGGTAAGTGAATTTTACAAATATTTATTTTGTCGGCTAAAATGTCAGACCTCGTAACTCCATCAGATCAAATTTTACAGGAGGCATAAAAATTTCACCACCAAAAATTTTGTATGACTCTTTTATTATAATAATAATAATCGAAAAATCATTAAATAAAAGCTAAAATCCATACTAATATTATAAATGTGAAAGTGTGTGTGTTTGTATGTTTGTCCTTATTTCACGCCGCAACGGAGCAACGGATCGGCGTGATTTTTGGCACAAAGATAGTTTATGGCCCTGAGGGTGACATATGCTACTTTATGTCCCGGAAAAATGCACAGTTCCCGACTTCCCGAGGAAACAGCGTGCGATAACCAAATTCCACGCGGACGAAGCTAGACTTGAACTCCCTTTAGTAACAAACTATAGATATATGTATATATTTTAACAGGTGACCCCTTGTATATTTCTTTACGCGGATGCCATTTTGAAATATTATATGTACCTACTTATATCAATGTCAGTCACTCCAATAATTCTTACGAATCTAATGGTATTTAATGTTGTAAACCGTTCAGCCGTTTAAGCTACATGAAGGACCAAAAAAATAGACATACATACACATACGCTCGCTGTCAATCTGGCTGTTACTTTTGAACTATAATAAGTATAATACTCATAATTTTCATGTGTATGAATCACTATAACAGCTATAACAACAAGTAATCAAAATAAATTGCTACACACACACTATGGTATGAGTAGGGAGTCCCTTACAAGTAACGTGATTTTGCGGCATTTTTATTGTTTTTTATAGGAGTCAATACCTACAATTGCCATTGAGTATGCAAGTTTAGTTTGTGTAGTTAGTTACAAGTGAATTTATTCCATAGTGTGTTTGTTATTTTTTTTTTCATCAATAAATTAAATTCGTATTAAGACAACTATTAAAACGCGACGCCTCGCCACATCGTCCGACGCAAATTCTATCTGCACCTGACTGTATGGAATCAATTAATACTGACACGCGTTGGATGGCGTGTGCAAGCGTGGTGTGACGTTGGGTTCTAAAAAGTATCTCCGCACCTTTATAAACAAGTAAAACTAGCCTAAAACCTTCCCCCCTTGCGTCGTATTCAGCTTAAACATCCTCATAATACCAGCAGCATTACCCCACAGACTGGGAATGGAGACTTATTCCACCAAATACGAGCTAGAGCGAAGGTCGCAACCCCCGTATCGCGCGTGTTTAAATTAAACTTACTACTATGACTTTGAGATCTGCTATCATCTTGCTGAGAATCTTTATGACTAGTTTCCGGTATCTCCTTTGATTGTGCTGCTTTGCTGGATGTGGGTAGTTCCGATTTTTCATCATGGCTTCTTTTTTCTTTTTCCGTGCATGCCATTGAAGGGCTACAACAAGCAGAAAATAATGCAAAATGCATGCATTACGTCGGTGATACTGCAATACTGCGTAACTAACATTTTCCATGAAGTAAGTAATTTCACTGCAGTAAGTACTAACATTGTACTGTTCTGACAATGAAAATTATACCTTATGGAAAATGTTAGTTACGCGGTATTGCTGTATCACCGACGATTTGGTATTACCCTTTTTTTTTTGTTAAAATAAAATGTTCTAGTTCCTGCCAGATTGTTTTAAAAAATAAACTCTATATTAGTAACAAAAATAATAACACTTTTTGATTCATTAACAAAGTTTACAATAAATAATCATTTGATCTATTGAGGACAAAAAAATATTATGGACCAAAAACAGACATTACTTATATACTTCAGGGAAAATAAAATATTTACTGCCATGCTATGAGTGGTTGCAATAATTTTGCCAAAGCTCAAAAATCAGACTTTTGATATTGAATTTTGTATAACTTTTTATTGTACACAAAACACATGAAATTAACAGATAGCGAGAGAAGGAGATATACAAAGACAAACTTATCCATTAAAGGAATCTTTTCCATCTTCTGTTCTTCTGATATTTCAAGAATATGTCATTTATTTTAAGCATATTATGGTATATTCAATGTAATATTTGAATGGATTTGGTTGGCTGTTTTACCTGGAGCAGGACTCACAAGAGCTGGACTCTGTCCGAGGCACTTTGTTCGGTAAACTGTCACATAGCCTTGCCTCTTTATAAAATAACTTTATGGCCTCTGCAGCTGCTTCATTTGGAGTCAAGTTTCGAGCCTGTACAAAGAATATAATTGTTCGATTAGTCCTTATTGATATTTCAAATATAAATATTTTTGTATGTTCTGTAAAAATTTTGCATTTTGTATCAAATCTTCCAAGTTTAGTTATATTTACTTTAGGCTGCTATTTACTCTTAAGCTACTAATAATTCTCAAGCAAACTAAGCCATTATAGTTTTTCTCGAAGTTTGAGATACTTACTACCACCATGAATTCTTAAAAATTTCAAACAATTAATTTAGGTTTTAGAGGGGGCGGGGGGATGCTCAATATTTGAGTTGAGTGTATTTCGAAAACAGATCACTGAATCGAAAAATGATCACAATAATTTTAAAAGACTATCCAACGACACCCCACACCATAGGTTTGACGAGAAAAAGAAAATCACCCCCATTTTACGTCCAGGGGAAGAACCCTAAAAAAATTTCAGCTTTCTAGCACTGATAATCTCTGAGCAAAGCCGCAGATGGACAGATAGACAAACAGACAGACATGGCGAAACTAAGGGTTCCGTTTTAGTCATTTTGGCTATGGAACCTTAAAAACCATTGTTCAGTAAAAATATTTTGATAAAGCTGTGGTACAGATGTAATGGGTACTGAAGCTATCGTACAGCCGTTTTGATCTTTGACACTAAATAACAAAGTTCCATGAATGAGTGGTTGACACTTTAGTTTGGGTGCTGTTGTATTCAGACCATGTAGATTGATGTAGTCCAGCGATTTAATCTATGGCCTCTCATTTCAAGTTGAGGACTGTGGAAGCCTGGGCTCATATCCATAAATGTTTATTGGAAATATAGGTGAGAAAAATAACAAAGTGAGAAACCTGCATCAGTTAAATAGTGGGCAAAATCTCCAGTCCATATGAGCCCTCATTGGAACTACAGCCTAAGCTTTCCCATTCTGAGAGGAGGCATGTGTGTGCCCAAAAGTTTTAAATTTTATGAAAGAATAAAAAGTGATTTAAGACTAACGAAATAATACTTAGTTTGAAATTTGCAACATAAGACATGATAATGTCACATTGATACTTAACAGGATGTCAAAAAGTTGCAAATTCACTTTCTTATTCAGACACAAACTCTTTCTTTAGTGTACGAAAATAACATTCTATTAATATACTTTATTATTATCAGTGTTGCTCTGATTTGGATCAAAACTTACCTCTCCGCTGGAAGCACAATACTGGTTGTCACAGTTGGAGTTACCACAGCCATCCAACAGCTGATAAAAGTACCTCTCAATCAACTGTTTCGCAGCAGCTCGCTTCATTATGTCTTCTCTATCGCTTGAATGTTTGTCTGTGCATAAACCAGGATGAGACACAGAATCACTTGGGGCTGTGTTATTACTTGACGATGGTGCTTCGCTCCCCCTGATATTATTTAAAAAACAAATCACGTGTTGTATTTTCCGTCGCATCGGCCATCAGCCGCAGATAAGAACAAAAACAAAACGCGAAAATAGCAAGTAATGCCTAACATAACCTTGTCGGACCTGCGCATCATAATATTTATAAATAGCAATAAAAGTACGTTTAAAGAATATTCTACTTATAATCTAATTTAAATTCTTAAATAAACGAGCATATTATATTCGCCACAAGGCATCGCGGAATCGCATATTTACCTTGAAGCTTCGTCAGTTTCGCTTTTTGAGTTCATAGAAGTTAATTCTTTCAATTGCTAAATATCTTTTACTCGATACACATAAATGCAACACGAGGGACTGGTACCTTCGACATTTATTGCGATATTATAATGTTTTCATAACACTAACCACACAAAAAATACCACTAATTATTCTGTTCTATTCTGTGATCTGTCAACCATTTTGAACAATCTGCAATCTGGATTCCGCTCCATTTCAGGCGCGGAAGACAGTTTTTAGAAAAATTCGCAATATTGGTTGACACTGGTAATTGGCTTCATGAATATAGATAATCGTTGAAAATGTTTTAACTAGTTTCAACTATAAACCAGATGAAAATTTTGTGTGGATAGACCATTAAACTATTTACGCTGTGAAGCAAGAGATCTAGGAAAATACAGAGAACTTTACGTAAGTTGAAACTTAATACATAGATAAATTACTACCAACACTACCGACATACTTTGATACTGGAGAGTGCCTGCTTTAACATTGGTTTGAAGTTTAAAGGTTTTTTTATTTAGAAAAGCAAAAATGAATGACGAGGAACAATTAGGTATATTCTTGACAGTTTTACCGGCAGTTATATGTGGCACCAAATTGTAGGAAAAATCTTCAAAGCTCGTCTTTAGGTCGCCCTTAGATTGCAATTCGCAATGATCAGACAAATCTTACGCATAAAATGAACGAACACCAGTCGAAAAAAGCATGGTAGTAGAATCTTTCTCTCTCACTTGGTTATCTGCGATCAACAATTACCTGAAGAAAGCCCAAATGGATAACATTACGACCCAGAAAAGACGCGTTTGGCGAAGAATGACGAGAAAAGCCGATCCCAAATGAAATAGGATAAGTGAGGCTAAGCAAAGGAAAATAAGAGCAAGAAAGTAGCACTTATCGTGTTTTGTTTTCAAATGAAAGCCAAAATTTCTGAGCATGTTTGACAAAATAATATTTGTATTACATTGCATTGTCTTTATTAGGCTTCGAATAAGACTTCAGTAATCAGTAATCAAGCAGAGGATCGTGGATTCAATCAAACTCCGGCTCGCACCTCTGAGTTTTTCGAAATTCATGTACGGAATGACATTTGAAATTTACCACGAGCTTTACGGTGAAGGAAAACATCGTGAGGAAACCTGCACATCCGCACACCTGCACAATCCGCACTGGGCCCGCGGCGGAACTACTGCCCAAGCCCTCTCATTCTGAGAGGAGGTCTGTGCCCAGCAGTGGGACGTATATAGGCTGGGATGATGATGAATCAGTAATCAGTCATTTATTTGCTCAAACATGGTATGTGCAGTCGCCATCAGATATTTCGGAGCGGCCAAGGTGGTCAAAAATGTCGATACATGAACTCTAATACCTTAATAATAGAGTGCATGTGCCGATATTTTTGACTACCTTGGCTGCTCCGAAATATCTGATGGCAACTGTACATAGACATAATTGTTATGTTACAGGTTTATGGAACTATTACATGTTTTGACGCAAACACATGCAAATATAAAACTAGTTTAGTGTATCGCATAACAGAACTTAACGTCTAAGACTGACTTGACTTAAAATCTAGAATGATTGTTAATTGTTATAGCAGTGTTACTTTATTTATTACTAGCCCATTGCCCGCGACCCCTGCGTAGAATTCATTTATCACTAAGTACTACTATACTATCACTATCCCGCGAGAACTATGCAATTTTCTGGGATAAAAACTATCCTATGTAATTCTCTGAGACTCGAATTATCTATAAACGAATTTTATCTAAATAGATAAATATATTGAAGTGAAGTAGTAATAAGCAAACAAACTTTACTTTAGTTTAGTTCATTAGTTACTTTGTGAAGAAATAAATAATAATCCAGTATGTCGCAATGTGATCTTTGACAAAAGATGGTATTTTTGTAATGCTGCAATTATCCTAACCAACAAAAAGTTTTTCACCCCGACTTTGTCACTTCAAAGTTCAATATCTCAAAAACGTCTAAACCGATTTTGATGAAACATGTCTAAGAACCATTGCTAGAAAACCTGATTTCAAATAAAAGAAACCGCATTCAAATCGGTCCACTCGTTTAAGAGCTACGGTCCACAGACAGATACACAGACATACAGACACACAGAAACACCCCTCTTTTTACGTCGGGGGTTAAAAATTGTAAGCAAAATTGAATTAATCTGCCTTCAGCTCATAATTTAGCGTAAACCCTCCAGCGTTTATATAGGCTTCTTGGTTACTACCACAGGAAATTTCAGGGAAAGAAACATTGAATGAAAATAAAAAAATACTTGCAGTACTAGCGACACCTATTTAATATTTATCGTTTTCATCAAAATGGTTTGAAAAATTTGGATCATGCTATAAAACACTGGCGTAGTGCGGGCTCTGTATTAGTCATCATTCAGTTGGGTGACACTATTTACCGGCACGGATAATACCGATATGGAAATACCGCCCCAATATTTCGTGTACACGCCCATACAAACAGGTGTCAAACTGATAAGAGTTTCTATGGGAGTGTACACAAAATAATATGTCGGTGTTATACGGCCGGCAAATAGTGTCACCCCATTCAGTTTAACATTTGACAGCTAAACTTTCGAAATTTAGTGCAACTACTATATACTACTGGGTATTATATATATATGGGTATGGGTATTAGTGGTTGTATGTGGCTTTTTGCAGGATAATCAAAGTTTCCAATAAAGCAGTAGTAACTGATCACTCCATGAATACATACACGTAAATACTAAATTAGTTCCAGAACTCACTTCGTATACAATAAAACTATACTTAAGTATTCTCGAGAGAAGCGGTGACATTTGTAGGAACATACTTACAACAGTTTTAGTTAATAATGTTTTCGTAACTTGTAGAATAATGAAATTTCAGTTGAAAGCTGATATATAGTTTTTGAAAGTCTTTGGACTGAATTGTAAGTTATAATAAAATTATAAAACAAAATCATAAAACTGATGTTTTGGGTTATAATTCATAGATGTCGCATGTGCCTCATGTTCATGCCTTTCGATTTTGTTTGCATTATAATGATTATACTTGGTCAAATACGTCACGCATCAAAACGTCAAAAATATGTCAGTTTGTGTTGTGAAATAGAAAAAACTTACAATTAACAGATTTATTGCAAACAATTAATACAAAGATTTTAATTTAAACATTTCAGTACCTCAAACCAGTGAAGATGACCGAGGTTTTACCAGCGGAAGAAGTTCAAGAGGACCGTGTGGAAACCATCTTAAAGGGGTTTCAAGTGTATCCTTTTGCAATCAAGATAATTTTTCATCATACTCTCATTACATTATTCATCTTGATGCGTTATAAATTATGTGCGTCACTAAGACAAGGCAAGTTATTCCCATTCGCTCGCATCGACACTTCATTGTGTTGTTTTTTATTTTTTATCTAACAGATGGCTTGCAAATATATACATCATCTACAACTTTTTCTAAATACACCTATAATGCCATGTGCATTGTTGGCAGAAAACAAAAGAGCATAGGTCTATTAATCTCACGATCAAATATTTTATTTTGAAACCAAATAGTATTTTCTTTACCATTGCCACTGGCTCTGTTAAATGAAACCAAGAGCCCTTTAGTTTACCAGGATGTCTTGGAATCTGTTTCTAAATGGCAATTTACATAAATTTGAAGTACCAAGGAAAGAGTGATTACATGTATTGATATTGTATTTTTCACCTATGATGAGTTCTGTGGCACTTAAAAATTTTCCGAATTACGCATTCTTTTTTTTTATCTAGTATTTTAACGAGGCTTTAGTACACCAAATGTGACTATGTCAGCCTCATGGGGAGCCTCAGTTATATACACCACACTTACTATGTTCTTAAAATATTTTGAAGCAAAATAATAAAAAAAACTATATATTTTAAAAATATATAGCAATATCAGTGTTCATTAAATAGACTCCATCGAATATGATACAAAAATATTTATTTTATTAAATGACGAAATGTGTGAAACGGAACAGAATAGTGACGTGACACCACATTATCGGCAATTGCCGCGGTTCATTATTCGATAACAGTAAACACTGATATATTTTAAAATTTTAAACAAAACTTGCAAGATTTTGTAAACGCGCCAACAACACTTCACCACCATTTACAACTTACAAAATGCTGAAGTTGCTGGAGGATGCGTGCCAACATGTCACTGGCAAAAACTGGGCAAAAGTGGTTGATAAAACAAAAAATATTATACAGGACTACAGGACTGTGAGCATTTCGTTCGGATAGACAGGTTGCAAGATGAATTGATCATCAATGTCGCCGATGATTCAGATACCACAGATTCTGTCAGTAGTAATGAGGGTGCAATTTCTTCTGCAACTGGTGAATAAAGAAATATTTGTATTCTTTGTTTTATTTAAACATGTAGATTAGCACATACAATACTTTCTATTATATAGGTATTATGGTAGGTTGGTATATAATATATTTGTTTGCCGACCATACTTTGCTATGAAAACTGCATGCTGATAACGATCTCTATTAGCTGATGTAACCAGACTTTACAAATAGCAAATAAAGCCGAATGAAGCCGTATGGGCGGAAAGCTAGAAAAATAATATTTTTTAAAATATAATGCAACTTCTCCAAAAATAGGCACTAATAGCTCTTAGAAAAATCGATAGTTCACTCGATAAATGGTACATCTCTAAAACTGACAAACTCAAAACGTCACAGAACTCATCATAGGTGAAAAATACAATTGTGTTGATCTTAGCTTAGATATTCCACATATATTAATAAAATATTTCTTAAACAATAACTTGAACAGTAATTGGATGAATTTGCGAGATGCAGACTCTGGTAAGTTTTTATTTATTTTACAATATAAATTTAAATAAATATATAAGGCCGTCTTGCAGGAAAAAATAAATCTAGATTTAGTAGTTAATCCAGGCTTAAGCTTAACAGTTCCATACAATTTGACACTACTAAACTGAGCTTAACGCTGACTTGAGATTTATGTGTTTACTGCAAGTGGGCCTAAAAGGTTAGTAGATGTCAAATGGTACCAAAGAGCTGACTGCTTCCAAGGACAAAGAATTAGCTTGGTGGCTATTCAAAGAGGAAACATTGCCAGCTTCCTCCGGACCTAAGGCAAAGACTTGTATTTTTATGTAGGTATTTTAAGTTTAGTGTAGTTTTATTTATGTAAATAGGTTTAATTAACTTGTTATAATGTTATTGTTAAGACATTTTGCACAGACAATATGACAAAATTCGCCTGGAACAGATGCATAGGCCTGATTGATTGATTGCTATATTTAATTTTGATGTGGGTATTTCTCTACTAATTGGAAAATTTGAATTGTCCCCTGCAACTGACTGTTTTTTGGGGTGTTTGAAAAATTGTAACTAAAGAGGTAGTTTTATTTTTGGTATAATATTAGACAAGCTTAAAAATATGTGTGTTTTTAAACACAGAAACATTTTTCTTTGACATTTATTTTATCTCAACACGTTTTTCCAAAAAATCCAAGGACAACAGTTTTCCAATTAGTTAAGAAATGCCCATGTACGAATATCCATTTGAAAATATTATTTATATACAGAAAAATCATATAAGTTTCATATGGAGATAGTTTTTATGTGGAAAAATATATAAGTTCCAGAGGCCATTTAATAAAGGAATTCTTTGCAAATGAAATCATGGGCAATAGCTGTTTAGTATAGAAATAAATTAAGACCCTCACAATGTACGATACAGCGCCATCTATAGTTCATCTGCTGAACTAGATAGCTTGCTAATTAATCAAAAGTGATCAATTTTGGACTTTGACTGATTCAGGTAAATATTTTGCAGTTCTTCAAGTTATTCCACTTGCTATCTCCAGGTCATCAATGTAGTGAGAACGTTTCATATTTGAGAGTATTTAATTTTCCTGTTACAGGTAAAGTGATCTGGCAGTACGGAGGATAAAGTCCAAAACCAACCGGTGTGGATTTCGGGCACCCAACTTTACACACAAGGATGTACAATAAAAAGGAATTTTCAACAGAGGTTTTTCCAAACCGTTGGAGTTTTTTTTTTTACATTCATACTTGAATATAACAGGCGGACTGACGGAGGTCATATTAATATTTCTTCAATTAAGTTATTCCACTGCTAGGTCAAGGTGAGCAATGTAGTTCATATTTCAGAGAGAATATCAATGTCCTTCTCAGGAAAGTATTTGGAGTACAACGAGGTGGAGCATGATCGTGTGCCGAAGCGCATCCTCAAGTGCCGCGTGTGTCTCGAGAGATGAATTTCAGCTCTATCGAGTCCATGGAGAGATTCCGACTCGAACAGGTAATCAGGCGTTACTTCGCGGAGGTCCATATTAATGAATTGAAACAATTAAGCAAAGTAAATTAAAAAAAAGGTCAAAGGGTGAGCAAAGTAATTGTTTCAGTCATAGGTATGGTGGAAACTTGTAGATAGTTGGCATTGATCACTTTTTTACAATGTGGTCTAAGTAATTGCAAAACCATTTTAAGGAATAGGTTTATTCAATCATTTTATAACATTTTAGTAAAAAAATACTAAATGATTGTGTGTATATTTGCAAAATAACGTTTGACCTTTGTTTGACTTTCATTGTAAATAAACGTTATGTAACTAAACCACCTTATCCTAACACTGACAGGTGAAAGTGATAGAGGGCACTACGTTTTTAAATAATTGTGACGGGCAAGGATAACCGTAGTTTTTAACGCCATGGCAACTATGGTTAGATAAATTTCCGGTAACTTATAAATAGGAGAAAAAATTAAAAACCCATCTAAAACCAAAATCCTTCAAATTCGCCTATTTTATGAAAAAAATATTGCAAGACACCATGTTACTGACCGAAGCACTACCGCTGTCCTGAATAATCTTATTAGTGCGCCAGTTAGATTATCAAAAAATATTGGAAACGTAGGGGCTGTTTCACCACCCATTGATTAATTTTATTTGACGGATAAATGTGATGCCGTCTCCGTCTATTGGAACAAAACAAACAGAGACGGCATCACATTTATCCGTCAAATAAATTTAATCAATGGATTGTGAAACTAAGGGTATTCTTTCTTTTGTCAATTAAACAAAAAATTATGGAGGTAATAAAAGCTGTTAAAGTTCCACGAGACGTCACGCCACGGCACTTTTTAGCACGGTGTGTTGTCATTGGCCGAACTTTGACGCGCATCATCTTTGTAATTTTTTCTCCTGCTTGAGTCCAGTCACTTGGATCTTTTAAAGATGTCCTCAAATGTAAAACAACAAACAGTCAGTGTCAGTCAGTGTGTAAATAAACAGTCTTAGATTTGTCGCTATTGGCCAAAATTTGCTTAAAAGAAACTTTATATTTTCAGAAAGTGCTCTTCAAAGGCCGCTGCCTAGAAGAGTGGTTCTTCGAATTCGGTTATGTCATCCCAAACTCCACCAACACATGGCAGTCGGTTATAGAATCGGCGCCTGAATCTCAAATGATGCCTGCTAATGTATTAAGTAAGTATTTTATTAGAGCAGAAGTATTTCTCTAGTTTATTTGGTAAAAATCATCTAACCACCTCGCTCGGTCCACTGAGCGAGCGAGCGAAAAATCCACCAATAGAATTGCATAAAATTTCCGCCCCTCTTCAGTGGGCAGGGAGTTCGTAACTAGCTTAAAATTCATACAAAACCGGAAAGCGCAGTGCGGACACAGAGCAAGGAAGAGTAACGGGGAAGCGGGGCGGAGAAACGAGCGCAAGTGGGTAAGCGGGGAAGCTCTGGATCTCCGCTGTGCGTTACTTTCTCGCTCCGCTTCGCTAACTCCGCTCATGTGGACAGAAACAGTCCGCAACTCCGCCCCGCATTACGCCCTCGCTCCGCTCCGCTCCAGTGGACAGGCAGCAACAAGGAAGTGGACAAGAAATTCGTCTATATTTAGTTCGGTGATCTTTATAACGAATAGGGTAATAGTGTAGGGATATTTCGGGGGCGAACAATCGATCTATTGGTTTTATCTCTGGGAACGTGTTAAAGTTTTACACCGAAGGAAACATTTGCTCACCCTTAAAAATGAGTTTCCATTCTTTGCCAATGAGCTATCGCGTACGAATTCTCCACTAGAGGCGCTAGTGTAGCGCGAAGGTCTCCGAAATGTCAATCTCATAGTAATTGGGTGAGCTACGCGGGTTATTTATAATTAGAATAATTTTGTGAATATTTTGCAATATCTGAAATTAATTATGGCAATATGCGTTCCGGGGCAATGAATGGCTGTGTTTTGAGACGTTTTGTCTTTCGAAAAAGCTTTGTCCTCTCCTTTTTCCGAACAAAACGGGGAATTTGCAACACTGTGGCATGCTCGATATTTTTATGGTACGGTTTTAAGGTGTATTAAATATGATGTTTAATCTAAACTTGGTTTCACGCCCGTAATAACAACTTTGAAAGCATACTAAAAACCTCACGCAACAGTGCGCATCTAGTGAGACAAAAAACGATAGACCTCATTTTTCGTAAAAACAAAATGTTAAAGCGGCTTTCTAGACGCTTTACAGGCCCCGCCAATTTAGACACGACAAAGGGCCTGCCCTCTTGTTCTAAGAGGAGGCCTGTGGGCTAACTACGAAAATTCGAAAATTGAAGCGTTCGTACCGTCCCTCGCACTCTCGTATTAAATAGTATACCTACTTGTGTCGGCGGGACGGTACGATACGAACTTCGATTTTAGAATTTCGTAGTAGCCCTGCTGTTTCACTGATCATTGCCAATTTTATGTGGCAGATAAAAAAATTATCATGGAACTGACACCGAATTGGACCTAGTCCAAACTAAGCAAAGCTTGTACTATGATTGGCAACGGATAAACATACTTATTATTACTTATATAGATAAATACATACTTAAATACATATTAAACATACAAGACCCGAGAGCAAACATTAGTCAAAGTCAAAGTCAAAATATCTTTATTCAATTTAGGCTATAACAAGCACTGAATGTCAAAAAATAATCTACCACCATCTAGTATTATTCATACAAATATCTGCCCCGGCCGGGGACCGAACCCGGGACCTCAAGCTTCATAGTCAGGTTCTCTAACCCCTTGGCCATCCGGTCGTCGAATATGTGATGCAGTCTCTGTTATTCGGACTGATTTTATCTGTCACATAGAATTTAACATTTTGTGGTGACCTAGGCCCTAATAGTTTTTACTTAAATGAAACGATAAGTTATTAAAAATAGTATATTTTGAAATATGGTACCTACCATAATTCCTGACTAATATTTTAAATGCCAATATATAGGTATGCGCCCAAAGGAAGATCAGCGCCGTGGTTTAGTCGCAGTAGGTCCTTTGGCAGTACAAATGAAGGAAATTTATTAGTATGAAAGTAATATAACTAAAGGAACTACTAAGAATAATCCCCGTTTAGGGCCAGTACAGACGGACGTATTCCAGCTGCAACGTAACTGCCAACTGCCCATACATTTCAATTGCAGTCAGAGTGCAGCTGTGCCGACTGCAATCGAACTGCAACGAAAAACGTTTGGGCAGTCGGCAGTTGCGGTTACGTTGCAGTTGGAATGCAGTCCGTTTGTATTGGCCATTACAAGACTGGCAGATTGTGATTTCGGACCATTTCGTGAGACATGCGGATTTATAAACGATTTAATTCTTGTTTTTAAAAACACCCCCACGCAAAAAGAGGGGTGTTATAAGTTTGACCACTATGTGTGTCTGTCTGTGGCACCGTAACCGTACCTAGCTTTTAAACGGGTGGACCGATTTGAATGTGTTTTTTTTTATTTGAATTTTCTAGCGATGGTTCTTAGACATGTTTTTTTTGTACTATGTTTTCACGAAAACTTCTCTTTCGTTCTTTAATGCGTTTAAAACTTATTTTCTAATAATACTTTCATTCCAGTGGAAACGTCGTGATTGAAACCAAGTTTTTCGACGGCGATCTCCTTTTAACCACCTCGAAAGTGAGACTCTTCTACGTGTAACCGCCCTGCCGACCAACACGAGCATTTACTAGTCAATACTTTTAACGCATTTCTACACGTATTAAAATAAACAATATCAATTATTTCTTTTTTTTTGTTGTAGTTAGACGCTTAATTGACAGGGTCCGGAATTTCAGTGGCTTTAATATACTTTTCTAAATGTTTACGGATGATTGCATGGGAATTCGAGATTGTTCCATAT
>NC_133473.1:6900756-6943229 GCF_025370935.1 Choristoneura fumiferana
CAGCACAATTTTACTTTTAGTAATGCGATTTAAAACATTGAACGTCTTAAATCGTTTTTTAACAACAATGTTTTAAGCTGCATTCACATTTATCTGTCGTTTTGTGTTGTGATGCTCTGTCGCTCTCTCTCTCTATCTTATAGCTTTGATGTGACACAACACAAGCCGTCACAACACACTGCATCAGATATAAATGTGAACGCAACCATATAAAATGAATGAAACCGATACCGTTCTGATGCGTCAGGATCACGACACAACACGACAGATAATGTGAATCCGGCTTTACTTATTTCGATGGTCCTGGTTTCTTTCTTTGTATAATTTAATTGGAGAGTTCGTATTCCTAACTCAAATAGGCGACTTATTCGTAACTCGTAACTACGTTTATCTTGCATTAGATTGGTTCCGGTGACCTTAATTTTTTTACCTAAAAGAAACGAGAGATTTTAAAAAGAGTCCAGCATGATCCAGCATCTTATATGCACGTATTTTTTTAGAAATAAGTTTTAATCGTGACGGAAGTGTGAATGTAACTGTATAGGTAAAAAACTTAAGAAGATGACCTGTTGTACTTATTGAGTAATTTTATCATTATGTTTATTCCAAACAAAATAAATGGTATTTTGAATGTACGACATCCAATAGCCTGTCACGCTGCCACGTAACAAAATTACGGATTTTTTTGCTTGTCCAGTTACACTTTAAACTATAATAAAAATCATAATACAAGTTATTTAAAAAATTAAACCACAGCTTCCACTCTTCATCTTCAGCTAATTTAGTTGTTGTAGAACTAGGGGGGTTCCCGCCCTGATTGTCGCCCACTTAGGGGTGACAACCGACCGTGAATATCAGTAGTGCCACTTATAAAAATTCTAAAACTGTGGCAGATTGCCACAATCAAAAAATCATCAAAATCATTGTGGCTGATTCGAGTTTTGGGGTTACACCTACAATTTCCAACCCGGTGCCACCCATGCTACGCCACGGGGACACCCTCGTGTTGGCTGGTGTTCATGGGCGGGGTGATTGCTTTCCATCAGGTGATTCACATGCTCGTTTTCCCCATAGTATATAATAACCTAACCAACAAAAAGTTGGAAAACCTCTGACTTTGTCTCTTCAAAGTTCAATATCTCAAAAACTGCTAAACCGATTATGATGAAACACGTCTAAGAAAAACCAATGATTTCAAATAAAAAAAACCGCAGCCAAAAAAGGTCCACCCGTTTAATAGCTACTTTGCCACAGACAGACAGACAGACACACATAGCGGTCAAACTTATTTATAACACCCCTCTTTTTGCAGCGGGGGTTAAAAAAACGTCTTGTGCACTACTACGAGTACATACAACAGGTCATCTTAGTTTCTTACCTAGATCAAGGACCATATGGGTCCTTGCCTATATATAGATAGTAATCGCATTTGTTTCTATAACAAAACCGGCACAGGAGATGTCACAGGGTACCGAAGAGCTGACAGCTTCCAAGGACAAAGAATTATAACTGGTATAATTAATCAAAGATCAATCCGCTTAAAAGTAGTTCTATTAATTACTTACTTAGGTATAGTTGGGGTCATATAGCTGTCGCATCAAATATTATGTGTGGTGTTCTTATGATTAGCATCATAAAGGTATATTAGATAAATTGAATGTATTAGTAATATGTATGACTTCTACTTTATGTACACTCAAGGAAACTGAATCACGTACTAGGGTGGAGAACCGTTTCATACTTATTTCGCTATGATTTCTTTGGCAAATGTATGGAATGTCAACATGACATTAGTAGCACAAAGGTTCCACCCTGGCACGTGGTTCAGTTTCCTTGACTGTACGGCACCCTTTGTAGTCAAACTCTCACTTTTTAAGTGAATTGAAGAAAAACAATGACCGACAGTAATGTTACGTAAAATGAAATCCTATAGAAAATATTTGGTTAAGTAAGTACTTAGCATAATCTATTTTTATAATTTTAATGCAGTTAATATACCTAAGTATGTTCTGTATTAAATCAGCTCTAAAGTAACTGCGTGTTTAGTTACTGCGTGTTTGTAAATCTATGAAATTAATAAAATAAGTTTCAAAATATACCTGTCTTTTTTGTTTTGTACTTAACTTAGACTTAACTTGTGAGCAAAAAATCTGAACAGGACTCTATTGTCAACGGCGTAGAAGCGTAGCGTAGCGTAGTAGACTGTACAACATATTTTTGAATTACTGTTACTCCACGTTGATGTTAGGTAAGGACTTCTTCTACACGCCTATGTCGCAAGCTGCTCAAACTAAAAAAATATATACAATGGAATGGACTCACTGCTGAGGTTTTTCCATCTGGCTATGATTTGGGTACCTTCAAAAGGCGAGTGTATCGCCTTTTGCAAGGCCGACAACGCACCCGCAGTCCTAATAATGCTGTAGGTGTCCATGGGCGGCGGTGATCACACGATCAGGTGACCTGTCTGCTCGTTTGCCAGCTGTTTGATAAAAAATACAATTTTGCCTTCAAAAACAACTCACAACGTTTGAGCCTTTGGTTTGAGCTTATCCCAAAATACTTGTATGAATGATATTTTATATGACTTTTTTGGACAGGAAATTTGTTGAGTTTGTTAACTTAAATTAAAAACTTAAAAACCCGACTGTGTAAAGAACATTATATGAAAAGTAAAAAAATCGACACAAAACAAATAAAACCTAATGCAGGATATAGCGAGTTCAACAGTCGGGATGCGTTAAAAATCGTGACCGGATCAAAATTCCAAGTAATGGGTCCCGACTGTTGAATTCACTATATTCAGCACTAGGATTTATTTGTTTTATCGAGTTTCTTTACACAGTCTTGTTTTTATTTATATTTTTTAAATTTATTTTCTGTTTTTGCTAGAAGTACATATCGGTATGTATCTCATAATAATAATATTACGTATAAAACCTAATAGGTACGAGTAGTAGGTAACTTAAGTTTAGTGACGAATCGATAAAAATGTTTAGTACGAATCGATAAAATCGCACATAAATAAATCATTTTCGCCATCGATGCTCAGTCGTGACTGTATCTCATTAGTACCCTGACACGTTGAACCACCATCGTACAATACCGCCGATATTACCATAGAGGAAACGGAGAGGCGTTCGAGTAACTCGGGAAAAGTTACTCACACCACAGGAACCATTTTGTAAATGAAACCATTGCCCACGCCGAACATCCTGCTTCACCAGAAACACTCATTCGATTTCTTCGTACCAACGAAGGAAGCGACATCATCGCCATTCCAATCACATCGTATACCGCATATAAATAATAGAAATTATCCAATAATGTACGCGAGTAAGTACTCGGCTACTAGACGCGCGCTTGTTACGAATCGTATTTAATATCAGCGTGTTGACCGAACAATAAATTATATTAAGATACGATGACATTTCGATAAATATTGAACGGTTTTTTCGATAGGAAGGTCGATGTTATCGGTTAGGTAGGTGGCTACCAGCAATTACATATTGTAATAGAACGATAAGCTACCTAATTGTGTGTAAATATACATGGGTGACGGTTTTTAATGTCGAACGTGCGTTTATTTCACTTCTAACATGCTTTTAAAATATGTACCTACTGACTAAATTATTTATACAACTGACCGGTAGAACCTCTGACGTCTCGCAAGAGTTTATCGCTAGTGCTTTTAGCAAGCGATGGAGATTTAGGTACCTATCCATTTCACTACGAGCAAGCTACCTAACTAATCACATAATATAAAGTTTCTGAAAGTATGTAGATAGAGTCTATCTCTATTAATTCTAATTCTCATTTTATCATAAATATGAATACCTATGTTTGTTCCCGCTTGATGCCTCAACGTTTCAATTGATCATGTATAAAGGTGAACTTATCCCTTTACAGAATCTCTATCAGAGACAAATATGTCAATAATGCCAATAGACGGTCTGGCACTTTGAAAGTTCGATTCATTTGATAGGAATTTATTCAAAAATTGATAGACCACTTACTTTGGCTGATGGTGCCATGTACTATGAGAATCTCGAATATTTGCTGGTGTATCCCTTAAATATGTGAATATTTTATTTTAAGGATAGCCTCTGCCCAGAGAAGTTTTTATTCTTATTTAAGCCGGAATTATTGAAGCACATGGTTGGGTTAGACGAGGCATAGGTACTCTACCTTTTTTTTATGGACCACGAATGTGTTGTAGCAATGGTGCCATGCCAACTCAGAGGTATATTGGCTCTCTTTAGTTCCTAGTTGTAAAATATACTATTTCGTGCCATGTGGGCCACTCATAGAGGCTAACGGGCACGCTGAGAACAGCTGAGTTAATCTAAGTAATTGAATATGAAAGTCTATCTAAATGAAAGGATTATAGGTACATCGGAAATTTTAAATCAAATCGTACACAATGCTTGGAAATGACGCCACAATTAAAATAATCCTGGAAAATATTTACAGGGTTGTTTAATATAACTAACCCAACGCAACCATTTCCTGAAATCCTCCTGATTTTTAAAATACTTTGTCATAATGTTGATAATTTGATAAATACCTACTTAATCTTATACCAGGTGTGGCCTGTAATATGAGCAAATAATTAAAACATAGACCATACTCCTCAAACTGAACAACGTTAGTTCAGCGACTTTTAAAAATAATTATTTTTTTAATTTTTATTACACTTTTAATCTTGATGTTTGTAGCGTGACAGGCGACGTTAGTTGTGTTCCAGGATGGCGTACGATATATAGCAGTATTTAATTTGTATGAAAAAAGGAAAATTAAAAGACTCCTTTATTTTTAAGAGTCGCTGAATGTTGTTCAGTTTGACGAGGACGTTTTATGTTTTAATTTTTTGCTCGTATTACAGGCCACACCCGTTATACCTACCACATTGTAGTGAGTTTTCTCAAGTCAAGAGTCAAGGTGTGGTTTACTCATTAGTACCGGCTGAACCCAACCGTATTTTTCTAAGAATATGAAATACTTAATAACAATAACAAATCAAAATTCGTCGAAGCGTCAGCCCTGCGCCCGCGCCGGCGTCGCGGCGTCGCTCTTCCCCGGATGAGCACCAAATGTGTGATATTTTTAGGCATGTTGATTGCCCTTTTCCTGTTTCCGGCAGCTCTATCTCTGCACAGATACAAAACTGTTAATTAGTGACGAATTAATGCTAACTTGTTGCGCTTGATCACGTCAATCGAGTGGCAAAATTTATCGATCTTCTTTTTGTTTATTAGCACTGGTCGTTTAACTTCCTAAAATGAGATTTTAGCTTGTACCGTCGCGGAATGAAAAGGTTGACCACCTTAAAGGTCTGTTTTTGCTTGCTCAGTATAAGTTGTCAGTATCTGCTTTAGCGACCGAGTATGACTTATTCTGTCATAATGTATCTGTTACAAAAGTTCAAAACGTTAATATTCTGCTTTCAAAAATTATGAGAAATGTTAGTATGCGAAAAAATATATGCGAAAAGTAATTCGGTGACCTGACCCATTTCTTTAGTATAAGCGACAGGAAACTGATATAGGAAAATAATAGCGGCATAGGCGTATAAAGGGGGGGGGGCGAGTCCGAGTGGGCCGCGAAAAAATGGTCCCTGCCCCCCCCTGAAAAATAACCTTATACGCCAATGCATAGCGGTCAAAACGCTTGCTATATCCTAATTATTTTCTCGAGCGCGCGAGGTGTCGTGTCGTGACGGAGGGGTTCAGTGACCCGGTGTCCTGCCTCCTGCCGCTTTCACTATTCATCGAAGCAATATCAGTTCCTGAGAATAAAGTATAGACACCTGCTCAATAGTAGCAGGAACGCGTGTTCAGGCTGAGCAAATGTGCCTGGTAGAGCCAAAATGAAACTTAGGTATACTTATATCTTACAATCGCGTCAACACCTTATCTGACCATTTGTGAACTTTATTCTTATTACCAGCTGTTGCCCACGACTTTGTCCGTAGAATTCGTTTATCGGTATCCCGCGGGAACTATGCAATTTTCCGGGATAAAAACTATCCTATTTCCTTCCCCGGGACTCAAACTTTCTGTGTCCCGAATTTGATCTAAATCGATCAAACGCGAAAAGATAACTGACAAACATAATATGCAGACTTACAAACTTTCGTAATATAAATTATCGTTATATTATTTCGTATTATAAATTTCGCAATATTTCGTTTCGTTTATAATATTAGTGGGACAACCAGGCAACAAGCATGCATCGAGGGTTAGTTAACGTGACTGTTTTAGGGTTCGCTAAGGTTTCGCAACTAACGTTTGGTAACCTGATTCATTTCGCAACTGTTTAATATTTCTGAAACTGTAAATATGTTAGGATTTTTATAAAACTAACCTAACGTAACCTAAAGGGTTGCCAAACGTTGCGAAATGAATCAGGTTGCGAAACGTTAGTTGCGAAATGAACGGATACACCCTGTTTTAAGCATCTCAATTATGTTGTATTTGTTTCAGTAAAAGACAATTGCAAGAACCAAAAATTACAATATTTTTACTTTACTTCACCGCTACCAACCGTGCACTAAAACTACGTCTGTGCGACAGACTGTTCACAGTGGACACGTCGAGTGTTGTGGTTATGAAATATTTAGTTGGGCCTGTAAGACGTATTAATTTATTGTTTTATGTTGAAAAGAACCAAAATAGGTTTTGTATGTTAACAAATTAAGTGTAGCAAAGATGCAGCGGAGAAGTACCTAAGGTAAACATATTATAGTTCATTGATATGGAGAAGTAATACCTGAACCATCAATTACTTGTAAGCTCGCTGGATTCCACTCAACCTATTGTTAGAGCATCTATCACATGATCTGGTTTTTACAGGACTGTAACCATAAACAATGATATTTTATCTAAACCTTTGGAAATCCCTGCCGAAACCTCCTCTTCGCTTGCGGTCATCGTGACATCTCTGGCGCAATGGAGCGTCACCGAGGGTAGGTAAAAACCGTGTGCATTCAACTATGACTCCAGCCAAAGGATTGCTGATGAAAAAAACTAAGCTGTCAAGAAGCCACAGTAATTCCCGTAGATCCTTCGTTCCACTCCGTCCTTGTAATCGCCGAATAAGCAGAGACAATCAAACAATAATAATAAAGGCTACTCGATGTAGGTACTTTTAACAACCTCTCATTGAACACAGCGTAACACTTTTGGGTTGCTCAAGGCTCTGCACTGGGCATGTTGATAGAGAATTATCCAGCTATGGTCCAAGTTACATCATTCGAAATATGAAATTGGTTATCATCGTTAATTATCGATTCATCGTAAGTGCATGGCCATGTTGGATGCGGTCGCCATGTTTGCTGGCTTCCGGCGCGCGCGTGTTCGCGCATTTTAATGTTGTTCGCGGACAGCGTTCGCCGCGCATGCGTGCTACGTCCTATTTCGACACAATGATGTTTCCTTCCATGGGTTCCGTCAAGGTGCGGGGATAGAACTCAGGCCCCAAGATGTACAGTCGAATCATTTGATTCTTGACCCACCGAAACGTTTTCACAGTAAGTGTCATAATAAATTCCCTTGTCAAGCAATGCGATGACACTACACTTATGACATTTTCTACGAAAAGGTTCCACAGGGGGTCACGATTCAATTGGTTCGAGTGTACGAGTACAATCACGAACCGGAATTGTTGAGCCACTTACCACTGTTTGAAATTTGACTGTGTAAGTAATGTTATTTTGGTTTATTAATGACAATATTGCTACGAGTTTGAATAACACTACTAAATTGTTAATTTTAGTAGTGGCGAGTGGCTCAACAATTCCTGTACACCAACAACAACTAAAGTACCAAAAAATGCCTGGAGGAGCTACTGGTCCATGAAAGAGCTAATGAAGGGCAAACTTCCTTTAACCCTGAAACGCAAGCTCGTCGATATGTGTATCCTGCCCATCCTAACCTACGGCGCTCAGACCTGGTCTTTGACTGAGGCTCAGAAGTCCAGGCTCAAGATTTGCCAGCGAGCTATGCAGCGGAGTATTCTAGGTGTTCGGAGATCTGATAGAATCAGAAACACTGATCTGCGCTCCAGAACTCAAATTGTCGATGTGGGAATGAAGACCGCCAAATTAAAATGGGAATGGGCGGGACACGTCTGCCGCATGCATCCGGATCGCTGGGCCAAAGTAATCACCGATTGGGTTCCATGCGACGGGCACCGGAGCAGAGGCAGACCTAGGAGGAGATGGCGGGACGACCTGGACCGATTCCAGTCAGATTGGCAAGAGCTGGCCAAGAGTAGAGACGAGTAGAATAAGAAAGGGGAGGCTTTTGCCCTGCAGTGGGACACATTATAATAAGCTATTAAAAAAAAAACCTCATGGTGTATACAACATCATCATCAACATACCTACACCTAAAGTAACCAGCACCAATATCTGACAAAACAAAGCGTGCATAAATATCTGATATGACTCTATTTCTAGAGTCGGTAGGACGTATCAGATATTTTTGCACTCTACGCTGTGGCAGATATGAATGCAGGTGACTGTACAAAACCCACCACCAGCGTGGATTGGATATTTTCATTATGCAACCCGGATAGTGCGAGAAGCGTGAGTTAAGTAGTATGTCTTCGAATGCAACTCTTCAGAGTTAGTAAACACAACCTTTGCCATACTTGTCATCACTGACGTCTTGTAAAAAAAAAAAATATAAGTATAAGTATAAGTATAGTTTTATCACGCTGAGTTGACTGATCAGAATATTCACTGTTTTTTACAAACAAACGAATTCCAGACGCACCGTGAAATGAAACTTAAAGTAACCTCATAAATATTAGTTACTTCTTTCTGCTATTGCAATACTGGTATTCTCCACCCTGCCTATTTTTTGTGCCTATTACACTATGGTTGTCAATAAATAAACAGTCATGTTATTGTATTGTATCGTATAAATCTCACGACACCACATAAGACATACGGCGTCCTTAAACTGTTCCGTAACAGTTAACTACAATGTATACGGCTTCCAACCGTTATTATTAGGTAGGTACAATATACACAACAGCAGTGATAATATATCTCATCACGATACTTCCAAATGAGACAGCCCGGCTGCGGCTGAACTCATTATTAACATCGATATGCGATAATACTCATTCAGCCGATTGTTCCAACTGTACCTAACTACGTACAATACGTACACACAATTCGTGACTATATAAATTGCAGCATTGTATTTTGTTCAGACTGATGCGTTATAACAACTGCGGAAATCATCATCATCATCATGTCAGCCGAAAGACGTCCACTGCTGAACATAGACCTCCCCCAAGGCTCTTGTGCTTTTCGCATCCACCGCGATCCCGAGGTGGTCGCTCCATCTTGTTGGAGGCCTACCGACAGCTCGTCTCCCGGTCCGCGGACGCCATTCGAGAACCTTTTGACCCCATCGGCCATCAGTCCTGCGAGCAATGTGCCCCGCCCACTGCCACTTCAGTTTCGCAATGCGGAAATAATTATACATATTATATAGCATACCTATAAAATAGGAATAAGGTCGCCTTTGTATGTAACTAAACTGGCTAAAGCCAAAATGTTATTCCTGGAAATTTATACGTTTTTATATTAAAATTACAAAAAGCTTAACTGAGTGATCAAACAGATACAAAATTTAAATCTAGTGTCAAGAAGATATCTAAGGCGTATAACTTAAAATAAATGATTATTTCGTGGACATGGACAATTGGAAATTATTCCGATCTGCATTTGCGATCCCTAACATAGAATAGCGAATCTACTATGTTAAAAAATGTAGTGGCGCTCAATACTTCTGACCATTAAACAACATACTGTCTACTAAAAACTTAGGTTAGACTAACCTATGTAGTATATTGTGCGAATATAACTTTCAGATTGACAGCTTACATGCAGAAAAGCCTAAATGCATGTGTACAATAATCCAAATGATTAAGAAGTTGTTTATTTGAACTGAGTTTAAAACGCGCGTTGATAAACCTAAGCTATTTACCTTCCTAAATCGGTTTAATAGTAGATTCTTCAACGAGGGGCTAAAACAAGTCATTATGGTTGTTTAGTCTCGCGTTAAACTAAACACTACTTTTCACTTGGAATGCGAGGAAAAAAAACACGACGTTTTATACAAAATTACAATATAACTTTTTTACAGTAATGGACATCTGTTTAAAATTTTAATAGCAAAAAAAATTGTTCCGCGGTTTTTTCTTTTTTTTTTGTAAAGTGACCTTTAAAATGCTTGCAAATTTAGCCAACAGATTCAAATTTGAAAACTATTAAAAACTAATTGGACTATGATGAATGATGATGATATAAAATGAATTCATCCTTAACATAATTAAATATGTTAATTTTCGTAATCATTAATCGTGTTTCAAGTTTCTTGCTGGATTCTTCTCAACAGTAGTAGTACATCACTACATAAGAATGTAAAAAAACCACAACAAAACAAAGTGCCTAAACTGAATAAAGATATTTTGACTTTGACTTTAACAATGTTTCTCTTGTTAACTGTTAAGTTCGTGTGTTTTATCGATCTCTACCAAAATATGTAAAGAAAATACAAGTAAAACCAAAGTTAAAAACATTAAATTTAAAAAATTAAAAAACCCGACTGCCTAAAACTAAAAGGAAGAAAATAAGTCTAGTGGTCTAGAATTCTGTCAAGAAGCTCATTTAAGGTCCCGACTGGACCCATTACCAAGATTTTTTGAACTGGTTATGATTTGAATGGATCCCGACCCGACAGTTGAACCTTAAATGAGCTTCTTGACAGAGTTCTAGTTCTAGACCACTAGATTTATTTTCTTCCTTTTAGTTTATAAAGCAGTCGGGTTTTTTGATTTTTTAAATTTAATTTTTATTTTATATTTTTTGATATTTCTGTGAAAAAAGTAGATTAAAAGTATTATAACCCATGTATATTTAGAATGGGCTATGCTTTCATTTGATTCCCATATTGTTACAATACAAAATATTTTTTTTTAATTCCTTCGCCATATTTTTTTTCGCAGACGCCATATTGAAATATTATATACCCTATGTCACTCCGATAGTTATGATAAATCCAATGATACCTCATATGTTACAATCCGTCCAGCCGTTTAGGCTGCAGCGAGGGCCAAAGAAATGGACATACATACCCACATAGGTACATACTTACATACATACATACTTACATACATACATACTTACATACATACATAGATACATACATACGCTCGAAAAACATAACCCTCCTTCGGACAGTCGGGTAAAAATAACGTACCATAGTTTGCAAAAGCTTAAAGCTTACCCCTTCGAGGCAACTTGTTCAGCGTCCAATCCTGGCAGCCGCCTGCGCACCCCACCTAACAACCCATAGAGGAAATGACATGTGCTTCCCAAAATTACGATACGTTGGCTTTTGTGGATATGGCTGTTACTTAATTCAAAATAACATGTACAAAAATGCTCTTACTTCAGTTCAACAAATGGAATAAGAAACTGGCGAAATATGGGTATTGGTAGAGTTAAAATTAAATGAGTTATAGGTATAGTATAGTAAAAAAATAACAAAGTCAATTGACAAACAAAACCAGTCAAGTGCGAGTCGGACTCGCACGCCGAGGGTTCCGTACAAATTTGTATGTAAATAGATCGTTGAGGTGATCCCGAGGATTTTCTCCGATTGGTTTTTCCTCTAAATATAAAATATTTAACACAATATCTAAAATATAAAACAAACAAACAAATTAGCAATTTTCGATTTTTTTCTTTATTTGTGATGTAAGACCTCCTTCTTGCCAAATTTCATGATTCTAGGTCTACGGGAAGTGCCTACCCTATAGGTTTTGATTCCACTGAGAAATGTATGAAAATACATCTTTTGATTGCGTTAATGTAGAAGCTTTATTTTTTACAGCTTCAGGGGGCTGCAGGCATAAGTATTAGGTGTTAATTTCAACTTGATACCTCCACGCGTTCCCGAGAAAAAGGTCTTGACAGACAGACCACGGACAACAAAGGAGATCCTATAAGGGTTCACTTTTTCTTTTTTTAGGCACGGAACCCTAAAAACATGTTCTTACAATATCATATGCAACAGTTTTGCTGTTATAATTCTGTACCTACAACATAGAATTTCGGCCTAACCTGTACCGGCTGTACTTAAAAAAGATTACTTAATGTTAAAAATGTCTAACTGACTGACAGAAACGTTACACTGTATTACGTCGTACAGCCTAAATCATTAGAGCTAGAGACTTGAAATTTAGTAGATAAATTCGTAGAGGCCGCTAAAAAGGGATATTACGTAATTTCAACAGTTCAAGAGTTAGCTAATTATTTTTTTCCACTGGAGCGAAGCCGTGGGGTTTCACACATACGTTAAGTCAGATTAAGACCGGCAAACAAAAATTGTGCAAGTAGCATTACATTGCTGCGGTCGATTGACCCCTTTTAACTCGACTCCTTTACGACCTCGCAATGTACTACTAGCACCATTTTTCTTAGGTTTAAAGACTTTATTACTCATAGAGAACAATGTTCACTTACAATGAGCTTAAAATTCGACAAATAATATCTTTAGTAAAATTTTCCAGCTAATCGTAACATCTAATTTACCTTAACACTGATAAAATCTCTAACTTTACTTTTAAACATGCCTAATGTATTACACTTTTTAACTTCAACAGGCAGGTCATTATATTATTAGTCGTGCTCCCTCGGATAGAATGTTCCTCTTACCATATCCAGTCCTATGCTTTATTAGTTTAATTTTATCTGTATCTCTCAAATGATGTTTGTAGGTTATTTTTATGAAACCAATTTGTGTATGTATTTTATTAGTAAGATTTTTTTATGAGGATACAAGTTGCATAAGTGTAATTTGTTTTATGTTGTAAAGTTTAGTCTTTTCGTATAGTGTTTTAGTATTCATGAGATGATTGTATTTAAACAAGGCCTGATTAGTTTATTTTGAGATCGTTGAAGACATAGCAAGTTTGTTTTGGCAGCACATCCCCACACTTCAACCAGATATTCCAGGTGAGGTTAATTACCAATGAATTTTATATGGTCATTCGAATATTCTGCGAAATACAACCAATAGTTTTTATTTTCAGCCACGAATATCATATACGAAGTTTTAGAGGAGTTTATAGTAAGTAAATTGCTTTGGCACCAGAATGAAATGTTTGTAAATCCTTCTGTGCATCTTTGTCATGATCAATAAGGATGTTTCCGAAGTAAAACAGGCAAGTATCGTCAGCATATAGTGTGACGTGACCCGTGAGTCCTATTTCGCACACATTGTTGATATAAATTGAAAAAAGCAATGGATCCTTGGTATTCCGCATTTTATTTCGACTGGACTGCTCTTATAAGGACCAATTTTAACAATCTGGTATCTTTCGGTCAGATAAGATTCAAAAAATTTAAGTGCTGTTCCCGATATTTCTAAGTTCTCAAGTTTTTGTAAAAGAAGAGAGTGGCTAACTGTGTCAAATGCCTTCTTCAAGTCTATGAACACACCTAAGCATATTGTTATTGATCAATACTGGTTTTAATTTTAGTTTCAAAATCTATTATAGCTGACAATGTGTTTGACTGTTTCCTAAAACAATATTGTTGAGGATTTAAAAAAAATAATGTTGGTAAGATGATCATTTAATCGGGTGTAAATAACTTTTTCGTAAATTTTCAAGAACAGGTAACGCAAAAATAGGCCTGTAGCTCCCAGGATCACTTTTAGGTACAGGTACTTTTGCTATTTTTAAATTGTCGGGGAAAATGCCAGTTTTCAAACATGACTTGATGCAGTTCACGAGGTTGTTATATGTACACATTTAATTGATATATGTAGTACTTATCTCGTCGATACGTTCTTGCAAGTCTAAAGTAGGGTTTTGGTCTGACATCCCGGCCCCGGGTATGTCCACTTGTTTCGAGCGGTCCCGGCTGCGCGCCCACCTGCCACATTCTACCCCGGGCACAATGGCCGGGATTAGCCGAACCGGGCCGACGGCAACAATGACTCCGGAGCACCCGACTTTGTTTTTGCCGATTCTCACAGTAAATTATGGTGAATGTAATCGATTTAGTCTACATATTGTTATTGTGAGAAAATAATTACCGATTTTTGTAATTTATCGTGTTGTAGATCTGACGTATCGTATAGGCAATCGTATTCGGTTTCGTATCAAGACGAGTCAATAATTGGCTTCTCGATCACAAGTTCTACGATACACTTTTGACGAGTTCCTTATCGCATTCACTGCCACCGACGCTTATATGCGTTTCCAGAACTTCGCCCAGTGCCGCTGTCATAATTATTCATACATTTTGAACGCACATGTGCGTCGGTGGCACCTGTGGAAGCAGGTGGCAGAGAATGCGTTAACTTGGACCTAAAAATCGATGATTTTTCTGAGTGAACTTACCCACCCATTAACAGATCAACAGACCTATCTGGATAAGTATTATTTCAAGGTTCAACTTTGTTGACGCATTGATTAGAGATACGAGTTTTTTTTCCAAGTAGTTTTGTTGAATGGCAAACAAACGCGCCCTTGTCATAGATTAAATAACATGCAGCTAATACGAAACAGATTGGACACTCGTATAATATGACAGCCGACATACTCACCTAACATCCGGTTCACCACCAACGGTGTTAATTTAGTAGCAGCCCCAGAGAACAATTTTCAAGTAACAACTGCCTAATTGGCCCCCTATTCCAAATGTGCTAATAATAACCATAGTTATGTTTTATTAACCCCCTGTTTCACCATCCATTTATTAAAATAATTTGACGGATAAATGTAATGCCGTCTCTGTTTGTTTTGTTCGAATAGACGGAGACGGCATAACATTTATCCGTCAATTAAAATTAATCAATGGGCGGTGGAACAGCCCCTTAATCTTGAACCAAAACTAGAAAATTGAGAAACGAGTCCATTATAATAGTTCGCCTAGATATCGACGAAATGACTTTATTTTTCGCAGAAGGTTAACTCTCATGCCACCTTTTTTGGAAAGAAAACAATGCCCAGTAAACTGGATAAAACCATTCATAACCCACCAAGTGTCTGGATAATTTATGGCTATACGCAGTTTTACGACTTTATTTATCCAATTGAATACGTCTCTCGCACAGAACATAATATAAAAATGAAATAAAAATATCACGCCAGCTTAAAACTATTTATTTTCCTAGCTCCGTCAAGAAATGCTCAAAAATGGGGTACCTATTGCAGAGATCGTGGTACAGTCGAGTTCATAAACTTGTGAGCAAAAATTTTATCAAAAATATGTGAACACGCTTCTACGCCGTTAACAATAGAGTCGTGTTCAGATATTGATCAAAATTTTGTTCAATTGTTTATGAACTGGACTGTACATTTGAGTATACCAGCAGCAGAAGTAGATAAGCAGTTGTGGTGGTCAAAAATCAGAATGATCTAAAAAATCTCTTATTACCTTGATAGAAGAGTCATGTATAGATAATTTTAAACATCGTAACCGCTGATCCACTTCTGCTGCTGACTGTACCGTACTAAGACCTATGAAATCACGATAATTGTGTGTTCATTCGAAATTAAATTCAAATTAAATTCTGTAAGTAGGCTGTAAAGGACAAGGGCTCTTTAACATACCACTTTTTATACTAAATACCAGCGGCTTTTGGAAAGACCGTCATTGCCAAGAAAAATGTGCCGCAAGAAAGTTGTCAGAAAGTTTTTTTTTTCAATGCAAAGTAAATTAGAAATTATATAGATCTAAAATAAAAATTACATAGGTTACATTGTCTTAATTTTACAAGGATGTTAGGGGACCCTTGATTAAGTAGGTACAGTCAGCAACAAAAATATACATACGTTTGAAGTGCCAAAAATATGTATACAGGACTTTATTGCCTGAACATTAAGGTCTTGTACATACTCGTACATACATATTTTATGCGCTTAGGCTGTATTCATATCTTTGTTGCTGACTGTACCTAACTCCCAAACATCGTCAACTATATACAACATTAACAGCAGAAATCGATTAAGTAATTATGGAAGAAATACACTCGATAGCCAATACTGAAGTGATAGAATCTTATGACTTTATGACGCGTAGGCAAGAACTTGTTTTAGTTTAGTCCAGTAGACGGGATGGTTTCAAATTTCAGTTACAATACAGGCAATACAGCTTTTGTTCAAAATAAAGCAAACGCTGGAGGTGTTGTATTTACTTATTTCTGAAGGTCGAGGCGCGGGGTGAGGGGGGGCTTTGTTTGCGAGCACGCGCGGCCAGCGGCGCGCGCGCCGGCAAGCGGTGGTCAATCTTTAGACGGGGTAAAATGAGATATAGTTAGTTATCCTTAGTGTAAATGCGAAAGCAAGTGTTTCTGTTTGTCTGCTGGTCTGTCTGTTACCTTCACGCTTAAATCGTTGAACTGATTTCGATTAAGTTGGGAATGGAGACAGTTTGAGACCCTGGGAAAGACATAGGATATTGTTTATCCTGGAAAATCTTAGTTCCCGTGGGATAAATAAACAAATAATTTGTAGATGGAGTCGCTGGCAACAGCTTTAAAAATATACGAAAAGAACAAAAAATAAACTGTGTTGTCTCTGCCGTTTGATCTACGGCTTCTCAAGCAGAGGATCGTCGGATTAGACTCGGTTTGCACGTCTTGAGTTTTTCGGAATTAATTATATTTTATACCACGAGCTTTAAGATGAAGGGTAACACCGTGAGAAAGCTTGCAAACGCCTGGGAAGCTATTCAATAGTGTTCATGAAGGAATCATTGGTTATCTTTGACGATCGGATGGCCAAGTGGTTAGAGAACCTGACTAAGAAGCTTGAGGTCCCGGGTTCGAGTCCCGGCCGGGCCATATTTGTAGGAATATAACAAATTTTTGTTCTCGGTCGGGTCCTGGATGTTTAATATTTATTAAAGTATGTATTTATCTATCTAAGTATGTTCATCCGTTGCCTATTTAGTATCCATGCTTTGCTTAGATTGGGACTAGGTCAATTGGTGTCAAGTGTCCCATGAATTATTATTTATTATTTTATCTTTATAGTAACTTGGTTCAACTCACGTTCTAGAAAGTAAGAAATATTTATGATTGGTTTTTGGAGTCTTTTTGTATTTTTTATTACAACTCCAAATTTGTTACTTTTACGGATATCCCGTGAAACCATATCGAAAATACAAACTGAGACATGTGACAGTGCTATAACCCCTACACCACTGCTGGACAGGAATCTAGACACGAATTTTTCCTATGCATACATATCTCAGGTTGCTTATTTCTACTTTGCTACTTAAGCAGCAGCACTAGCGACATATATGTGGCGTCGGCGGAATGCTGAGGACCTGGGTTCGATTCCCAGTGCTGGTCTCTTTTCCTGGTTTTTCTGTGCATCCATGTCTCAGTTTGTATTTTCGATAAGAAATATTTATTTTGGTTTCATCAGTACCACCACCTTACAGTAATAAAATTAAAACTTAAAGTAATACTAAATTAAATGGTGAAACGAAAGGACACCAAAAATGGCCTCCACTCACGCGTTTTAGTAGTATTTATCTTTCGCACATGCAAAGTTTCAGCACCCATGCCTGCAAACGTCATGCGCGTTTCAAGTTATATAACGAGAGTTCAATGGCCGCGGTGCAACCTTTAAGGTCGAGCCTTATTTACACATACAGGCAGGACTGGGACGCCTGGGGCTCGAGCCTTGTGCCTTGGACTCGGTGGAACTTAAAACGTCATTTAAATTTTAATAACACTTTGAAAAATATATACATTACTCAAAGTAGCCCCTTTTAGCCCCATTTAGACTATTGTGAGAACTTGCTTGCAAGGTTCACTACATTGTAGTTATTCGCGCACTAAAACCTTTTTAGGCCATACACAGTGCAGGGGTGCTCTCTGGCACAGGACTTGTCAGTCTTGTCAGTCTTGTCGTTGACATAAGTTTTGCATCCGCTCACGTGTTGTATTCGTTATAAACCGCATCTCCAAAATAAGAAGATTTCCTCGACTCCGTATCACAAGACCCCCGCATCACATCATCGGCCGGAGCCCTAACCAGGTGGGTGCTTCTGCACTGTTGGAAATTTCATTTGGCACAGCGCGCTCTCGGTCTTCCGCCACCCATTAAAATTGGCTATTTACACGCCATACCAGTAGTATTTGTTGAATCAACTGAATTCATGTCCCTCAGTAGGTAGTCTGCGAGGTAGTGCAACTTGTATGCATGTTCTACAATTGTCTAAAGGGGACTTTAGGCACGGTCCCGAAGATGCTGCCAGCGTTTCCTCTTTGAATAACTAAACGAATTCTTGTCCGAGGATGCTGCAAGTTCTTCCATTCCCTAAGGTAGTAGTAGGTGGTGGTGTGACGTCAACGTCTAAGTAGTGTACTCTCACATACTAGTAGTACGTCCGGTGTTGAATACGACCTTAGCTACTGAATAGCTAAAGCAACGAAGTGCCGGGCAAGGAAAGTGAGGAGCCGGCGATGTCCGAGCACGATCCTGATAAGTTAGAATGTCCTACCGTATACCTAACTGAAGTTCGAGGATTCGCATATAGCTATTGCTTACTTAGGAATTCGATTAGAATGCCTAAAGTCGATATGCCCTGAGAATCACTTAGACCTAGACACGCATTCCATTAGTACGGTGAAATATATGCTTAAACTATCCCTTTGAACCTTTTGATTATGAGCCTAAGCCCCAACAATGACCATCGAAATCACAACTCCCATCTCACACTACAAGATTGGATGAGAAAAAAAAACTCCGCCACTGTACGTCTATGGGAGGTAATCTAAAAAAATTTTTTTTATAATTTTTCATTGTACCACAAACATAGTTTACATATATATTCTTGCAAAATTACAGCTTTCTAGCATTGATAGTCCCTGAGCAAAGCCGCGGACGGACAGACAGACATGGCGAAACTATAAGGGTTCCGTTTTTGCCATTTTGGCTACGGAGCCCTAAAAAAGAGATGATTGCACAAAAGGAGAATGCATGAAATGAATGAATAAATGTCACTACAACCCACAAATTATCCATCCAGTCCTAATATTACTTACCACTGCGAGTTTCTGTTTTGTTACTCTTTCATGTTGAATGTGCTAGACGGGTTTGGATGAGGTATGCAGATAGATCTTGGAATAACACATGGGTTATTTTTTATTCTATTATCCTACAGGATCAGGATGTAGGTACGCCTGTAAAATTTTGAAATCTAAATCGCTAAGTCTAATATAAGAGACATAAAATTGTGCACGTGTGTTCGATAAGGTCAGAAGTTATAGTATATTAGTTTTCACTCTTCTGCGGCCCGGCAGAAGACCAAGTGCTGGTTCTCAACCAGCGATATGCTGAGCCGTGACCTTTTATAACGGCAATTAAGTTTGTATTTCTTCTAACCTGTGTATTTCTTCTTTCTAGTTATTACCAGCGACTCTATCTGCGAAAAATTTGTTTATCGCTTTCCTACGACAATTTTATTATGTAATTATCCGGAATAAAAAATATCCTTGCCAGGGTCTTTAACTATAGCCATACCAAATTATATCAATCTGTGTTTAAGCGTGCTTCGTAATTTGCTTAATAGTTAATTCACAAGCCTACAACAGTATGGTTATGGCGGACCCCAAACTAGGCTGAGCCTATACTAGGACCATAAAGAAATTTATTACGTACTTACCTGTAGATCAAATTGTTTTCGATCTTGCCACTACTCTGATACATTAACTAAGCTGCAGTCACTAGTACCGTTGCACCCACCATTGTTTAAATCGTTGCCCTCCAACTTTTTCCTCTATCTATGCAATGCTACGGTAACAATTTGAGATGCTGCATTGTTCTTCAAAATGGGAATCTGATATAGAAATTCTGACCATAACATTTTTAGAACACGAAAGAGACGAAAGTACAAAGTTGTTCGAGCGAATGGAAAATTATTTAAAAACGTATTCAAAAGGTAAAAACCATTACAAGTCATTTGCTCAGGCAATGTCGTAAAATAAATCAAGCGACGGAACTAATTACCGTCCCAATATTCAAAGGCGATAACACAAATCAAGTTTAGCACAAAAAAGGGCTCAAAATTAGGCAAACTTCCTTCCGGCTTATTCTATTTAAATTCAATTCTAACAAAACGACCGGATGCGGCCGGAAGTGCAATTGAGAAGTTTTTGTGGCAGTCCTTCTATGAATAGATGATTTCGCCATACGTGTCTTGCGTCCCGTTTCGCAGCTGAATGAGTGTTAAAATAATAAATCAGGCACTTTTGTTGGTATTGTAGGAGCCGTGCGTGAGCGACGGATCGCGGCGGAGCTTAGCGGGAGGGGGGAGGCGGGGGGACGGGGGGACGGTTTCCGGCGGCGCGGGCGCACCGTGGGAACGCGCTCCCACCTACGAGTGCTCCTCTGATTAAAACGGCCACTAATTAATTTAAGTTTGCGGCAAGCAAGAATATGGAGGAGTGGCGGGACGTTCGATTACATTGCCGGGGCGCCGGTCATTTATTGCCGCTTGATGTCGTTTACTGACGTTTGGTTTAGTTGTGTTCCGGTTCTGTTCTGTTCCGTGAAATAGGTATATATGGATAGTCAACGTAGAAATTACTTTAACACTAAGGTTCAATGTTAATTGTACGGCTTAAAACATCAAACATTCAAAAGCTTCGCTAACTTAGAAGTCAATGTGAAAAATCAGCCTTAGGTTGTTTATCTTCTGACGTAGAAACTGTCATAAGAAATGGTGGACGTTTACGGTCGACTGTAGGTAAACTTACTTACTATAATAACAATAATGCCCACCGTCTACCGCAAGCCCGTACGGCTCGGTTTAACTTACATCTTTCCGCTACATGGAAGTACCTTTTTACTTCATCGAACTTCTATGAAGTCTATCGATTTGTTGTTAAACTGAGTTCGTGCGGAGTTCGCTTGTGCTGGAGGGTGAGCATTAGCTTGAAGTGTCGCTAAAAATTTAATTATTCCAGCTCAACACAACGTATAGAGACAATTTTAAGAACACGCAAGTTTTCTAAAAATATATCTTATTAGTTCGTTTTGACTTTTGTTAGATTATTAGAACATATTGAACACGTATTTTTGCTTTTGTCAATTAAACAAAAATGTTGATATACCTACCTTGCCAGTTAAAGTTCCGCGTGAGCGGGGCTATTTACTACGAAATTAGAAAATCGAAGTTCGTGTCGTTCCGTCCCTCTGGCTCTTATACTATTTAATACAAAAGTGAAAGGGACGTTACGATACGAACTTCGATTTTCGAATTTCGGAGTAGGCCCTGCCCTCTGCTCCCGAATGTTGACGCGCTTGACCATTGTAATTTTTTTTGTTGACAAAAAAATAACGTATCCAATATTTATTGATAATCTATTAACTGATGTACTTATTTATTAAATAAAAAGTACCCAATTGCGGAATTTACATTCCTATAAGTTTCAACTAGTAGGTACCTACAGCCGCTAGAGTTTCACAAACTTATTTATATAGCATATTATTCCACTTCACCAGAGATCGGTAACCTGCGGCTCTTTGGATGTAATGCTGCGGTTCTTTAGTCCCAAACTTTATTTATGCAAGTACTACCTATTTATTGTTGGCAAGTAAAAATTTAGTGGGTCTTTTGTAAATTGTAATTTTTGACTCTTCCGACTCAAAAGGTTGCCGACCTCTCCCCTGCACTATACAGATCTAGTCAATAATCGTATGTTAAGTTCGTATTTATCTTGCTTTCTGCAGGGCTACTACGAAACTCGAAACTCGAAGTTCGTGTCGTGCGGTCCCTCTGACACTTATGCTATTCAATACGAGAGTGAGAGGGACGGTACGATACGAACTTCGAGTTTCCAGTTTCCTAGTAGCCCTGCTGAATTAGCTTCAGTAAACTTTAGTAAACTAGTTGAGAAAGTAAGAAAATACAAACTTTTCCGAAAAAAAAAGACGATTGCAAAACATTTGTCACTACATCTGTATATACCTACACCTTATCCTGAGTCTCCTTTGTGCGGACACCTGGCGGAGCAGATGCTCCCATTGAAGCCGAGCTAATTTTTATCAATCGCACTTCGCCCCATTCATGCTCCCTTTTCCGTACGACATGTGTTCAAAATGTATAAAAAGCCTGTGTTGGTCGATGTAAGTCTGAGAGATATAACAAACCGGGCTAGCTATACTCGAGTCCAGAGTGAGGCGAATCAACTTGACAGTTCATTACACACAAAATGTTGCCACAGTTACACCAGTGCTGTTATATTGATATTAAAAAAAACTTAATGTCGATGTTAGAAAAAAACTCAATACGAAATAAATTAAAAGAAATCTTTAATTTGAAAAATTTCGAAACAAAATTTGAACATCGGTAAGGACACCATCCGCCATTTTTTTTATTGACATTTCATATATGCCATTCGACAACTGCCATCGGCTTGCTTGGAACTATTTCCATTATTATTTGTTATATTGTATTGTATTGTAAAACTCTTTTTTGTACATAAAAACACATGAAAATAACAGAACACAGGATAATAAGATGTACAAAGGCGAACTCATCCCTTAAAGGGATCTCTTCCAGTTAACCTTTAAACGATTGACAGGATATCAGAAAAGAGTAGAGACTACAAGTATAGTAGGTAGTTTGTTGTTATCCTTTTTGTCGTTTTCAGGCCTAAAGTTATGAAAATAAAGTCCAAAGGTGACAAACATTTTCATTCCGCGTCTACACAAGATTATATCGACAAATTTGTATCGACATATTCCAATGCCGAGTAATATATCAGCGATAAGTAACTAAAATTCTGGTAGAATGTGTACGGATATTTATATACTGCATGTATTTCCATCGTGTTTCCATCGGCAATAGTTAGATCTCAATCGGAATAAGACGGCACCCGAAGAGTCACCGGTTGCGTTGCGAATCGCGATTGCCATGTCCTCAGTACACCTACAACGAGTAGGACACCTTTATAGGTACTAGACTACTAAGCTAGGCTAGGCTTCTAAGAAATTCGAAAATCGAAGTTCGTGTCGTGCCGTCCCGCTGACACTAATATCATTTAATACGAGAGTGGGAGGGACGGTACGATACGAACTTCGATTTTCGAATTTCGTAGTAGCTTCTGTTCATGTTCATTGGCTCCGATGCTCTAGTTTTTTAATGGAAGCAAAGACTTGCCTGTAACGGATCTTACATAATTATTGGTAAACTAAACTCTCACGAGAATACGCGATTAAAAATGAACTTACTAAGACGACCTAGTTAAAGTTGGAAATCGATTGAATAAAGTAATAATGTTTTAATTTCTTGAGGGGACTGAATCAGCTGCCGGTCTGTTGTAAATCGACCTTCGATTTTAACCTGTCTAAAGTATGGTATCTAATCGTATACATATAATTTAAATTTAAAATATATTAAGGACTTCGCCAAAGAGAGACACCTCTTTGGCGACGGCCTTGATATGTATATAGGGAAGTTATTGTGAAAAATTGTACGAACAAGAAAATAAATTGATTAAAAATCTCCATTATTAGAGTTTAGTTTCTGAGCAGTTTTTTTTATTAGTAGGTAGGATGTAGGCAAACACGCGCGAAGAACATTTGACCAACTCTGCCAATCCATCTCCTCTCACAATGAGAGGACTTGGGCCGTAGGTCCCACGCGGGGCCAGTGCGGATTGGGAACTTGACATATACTATTGAATCACTTCACAGGTGTGTGCAGTTTCCTCACGATGTTTTCCTTCACCGTAAAGCTCGTGGTAAATTTCAAATGTGTATTATTTCGCACATGAATTTCGAAAAACTCAGAGGTGCGGGCCGGGGTTTAACCCACGACCCTCTGTTTGAGAGGCGATAGGTCAAACCACTAGATCACCATGGCTTACTCTTACTTACTCTGCCAATGTTCCGTTCCGGGTTAATTTTAAAACACGTTGTATATCAGTTAACTATAGTTTATTCATGAATAGAAGCGTCCACCTTACAACAATGAATAAAAGTTCTCAATGAACTTTAAAAACCCAGCCAATGTTGACTTCAAGGTAACCATGAATGGGCCGCGTTAAGCCCGTAGAATAGCATGAGAAAGTCGGTCTAGCATATAAAAATACCCTCCCCTAGCTCCATTCACTTCCTGAATACCCGGCCAAATTGGAAATCATTTGCTACCATTTATTTTATTTAAATGCCGGACACTAATGGCTTCTGTCGCATTACATTCATTCATGAATTTAGGCGTTAAGGTGAGTCAGACTTGCTTCGATAAGGATTCGTATGAATCGGCTAATTACTTTACGAGTACCAATACGCATAATTTTCCTTGTTTTAGTTTCCACGTGGTTTTAAAATCTAGGTATTATACTTGAATAGACAGGCATTAATTATATAGGGTCTAAAAAAATCCTGTACTATACTTTAATCCTTACAAATACGATACAAGTGAAAAAACATTGGAATTCGAAAAAAAAAGCTTTGTATGGAAGTTGAGTCACAAGAATACTAGCTCCATACAATATAAATAAATATTACGTATTTCAATGTTTTTCCACTTGTATCGTATTGTTATGTTAATCAGTAGCTCTAAATGGAGTAAAGTTAAGTAGGTACGGGATTTTTTTATCGCCCTAAGCTGTATGTCATTTATTTATTTGCTATTTAGTGCTATTTTTGTTGTTTTGTTGGTTTAGTTCAGTTCTTCATTCATATTGTTTAACATATCTAATAGAAATACGTTTCGAGACAATACAATACATATATACCTTATTGCACACCACAAATCAGTACCAAAACATTCGAGACAATACAATACAAATATTCTTTATTGATCACCAAAAGCAGTACAGAGACATTACAAAATAACACCCCTCTTTTTGCGTCGGGGGTTAAAAATTCAGGTAGACAATAGGCGGTCGAGACTTGCAAATCGAATTGAAAGTAAGAAAAAAAGAAGACTTTATTCACTATTAGGTACATTAATATTACAATATTTTTTCTAACAAAATTTTTGAAGACATATTTTAATCATATTCATGTTTCGTGGAAGAAAAAAAAGAGGAGACTTTTGCCCAGCAATGAGACACAATACGATACAAATAAAAAAATAACAAAAAACCGGCCAAGAGCGTGTCGGGCACGCCCAGGACAGGGTTCCGTAGCAATTACGAAAAAATCAAATAATATACTTTACGTCTATGGGAGGTACCCCTTTTACTGTTTTTTATTGTACCACTTGGTCGGCGTGACTGATATGTTCTCGTATATTCATACCAAATTACAGCGATCTAGTACTAACGGTCTCTGAGCTTACCCGCGGACAGACAGACAGACAGACAGACGGACAGACATGGCCAGTGGCGTAGCTAGGTAAACTAGGGCCCTGGGGCAAATAAAAAAATGGGCCCACTGCTATCAAAACTGGTAAGGTTTTTTGAAGTAAAATCATTATATATACAAATACTTTAAAAATGCTAAGCAACTTTATCATCAGCTATAAAGCAGAATTTCGAGGGCCCCCTGAGCTTGAAGGCCCCGGGGCACTGCCCCGCCTAGCCCCTTGGTAGCTACGCCACTGGACATGGCGAAACTATAAGGGTTCCAAGTTGACTACGGAACCCTAAAAGTATATTACGGGGTGACTTTTACATGACAACAGTTATTTTGAAATTAGCGGAATTGTATCGTATGAATTGTAGAGTTTTATCGAAGAGAAGACATACCTAACTCACGCTGTCACGCTTCTCTCGCTCTCCGGGTTGCCTTATAAAAATGTTCATCCCTCGCTACTGCCATATATAGATCTATACTAAAATAACAACGTCTTTAATTTAGTTTTTAACTACACATATAAGCTACAATTAAAAAAAAATGACAAATTCATAATTCTAGGTCAAAGAGCTAGAACCAACCTTAAAAGATTTGGTTTGATTTAAAATAATACTTATCAAATTACGAGTACTTACTTGAAATGGAAATTTCGATCTCGCCAAATCTCGACTACTTTTTGAACAAGTACCTACTTACTATTTTTATTCTAACCCAAAGCAACGAATTCATGCAATCAATTAAACAAATCCTGCACCTACACCTATTTATCACACTTACCGATTCCCACGATAAGTGAATGAACTAGTGAATGACTGCGCGTAAGGGAAGAGAAAGAAAGGGGCGACTTCCGGTGCAGTGGCGTATGGCATCACTTCCGGCGAAGACGGACGCGGTTCCCTGTTTGCATCAATTATTATTTCCTCTTTATGTTTCCGTTCGTTCGGTGCGCGCTAGAGTTTTGTGCTTCGGTATTTTTGTTGCTTAGATTTACTGCACTATTTTATAACCACGGTTAGGCAACATTATTTATTCATTTCATCAACATTTCGATATACATATGCATAATATATTATACTGGGTCAAAACATCAAATTTGTCTAGGAATAATAAGTACGTAGGGCAAACCTTGGCTTATGGGTGATAGGTACTGACATATAGTATTTCAGTGATATTGCATTATTATCTTACGATAAGCGGTTGAGCACACAATAGTTAAGCGCAAGCAATCAAATCACCGGCAACCCGATCGCAATCAATCAATCATGAAAACTGACAGCTGCCATCGATTTTAAAGCTTGCATTTTTCTTATTGTGAGATCTGTGAAAGATAATAAAATAAAGCAGATCACCGAATTACCAAATACTCGTATCACCGATAAGCCGAGGTTAGCCCTATGTCAAGACCTTATTGAAGTATGTATTCAAATATGCCGGTGATAAAATTCAGACGATTATGAAGTTTATTAGCCAAAAAATTAATTAACTTAAATCTGTAATTCGCAATATCACATTTCCTCGGTTTAAGACAAAATCACTCAAAATCACTATTCGAAAAAGGTGGAAAAGTGTACTGAACTTGAAATAGGTACATACAAGTTCCTTTTAGGTAGAGTAGAAGTCGAAAATTAAATTAGTGCGTTGGTTTTGTAGCAATACAGACTTTTGTTGAACAAAAATACGCTGAATTAGGTATCTACGTCAGAAATAAAATAAAGCAAAAACACAGTCATACGTAACTTGTGTTGTTGACTTTTTGTTTTGTGTGAACAAAACGCGTCAATCATTCATAACGGAATGGGAATAAAGATAACGCTACTTTATTGTCTATGGTAACTTCTAAACGAGTCTTAAAAATGATAAAAATAAAGTGGCGTTTAAATCCGACAAACAAAACTACGGCCTTATCCCATTCAGCGAACATCCGATTCACCTTACACTTTCACAATGGATTGTTTCGCTTGCAGTACGAGTTGCGAATGTATTTTATTTCTTTCGCACGCTTATCTTTATGCGGCGTGTGATAAGGAAAGGTAGCTGCGGAAGTTGAATAAGAACGGAGTCGGGGTTCATTCATTGATGTGTCCGTCGTCAATGGGCTTTGATTAAAATACGCGGTTACATATTTCTTGTTCTATGTTAATTGATAACGTTAGGTTGAATGGCGTTCTATTTTTAAAGTCAATTTGAAATTTATGATTCTGGCATTACTTTATTTTAACTTTGCTACTGGCTGTAAATAAATCCATAGAGATGAAGATGAAGATGGAAGTATTTTTTTAAACGACAGTTTTATAATAGTTTCTTTAAAAAACCTTTAATAGTAAAAGCTGTCGTAAGAGAGCTAAAGGGAGCCGAGCCGAGCAAGAACATAACCGTTGCTCCTGCAAAAAGCGGATCAATAAAACAATGTAGGTGTTGCTACTTACATCGTCTACGTATTTGTGATTGTTGCCATCATAGACGTATTACCATAAAATAGGCCTTTTGGGCTTTTTCTACGAGTAATTAGCCCCAAATATTAGTTAACGAAAGATAACTAAGTTAATAGTTAAGACTTAATTGTTTACATATCTTTGTCTGCAGAAGCAAAAGTCAAAACCAAACTTATTTTAAACTAGCATGTGTTTTAAAATTAGGGGGTAAATAACGTAGATGTGTATATCGACGTAATAATATTGGAGGTTACCTACGCCTACTTGACTAGGTTAAATCTGGGTTAATCATTTTGTAGAATGGATTGTTGCATTTGATATCAAAAGTGAAGACAGGAATGTTAAATTATGATATTTAATTGCAACACGGTTCATTGAGATGTAGGTACTTAAACATTTGTGTTATGATTCATCATCATCATCATGATCATACTTAAACATTTGTGTTATGATTACTTATGATGATTTTAAATTATTATTACTTATCTCAAAATGGATCGGGAATATTCCAATTTCAAATATTATTTATATGAGCAGTAATTACTTTTGTTTCACAAATCTAAGATTATTTAAGAACGTAAAATATTTTCGGGCGTACCAGACCGTTTTTATCGATATAAAAAAACTCTGTGGTATTCAGTCGAATTTACCTAGTAGGTATGTATTATATTTGTCTGTGTGCCACGTGTGACGTCAGTCCCTGTCGTTCATTGAATTCTGGCGTCCCCCCACCGCGCTCCCCTTATCTAGTTAATCGCCCTTCCCCCTACTCTACTCCTGTGACGTCACTGACAATTTGCCATAGACAATGAATTTCGTTCGCAACTGACTGCCCAAAATGGCTAAAGAATCTTAGATATATGTGCCTATTGGAACAAAAATACTAGTAGTTATATTTTACGTACATAGGTCAAATTGTAAGGTAGTTTCACTGTATACTGGGGGGCTTAAGCCAGCAGTTTTGCTCTCAGTTTTAGATAGCTGCACATAAAAGTGGAATGCTTAATGATGTGACGAGATTTTGTTTTTTTAATGCCAAATGGCGATGTCCCATATCAATTCTGTGCACCACTAATACATACAACAGGTAGTTTATTTAAGTTTTCCACCTATAGAAGGTATAGAGAATGATTTGATGTGCGATTCAATAATATTAATAAAGTGACATAGCAAAAAATAAATTAAAGCTCTTTAAACCCAGTGATTGAATTGAATATGATTATGAAATAACCAGTTAGCTAACCAAAATAACCAAGAAAGCTATTTTAAACCTATGATTAAATTTCACTTAATTGTGCCTCCGTTTCCTGTCGCTCGGTTAACTGACTTCTGAGTTACAAAACTACGAAACATGCTAATAAATAGACTTGTTAAGCATTTCTACGGTAGTTCGAATTACGCTCTGTTTATAAAAAAAAATACTTGATACTTATTAGACACCTGAATCATTATTCGACCGTTTATTCCGTATGATTTTCGTGGCCACATTTTAGTTGACACGGAAGAAGATTCTGTTAAAGTTTGGTTATCTAGTAGAAGCACGGGACGTCTAAAAAATAATCGAAAATGTCATCAATATAAAGCGCATTCTTAAAAAAATGTGACCACTGAAACGAGGCGGTTAAAACGCTCGAATTACGACCCACCTAAATATATTAGAGAGTAGATAATATTACTTCAACGGAGCAAAATGTGCTTGTGAATGAAGCGAATGAAACATCGTCCGCAGCAGAGAGCGCGGCGAATGGGAGCGGAAGCCCGCGGTTAGTCCACTTCCTGTTTCCTGCGGGGCCGGCGACGCACGCGCAGCCGAGCGCGCCCGAGTGCGCCCGAACCCGCCCGACCGCCGCCGACCGGCTCCGATGCTCGACACGATTTACTTGACCGACCGTGTTTAATGGAAAATGTTGACGTAGGACGTAGACGCATTTTTTTTAATTCAATGGTACTCACCTTAATGTAATGATTTCACTGCACTTGAGATTTCAGTCAACTTGGCCTTTGTCTCACATTCAATTTATTGGTACAAGAGGCCATTGTAAGTAAATAACGAAACAATTTCCAATAAAAATAACTGTATATAGGTTTAGTTACACAACCTTTATTTGCAAAATATAGTAAGAAACGGTTTGACGTTTTTATTTTAATTAGAAAGAAAAGAAAGAAAGAGAGCTAATATAAAGAGCAGCTAATTAATGTTGAATGTAGGTAAATAATCTTGTAGCATTAAATTAACACATCTTCATCGCTTTTTAAAATTTCCTTCCTCATAACCATTTAAATCCCACTGCTGGGCATCCTACTCAGAACGAAAGGTCTAGGACCTCTCTAGGACTAAGTTACCACACGTTCCTGCTGGGGAGTAGAGAATACAGTACCACTACCATGAGTTTACAGTGACCGTACTCGACAGCGACGGCGTAAATTATTTGTAGAGGCGCTGTATAACTCTCCATACAAATAATTTACGCCGTCGCTATCGAGTACGGTCACTGTAAACTCATGGTAGTGGTTCAGATCGTTTTGCTTCCCAACTAAACCACCGCATCGTTCTCCTACACCGTTGAATTATCCTAAGCAAGACAGAATATCAAAATCGGTTCACTCGTTTAAGAGCTACGATGCCACAGACAGACACACAGACACACATAGCGGTCAAACTTAAATAAGTATATTTATAACACCCCTGTTTTTGCGTCGGGGGTTAAAAATGAAGAAGACAATGACGGTCTTATTAACCGTTCTGGATAAAGAGATCTTCATGGCTTCAAAGATTCTCTGTCTACTTCCTTTCTAATCCTTACTTCCTACTCCTTAATATTAAAAATGCGAAAGTTTGTGAGTGCGTGCGTGTTTATATATTAATCTGGTGTTACAAATACTTAATATAAAGATCTGGGTACATAGTACATATTATGGATCCCGGTGGGGTATAGGAATAATTTGTAACTCCTCCACGCAGAAACGGTTGGAAGAATTTGAATGAAGGCGTATTAGTCCGACCAACAAGGCTTTTGCAACCCGAACAATTCTCCCGGCTATGAAACTTGGCACATGACGAAAATAGGTAATACAGATTATAGACTTTTTTTTTATTCGAGTGGATGACAAACGAGGAAATGGGTCTCCAGATATACAATAATCCAATAACTTTTCTTACGAGAAGTTATGTATTTTTCCTAAACATGAAAATCGTTTATAGCTCTCTGCGAAAAATTCCTCAGACTGAAATTCTCTCTGTACATACGTACTTAAGTACTACTTAGAATATATATGTAAAATTATCCAATTATTTTTCGATTTCAGAGATACCTACCGCAAATTTAACTTTTAACATTTTGCATTATAACTTCTACTGAAAAATTGCTCTGCTGATTTTTATTCTTTAATATGATTTTATTTAATAAAATAAATACCTTTTATAAGTTATCCAAAATATTTTCCTTTACGATATTATAGTTCTTATTTATACGTAATTACGTCGTGTGAATAATTGCTCAGGTAAATTTATTAGGTTTCTTAGTCAGGGGTCGCTCTATTGTAATAGATTTTTCAATAATCCAATTGAAATTCAACGAAATATACCAAGTTTTATAAATATTAATTATTGCTAATACTAAGTATTGCCGTCTCTTAGCAGCGACCGGACGCGCGGGAGTGCAGAGGGCTGCGGGGCATTAGTACCGCAACAGCCAAAGTACCTATCCAAAAGTATGGGACACCACAGGAAAATTGGCTTTATTACACACCGTATAAGGTCCAATGATCCAGTTAGCGGTCCTCTTTTAATACAATGTGAATGGTGTTTCGTTTGCAGTCTCTTGATGCAAAATCACATGTCATTGCTTTTTTAAGAAATAAAAACTCTTTTATAATGTAATAATACTGGCAATTTCGAGCCATATTTAAAAATAAATCCGTTAATCTGGAATTCTGACAGTGTAAATAGAACATGCGAAAAAAGCTGTCAAGCTCCAAATGAAAAAGATGAAACGATCACTGACAAGTTGGTACTCTTCTCGGTGATTGTCAAAAACAAAAAGTTTGAAGAGATGATCTGAAATTCTGAAATGACGTGTTTTATTTCGAAATATACCTACCTACTTTCTTGTTACATAGGGTAATAAAAATCTCGCTACTGACATGCGACTACCTTTTGTTACAATTTCAACCTTACGTGAGTGGTAATAAGAACGTATCACTGACTATAGCCCGCGAACTACATCTCGTCTGCGTTTAGTATATCCTTAAAAGTATATTATGAACGTTCGAAAATTTGTTAGATAATTGATAAAACTGTTTAATATATAATTAAATGACCAATATATGTATAAGAATGGACGGAGCTATTTTTACATTACGTAATTAAGCAAAAATAAAAATAAAATATGTTTCAAAATGAAAAAGTTTTGGATTACTAAGAAAAGCTATGTATTTAAACATATAAAAGCATATTCATCATCCCAGCCTATATACGTCCCACTGCTGGGCACAGGCCTCCTCTCAGAACAAGAGGGCTTGGGCCATAGTTCCCAAAAAAAAAAGCAAAAAGCATATTAAAAAATAAAAATCAGCAGAGCAATTTTTCAGTAGAAGTTATGGTGCAACGTTAAAAGTTAAATTTGCGGTATCTCTGAAATCGAAAAATAATTGAATAGTTTTACATATTTAAGTAGTACATAGGTACCTATACAAAAAGAATTTCAGTCTGAGGAATTTTTCGCAGAGCGCTATCAACGATTTTCATGTTTAGGTAAAAATACCTAACTTCTCGTAAGAAAAGTTGTTGGATTATTCATCATCATCATCCCAGCCTTACGTCCCACTGCTGGGCACAGGCCTCCTCTCAGAACAAGAGGGCTTGTTGGATTATTGTATATCTATAATCTGTATTACCTATTTTCATCATGTGCCAAGTTTCACAGGCGGGAGAATTATTCGGAAGTCTCCATACAACGATTCTCCTCGTATACTATCATATGTAGATAGTTGGACATCTGGAATAAAGACGCAAGTTACTTTTTACAAGCTTTTATTTAGTTTCACCACAGAATAGATAATAAGTACAAGTGTTTCACCTGTCCCGTTGTCTGTTTGTAGTCAAATCTTGCAAATTAATGTCGACCAACTTTCAGTAGTCGGTTTGACTTGAAATTTGGCACACTTATGTAAAGTGCGTGACAATACAATAATCTGGTAGTGACATCCTGCCTGGCAGTCCGGCCAGGATCGTCTCCGCAGGACGGAAATCTTCAACGGTTAATGGCATCGACTTAAAATTTGGGATGCAAATGTAGGTTGTGTGACAATGCAAGGAAAGTCGACAAAAAGTACAGTCAGCAAAAAAGCATGTATTAAAAATGAAATTTTATTCCAATATTTTCACGGGAGCCGTGTAAAATCCTGAAATTTTAATGGCTAAATCTAGAGATATGACATTTTGCTCGGATGTTCCTCATGCAAAGTAAATGAAGACCACAATATAATTTATGGGAATGCCCTTGAGGATTTACTAATATTTTAGAATTTCAATTCGACTGTTAAATCCAATAGTTTACGCTAGAGAAGCCGCACGTAAAGGCTAGTTCAATAATAACCAAATCAATTTATAATAAACGTTATCGCGTTCCACATTTCACTCTGCAAATTAAAACCACATACGCTCAGCTATTTGCTAAGCTCCTTAACCCATTAATTGTCCAACTGCGAGTGGCGTGTTAATCCAAAACGGCATAAATCCATTAGAGTAGCGTTGCCCATAGGCCGATTCGGTTAAGAAAGGTGTGGGCCTACGCAAGCCCACGCCGCCCACGCGGTCTGTGTCGGCTGCTCCCTAAAAGTGAAGGCGATGGACGAAACTATAAGAATACGTTAAGGTAGTAGCTTCCAGTGACCTGCGTCACATATTATAAGTACCTATACAAGTTACCCTGCGTAAACGGACAAGGCCACCGCTCCCAGCGCGCGCAATTTTTTCTTACAATTTGTGAAGATAATGTTATTAGGTTAAAAAAAATATATTTATATTTTAAAGTAGTATGTAATACATATCTAGTAAAATAACTTAATTAAAAGCTTTTATAAGTGTACTTGTACTAAGTCACTAAATCTATAACCAAACAGAGGGATTAGACAGCTGCAATATATTTTAATTTTGCTGCAGACATACTAAGATTTTCATGGCATGTGAGTACAAATTTAACAATTTCAACGAAAATCTAAGCATTAACATATTTAGGTTCACTGCTGAGTATATATAGGAATCAAAAATTATACCTATAACAAGGCTCAAAAAACTCTTCTAAGATCAAAGACCACTCTCGGTAGCCCTAAAAATATAAATAGGTAATGATGGGGAAAATTAAATCAGAAATTAGACACGAGAGTAGGCCGAATTGTCGAAATGGCAAATCCTCCCACATTAAGGGCAAAATAAGTTCAAAGTAAATTTCGAACGTTGTAAATAAAAGCTAACAAAAGTCTCTTTTTACTCGAATAAGTAAATAATTCTAGTTAATTTAAGATATCAAAGTGAGTTCGTAGATATAGACTTTCGAACAATTGAAAGAACAGTCAGATTCCCATTTATTTTTGTTCGCAATTTGAATTCTATGCTCTCAAAAAGCGTTAATTATTTAAGTTCGAAATCTTCGATGAAGGTAATGGACCTTCGATTCAGTAGTGCAACGTCCACCTATACACATAGTTGGATTGCGGAGCGCTGTATTATGGTAATAAACATTATTCCATACCTACCACATGCTGACGCACCAAACTATTATTTTGATGCATAAAAATGTAACTTGTGCAATATTTTACATTTGAAAAACTTTTTGCAGGCCTATTTAAAACGGATTTTCGAGCAATTTTCATAAAATCGCTTATTTTGAAAATCAAATGAGAGGACGCGACACAGACGCGACCACGGAATGAGGGCTATCATTTTTTGTCTTTCTAGATGGCGCCACTGTTGCGTGAGGTTTTTAAGTGTGGCTTTCAAAGTCTGTTATTACGGTCGTGTAAACAAAGTTTAGATTAAAATCATATTTAATACATCTTAAAACCGTACCATAAAAATATCGAGCAACCAGTGTTGCGTAGTCCCGTGTTGTTCGGAATAAAAAACCGGCCAAGAGCGTCTCGGACACGCCCGATATAGGGTTCCGGAGCCATTACGAAAAAAATATTTTTTTTTTCTAAGGATTTCGTATTTTGTACAGAATATTCCAAGTTTAGGTTATACCTTAGGCTGCTATTTACTCTTAAACTACTAATAATTCTCAAGAAAACTTAATCGTTATAGTTTTCCTTGTAAGTTTGATTTGATATACTTTACTATCATCCTGGATTTTTTCAAATTTTTCCACTCAGCGGCTTAAGTTTTAGGGAGGGGGGGGGGGACGCTCGATTTTAATGATAATTTGCACTTTAAAGTTGTTTTTTTTTTCAAAAAATCACTGAAACAAAAAATCGCTTTAGCAACCCAATGAGAAAAGCCGCGGACGGACAGACAGACAGACATGGCGAAACTATAAGGGTTCCGTTTTTGCCATTTTGGCTACGGAACCCTAAAAAGGGAGGACAAAAGTTTCCGAACGACAAAACTATCTCAAAACACAGACTGCATTATGCGTTACGTAATTGCCATAATTAGTTTCAGGTATGTAATGCAAAATATTCACAAAATTATTCTAATCTATATTAATAATTTCGTCCAGGGGTACGGTAGACTCGAACGAAATGCACATCAAATTGAAGAGCGTAAAAAATTAGTCGATCCGAGTCGACAACATATATCCGCAAAATTCGGATTATGGAGAATTTCGTTAAATTCTAATGGCACTGACAAACAAACCGCAGTCGCCATCTTGGGTAGTTAATAAACGTTCCGTTTCATACTAGCTAGCTCTTAGATACGGCTCGCCTTCAACACATCGCGTGCGTCACGCCAAAGTATCCATTACAAAGAACTGTGACTCATGTGACTGTGTAAAACGAAACGTCTTGCCGGAAAACTTGAATGGATCTTATCAAAACTCAAACTATCACCAACTACCTTCAACTATAACTATCTTCAGTTGTTGACGTTTGTTCCGAGTCGACAACTTGTAGGTAGAAAATTCGGATTTAGCGAGTATTTTCAATAAAAAATGGAATAAATTACTGAGTATATATAATGGCGTTGCGAAGTAAACATGTCAAAGTCATCACATCAAAGTGGCGTGAGTGTCACGTCATCACGTGTCATTGTGACCTTTTAAGGGCCCCACACACGGTACGATTCGTCGATTTTCATCAGATCGATCGTACAGACGGATCGTACCTTATATGGGGCCCTTTAGGTCTAATTTCTTTGATTATGAGACAGACATACGTACCTAGTCGGTCCCAAGTTCTGTCACTGGCACATTATTTTAAATTTAAAACATGATTTTAAGAAAATTTGATTGAATTCCATTTTTGAATGTTTGTCAATTATTTTAAAACAATAAACAGTCATTCGCTGCAATTTCTCACGATGGAGTGGACGTTGAAAGAAAACCGAATAGCTGTTTTAGCATTGCACCGCTGTGGGCACTCGCCAAGTACCATTTTCAAGTTGCTCAAAAATGTAAATATAACGCTTAGGTTTGTGTACCGTACGATTGACAGGTACAATGAAGTCTCCAGTGTTGAGGACAAGAAAAGAATTGGCCGGCCTCGCTCCGTACAAACAGCAGTGATCAAAGCGATCAAGGCACGCATAGCAAGAAATCCTGTCCGAAAACAGAAGTTGATGGCTTTGCAGATGGGTGTCAGTAGAACCCCGTCAAAAAGTTTTAAACGAAGATCTTAGTCTGCGAGCACACAAAAAATAGAGTGGGCACTAACTTAATGCCCGTCTAAAAACAATAAGGTTTAAAAGATCCCGGAAGTTGTTAAAGCGGTACGCGAAAAATCGACACCGTGATATCCTCTTTACAGACCGAAAAGATTTTCGATATTGAAGAGAAGTACAATAAACATAATGATAGAGTGTACGCTAGGAGCTCTGAAGAGTATTCTCTGATCTATTACGGGCAACTGAGGTTCATTTTTGCGAAAAAGGGGTCAAAATCAGTGCGAAAGTGTACCTAGAGACGGTTTTGGATAAGCATGTCAAAGATCTGCCCAACACGCTATTTTCAGGTCATAATTTTGTGTTCCAGCAGGATTCTGCGCCAGCACACAAAGCCAAGACCACTCAAGCCTGGTTTGGCCGTCAAAAAATCGACTTTATAAGACACGAAGATTGGCCTTCCTCCAGTCCGAACCTTAATCCTCTGGACTTTGAAATTTGGCAGGTCTTAGAGGGGAAGGTCTGGGGTGTGCTAAACCCCATAAAAATTTGGAGAGCCTGAAGTCATCTTTAAGAAAAGCAGTAGCTGAAATAGACATGAAAATGGTGCGTGCTGCGATAGACGACTGGCTGCGCCGATTAAGGGCCTGTATTAAAAACAAAGGAAGTCATTTTTGAATAATTTTAAGCACTTAAATTTATTTTTTTATTAATGTACTTTAAATTGGTATATAATTTATTAAAAACTGATTGGTACTTTGTTTTTATCATTATTTTCATTTGTGACAGAACTTTGGGACTGACTACGTAGTTATTTGGGCAAATAAGATTTAGGAGAAATATCTACTGGTGAAATACCGATACGTAGGTTAGCCGTTAAAGTGTTTTGATAATTTAATTAAGGCTGGGAATATACGTCAGATTTTTCGATAAGTACGACAGTCTTTACTGGCAAAAAATTTTTTCAAACATATTATTATGGAGTCTACATTTTTACCCGAGCGAAGCCGGTTTTCATCTAGTTATAAATAACCCGCGTAGCTCACCCAATAACTATGAGATTTGACATTTCGGAGACCTCACGTGACCTCACGCTACACTAGCGCATCCTAGCGGCGAATTCATACGCGATAGCCCTCATTGTGCAACTTCAGCCATAACTCAAGTGGGTAAAGGGAGGCGAGCCATGGAGACACCCCAACGCCCGCCATTCACGATGGAGACCGATTACGACGCCAACCAGCCAACTATTTACATAATAATATTCACCACAGAATCAAAGTTGAACCCCAAGATTTACCTAGTCGTGTCCATTCCATTCAGCGTATTAACTTGTTTTGATTGTATACAATTGATTTATGGTGGGTAATATGCATGGCAATTTAAATTCAGGAATTCCAATGTTGGATTTATTTTGCATATTTATAAGTAGCAGTTTTATTGGTTTTCTGTCGCCAAGCTGGTTGAAAGACCGGTCGTCACCAAATTTCATACCAGTAACATGAAAATACATTTTAAAAAATCAATAAGATTTTTTTTTTATTGACGAATCTTACAGTCTCGTTAAACTAAATCTCACTTACTAGTTTTTACACGCTGCTTCAATCGCTCGCGTGAACCACAAGATTCAGTTGAATTGAAATGCAGAGATTTTATATTTGCCATGAAAATTCCCAAAATAACATCGCTGTCTTCGTTTGTTTATGCAAAAATGTATGTCTAAGATTTTGGTTAAGATTTTGAGATTTACCTATATAAAGTGTAAATCCGAATTCTCGAGAAATCGGGATAAAAAGTAACCTATGTATTATTTTATAGATCCATTTACCTGCTTAACAAATTTCAGATAAATCCTTTAAAGTCGTTTTTAGGGCGAAAGAGTAACTTATACAGACGCACAAACTTTAATATTTGTAATATTAGTAGGATACGTTTTAATATAGAAACGGAGTAGGTACACCTAGGTTCGTATAACCAGGGAATAAAAGGAATCTGAATTGCGTGGGGGGGTATACAGGGTGTGGCGACGAGGCCTGGTGTGAGGGTGCGTGGGTTGTGAGCATGAATGAACGCACGTCATCAAACCGCGACAACCGAACTAAACGTCTACTAACTTTATGTACAACGCGCCTATTTTTAGACGTTATATTTTTTTCACGTTAACATTTTATAGTAATACATACTGTGCCCTTAGTGTAAGTTTCGGTTACAAAAATACGTCTCGATCGCGTTCGCGTTAAAATCTCAATTTGTATGGAAACACGAACATCGCAAACGTTCCGTTCGTGCTTCCATACAAATTGTGATTTTAACGCGAACGCGATCGAGACGTATTTTTGTGATGTGTGTTGTCGAAAACTTAAACTAAGGGTACTGCTTGAGCATCTGTGACCGCAAGCCGGCAAGTTTCCTCGCGTACTGTATTTGAAGATGTAGGCGGCTAACCTAACCTAACCTAACCTAAACCAATAAAGTTGGAAAACCCCGACTTTGTCACTTCAAAGTTCAATATCTCAAAAACGGCTGAACCGATTTTGATGAAACATATCTAAGAACCATTGCTAAAAAACCTGCTTTCAAATAAAAAAACCGCATTCAAATCGGTCCACCCGTTTAAGAGCTACGGTGCCACAGACAGACACACACACAGACACACAAAACGGTCAAACACCCCCCTTTTTGCTTCGGGGGTTAAAAAGCGGGGTGTCATCTATTGGGCATTAGCGTGTCGAGCACTCGGACGTTTACCTTACTAATTAGTAAGTCAGTTAGATTATCAGAAAATATTGGACATATTTTTATGGTTCCGTAGTCAACTAGGAACCCTTATAGTTTAGCCATATCTGTCCGTCTGTCTGTCAGTCTGTCCGGAGCTAAGCTCAGAGATCGTTTATACTAGAAAGCTGTATTGGCAGGCATGAAGAATATACATATCAGTCAGCCGTCAAAGTGGTAAAATAAAAAAAAAAATAAAAAAAATTAGGGTACATCCCATAGACGTAAAGTGGGGGTGATTTTTTTCTCGACTAACCCTATAGTGTGGGGTATGATTAGATAGGTCATTGGGGGTTGCCCAGACGACTTTTCGCTTCAGTGATGTAATTGCGAAATATTTAACTTTTAAGTTCCCGCTCTCCCTCCAAAATCTAAACTGTTGGGTGTAAAAATTTGAAAAATTTCAGGATGGTAGTAAGTATATCAAATTTACAAGGGAAATTATAACGGCTGTGATTGCTTGAGAATTATTAGTAGTTTAACAGTAAATAGCAACCTTAGTTTAAAATAAATAAATTAACTTATATTAATTTAATTAAATTAGTGAATAATTGTTTCTCCTTCTTTCTTTCTAAAACATACCTTTTTTTAATTAGGTTTAAATGTACGTGAACACAATACGAAATCGTTAGAAAAATATTAAGTACTTGATTTTTTTGTAATGGCTACGCACGCAACCCTACCTTGGGCGTGTCCGACACGTTCTTGCAGTGCGTTCTTGGCTGGTTTTTATCTATTGTGAATAAAACAAAAAATAAAATTTTGAAAAAAATAAAAGTATAAAAAAATCAAAAATTAAGTGAGTCAGAGTTCGGGAGAGGGGCCGTGCGACACTTTTTACCACGACGTTCATAATTTTTTGTTTGACAAAAGAAAAAATACTTACTACGGGAGTTTGTGTCTGTATACATTTTTTGCACTGATTTGAGGTGTGCAATAAAGAATATATTACATTTGTATTTGTACGTGTCCAATATTTTCTGATAAACTAAATATACTAGACTAGGATAGAAAATACATTGCTTGGAAGGGGTTTTAGCGGGAAAAAATTATGACTAACTAAAATTATGACAAACATTACGTTATGACTATGAAAACCGGCCAAGAGCGTGTCGGACACGCCCAAAATAGGGATCCGTAGCATTACGAAAAAATTGAGTAATATTTCTCTAAGGATTTCGTAGGTATATTATATCTTCTTAGAAGAATCTTCCAAGTTTACGTATATTTTTATACCTTAAGCTGCTATTTAAGAGTAAAACTACTAATAATTCTCAAGCAAACTTCGCCGTTATAGTTTTCCTTGAAAGTTTGATTTTTTTCAAATTTTTCCATCGACCTAGAAAATTTTAGAGAGGGGGGACGCTCGATTTTAATGAAAATTTGCACTTTAAAGTTGAATATTTCGCAAAAAAATCAATGAATCGAAAAATCGTCTTAGCAAACCCGTAATGGTTTTAAAAGACCTATCCAACGATACCCCACACTATAGGTTGGATGAGAAAAAAAAATCACCCCCACTTTACCCTAAAAAATATGTTTTTTTTTTAATTTTTTATTGTACCATTTTGTCGGCATAGTTTACATATATATCCGTGAAAAATTACATTTTTCTAACATTGATAGTCCCTGAGCAAAGCCGCGGACCAACAGACAGACAGCATGGCGAAGCTTTATAGCTCCGGGTTCCGTTTTTGCCATTTTGGCTCCGGAACCCTAAAATTATGCGACTAGATACCCACACAGTTGTGTTTTTTAAAACCTCGCAAGCTGCCTGCGGAGACACTTGAAATTGGTTTCTCAGGAATATGCAGGCTACGTCATCCTCGTGTCCGAACCCAAAACACGTTCCATGTTTGCCGTAACATCTCATTGTTATCAAGCGGGTATCGTCAGATTGGGCGGATGCGGGAGTCGTATCGTAGGTATATTGTATGTATGTAGGTATTATCTCGGCGGACGCGCGTCCGTCGGTCCATCCGATTACGCTGGAATTTACACTGGAGCTACACATTTGGGAGTGATGAGGTTGTTTTGACAGACGCAGAGGAAGTTATTGCCGGGATGTAACATGATGTTGTAATGGCTACGCAAAGCATAGATAGTAACATACATTATCATACATCAGCATCCCAGCCTATATATACGTACTGCTGGGCACTGCTCTCAGGGTGCCGTAGTTCCCACGCGAACACCAGTGCGGATTGGGAACTTCACACACCAATTGAATTGCTTCGCAGGTTTGTACACGATGTTTGCCTTCACCGTGAAGCTCGTGGTAAATTTCAAATTTAATTTCGGACATGAATTTTGAAAAATCAGAGATGCAGCTCGTATTTGACCCTGTGCTTGAGATGCCCTAGGCCAACACGGCCACAATATTATATATACTTACCTTACCTACAAGATTTTTTTAAAACGAAAACGATTTCCGGATCACCGATCAGGAAAATGTCGAATGGAGACTTGGAGACTGCGGATCGGCTATCGTAACTTGGAACGGCCCACGAATGAGATGGACGGATGATCTGGCTAAAGCCGTAGGTTCAACTGAAGCTACTGGAGGTCTAAGGGGGAGGCCTACGTCCAGCAGTGGAAGTCCTATGGCTGGTATGATGATGATAATGACCAACACCTTATGAGCTATGTGTAGGTATAAGGGGTAGAGGAAGTGCGGGTTCAAGCTCTTGTGTTAGCGATTCTTTTACTAGCGTCAAGCGTTAGGTAAGTGTGTACCAAAATCAGCCAAAATAGTGTCTACAGCTTAAAGTTGATAATCGTTTGCATGTCATTAAAAACAATAATGCCAATAGACGTGTCTGTTCAACTTAAAAATCGACTTTAGCGACATATTCATTTGATAGTAGATCTTGTTTAAAAATTGATTAGACCACTTATTTGGCTGATGGTACCACTGAAATCAATAAAAGTAGAGATAGTTGACCAAGAGATGTGGTTTACCAATTACCACCCTTAGATTTAATGTCATTTGTGCGCTTAAAACGTCAAACCCTTTTTCTCATTCACATGTCAAATGTGACAATCAGCTTTATTGTTTATTTTCTGAAGTAGGAACTGTC
>NC_133473.1:6943329-6961776 GCF_025370935.1 Choristoneura fumiferana
CAATAAATTTTATTGTCTTGAGTGATGATTAAATAGCCAATACTTTGAAAGTTTGTACTAAGAGCATAATGATAAAAAGTTAATCGGACAAAATATACATTGTACTTCTTCAATGTTCATTTTTTCTCCTGCCATAGAAACAGAGTATAGGAATATCTAGTTATGACAAAAACAGCATAATATTAAAAAAAATCGATACTCTGTATTTAATCTACGCAAGGAAAAGTACAATAGTGCTTTGTACTTTGCCCTGCGTAGATTAAATACAGAGGATCGATATTTCTTTGCCGAAGGAATGCCGCAAGCATGCTCATGCTTGCGGCTTTCCTTCACTGCTCAGTCCCTGGGCAAAAAAAAAGTTAGCCCTGATATCGCCAGAGACACCGACTAAAGTTATCCGATACCTCGTGAACAAATTTTGATAAAACATTTTTTATGCAGAAATTCCTATTCACGCACGCAGATTATATGGATTCAAGCACGTGTAGTGAAAAATATGTGATTATTGCCTATATACTTAATCATTTTTTATCCGTCGCAAGTTTGGGACTAGATAAATTAGTCTCAATTTTATTGTCCTTGTAGTTTTTGTGTCCTTGTATTGTAACATTTTGATATATTTAATTATTTTTCAGTGGGGTTGATCCGAAACGTTCACCTATATTACCTACATCGCCTTCTGCGTATGTTCCCGGTTCTTGCTGCTGGTGTTCTCCTACAAGCTACATTATTTAACCATCTGTCTGATGGCCCACAGTGGGGCGATATCGTGGCCCATAAAGTGCACAAATGCAGACGTTTCTGGTGGCCCACTTTGTTGCACATTCAAAATTATGTCACCCCTAGAAACCAGGTAAGAGATTCTCTTCTTGATTCCTAATTTATCAGCAGTGGAAAATACTAAGCGATTGATGGCATTGCAAGCAAAGCATGACCACTACGTCTAAGTAGTCATTCCTAAATAACGTCACAAATTTAAATTCATATCAGAGATGGCTAATGAAGTGGTATTTACGATAGTTTTGCGGTAATTAGGTACCAAATTTTCTAATTCAGTATTAATAGCGGTCCCGTTGAAGATGCAGATAATATGTAACCAAATTTTTTTTCTGTGATAATTATTGTCAAAATTACTAAATACAAATTCACTGGGGATTCGCGCAGTCATCGTTCATCCACTATTAGTTTATTTCGTTTTCTAGATTTTGTTTACCGTACAATGGCAAAACCTACTAGGTAGACATTGGCAAAATAAAATTTGTTCTCCAATGGATAGAGCCATATATATTTAAAAAAAAACAATAAAAGAAATTCACTATGACCGTACTGGTGATTTAGTCTATGAACTTACAACCTCTCTTATAAGCATGATATTTAAGTTATCAGATATAAGTTATGATTGTCAAATACCTACACAACAAAATTGTGAAAATTGACATAAGTTCAAAGACTTACAGGGAATCCTACACAGGTATTGACTTCGCTACAATTTTTTTTTGAAAAACCATTGTTGCTCGTATAATAGAGATTCTTTAAAACTAGAATTCCGCTCCCTAATAGATTGGAAAAAAATATGTAGGATGACAGTGTAATTTATTAAACAGTGAGGTAACGTGACGCCTCACCAATTGAATTCAAATTTAGCTGGTTATTTCAAACTTTATTTGTAACTCCTTAATGTTGGTGTATAGTATACTTAGAGTATGTAAGTAGCTGGCATTCATCGTTACCTAGGTTTAACGCTTTTTTAACCCTGGATGACGCCTCCAACGTGATTTTTGAACACTATTTAAATATAGAAATAGTTTAACAAAATATTGAATGATTTCAGTGCATTGCACCAACATGGTATCTAGCAGTTGACGTCCAGCTTCACATCCTCTCACCCCTAATTCTATTCTGGGTGCTTGGTAAAAAAAGATCAGCTTGGATTGCTTTGACGCTCGCCATGTTGATTTCACTGACAGCATCAACGGTTTATAATTATTTGATGGAGTTCCAACCTGCACCCGTTATTCCATCGTAAGAGCACCTTATTTACCTTTAAAGCTAATAAAAGCGCCATCTCTTAGAATGTATCACAACAAACTGCAAGATTTAGTAACTTATTGCTTCGTTTTAGTTTTGGTATGCGCTCACCAGATGGTGTTTTATTAAATCTTTCGTAAACTCCGTTTTCATTTGTTTCAAGTAATCAGTTGACTTTGTTTTTGCAGGCGAACAGACCCCGAGGACCAGTCTACTTATATGCAATATTATTATGTAAATACGCTGACAAGATGCACACCTTTCTTTGTCGGTATGCTGTATGGTTACCTTCTTAATATTTACAAAGGGAAGCAAATCAACATGCCAAAGGTAATACAAACATTACATTCATGAATAAAACATTAAATAAAAAAAATAAAAAAACCCGACTGCCTTAAAAACTAAAAGGAAAAAAATAAGTCTAATAGTGGCCTGGAACTCTGTCAAGTAGCTAATTTAAAGTTCAACAGTCGGGGCCCCTTACCAAGAATGTTAGAGCTGGTTACGATTTGAATGGGTTCCGACTGTTGAACTTTTATTTATTTATTTATATCACTTTTTTAAGTTACTTCACAGAGTTTTAGACCAGTAGACTTATTTTCGTCTTTTTAGTTTTTAAGCCAGTCGAGATTTTTGATTTTATAAATTTATTTTTTTATTTTATACTCTTTTGATATTTCTGTGAAAATGGTACATTATATAAATCGACATACCTACATACCTACCCACATAAATACATCCTTACATACATCCATACATACATAGTATGCTCGAAAAACATAACCCTCCATCGGAAAGTCGGGTAAAAATGCAGAAATATTATTACTAGTAACAATAGTTACTAGTTATTAGGTACCTAGTGGATTCCTACTCATAACCATGACCGCTATAAAATAGTTGTAACGTAGAGGCACTTTTTAGGAATTATTAGTAGGTATTCGCGACCCGTACTTACCCGGTAGACATTAGTAATGAATAAGAATCGTGAAAGTTTAAAACATTATATTATAATTATTACTACTATTAATTCATACTAAAATTTTCCTGTGTTTCAGTACTTTGTTGCTCTTGGCTGGATCTGCGCCATCGTAGTTTCTGCGGGTATCATCTATTCCGCGTACCCTATTCTTCAAACTGATTGGTACAGTCCATTCCTTGATGGAGTCATAAACTCCTTCTCAAGACCTGGATGGGCTGCTTGCCTTGGTTGGATGATTTTTGCTTGCACGCACGGTTACGGAGGTAAGCTATTATAATTTAGCCAGACACTACTCGTATTGTAATAGAAATCACTTTTCGAATCCCTCCACTAAACCCTGTTTGTTGAGAATCATGACCGTGGCTTATTCCATCAATTGTATTTTTTATTTGACTGGATGGCAAGCGAGTAAGTGGGTCTCCTGATGGTAAGAGATCACCACCACCCATAGACACCTGCAACACTAGGCGGATTGCAGATGCGTTGCCAACCTAGAGGCCTAAGATGGGATACCTCAAGTGCCAGTGATTTCACCGGCTGTCTTACTCTCGACTTTACTAAAAAGATCGAGTCAAAGATATATAAATTAAATTAAGAATTAATAATTGATGCTACTTAAAAATCTGATATTTTTTTCTGTTAATAAGAAGAATTATTCCTATTGATATAAAAAGTTACAAGCGTTTCTAATTTTTTAATCCAGTCCCCATTGTTGATGCATTTTGTTTTCAGGTCCAATCAACTGGTTCCTGTCGTTGCGCATGTGGAAGCTGCCAGCTCGGATCTCCTTCGCCATGTACGTCTTCCACTACCCACTCATGCACGTCGTGAATGCAACTAGTGTTGGTCCTACCTACTTCTCTGTCTCGGCATATGTAAGTATCGCTACTGTCAAATTTTACATCGTTTCCAGTACCTACACCGGCCAACCCACTTCTCTTTTCATTTTGCTATTACGTCAACCTTACAACATAAAGCTCGTTTAATGCCTTTATGATTGCCTTTCAAATACTTCCTTTGCCCCCCTTCTGTTTTGATCACAAAGTCTTTGTTAAGTTTCTGTCATCATCATCATCCCAGCCTATATACGTCCCACTGCTGGGCACAGGCATCCTCTCAGAATGAGAGGGCATGAGCCGTAGTTCCCTACCGGGCCCAGTGCGGGTTGGGAATTTCACACTGTGCACACCATTGAATTGCTTCGCAGGTTTGTGTAGGTTTCCTCACGATATTTTCCTTCACCATAAAGCTCGTGATAAATTTCAAATGTAATTTCGCACATGGATTTCGAAAAACTCAGAGGTGCGCGCTGGGGTTTGAGGCCATAAGTTCAAACCACTCGGCCACCACGGCTTCTTCCTTCTGTTTATGTAGTTCCTGTAATTTATCAAAATTACAGAAACAGTCTATTAATACGGTTTCTATAATGCCGTCTGTGCGTTTATTTTTTTCCATATCTATCACATAAAAGCATTAACAGAGGTAAGTGATAGGACATTATTTATATTGTCTCTTTTGGCAACTGTCATAAGAGGTTAATTGTTTATTCAGCAATAGTAGAATATATACGAAGATCGATTTTCAAAAACTGAGCCATTACTTTTTAGTTTTTCAGATTTTTGGCTCATATGTCCACGGCGCTGCTTGTCGGGTTTGTGGTTACCGTGTTTATCGACTCGCCTTTCTCTACGCTAATAAAACTCGTTATGGGAGGAGGTAAGTTTAAATATATTTATTTTTTCATTGCTTCATCATTATCAATTACTGTTCATTTTCTAAACAAGAATGCTGTGATTTATCTTTACGAGTATCATTATCGCCCGTCGATAAAGACCAGCTGGACATAGGCTTTTTCCATGGAACCCAAATTACCGGTCCCGCGTCGCCCGTGTCCTTCGAAATTCTGCGACGTTTACCAGATCATCAGTCCACCTTCTAGTTAGAAGGGCTCTCTGCTGAATAACCAGAGTAGGCTATCTACTACTAATTAGGAACCAAAATAATGTTAATATTGCAAAACTGATTTTGTAAGACATCACCTAACTTTTAGCTACTACTCGTAGTAGGCCTTAGTTGTGTAGTCACTCAAGTTATGTTACAAGCAACAATTGTTTTTTCACACCTCTCGATCAGAAAAGTAACTTTTCCTCCCTGACGAGAGGGAGCAAAGTGCAACTTTTCTGTTCAAGGCTTTTTTAAGTGTTTTAATGCCATTTTTTAAAGTTGATAATTGGGAAGCCACGCCATTTTCTATGCTGGTTGTTCTTTAATAATATATAAAAAATTTTTTTTCATTTTTTTAAGTTTGTTAAATTATTTTCATCTTGGGCGTTAACACTTGAATCCCTCCATACAATACATTCTGGATTTAATGTACGCCCTCGCCGTAAATACACCATTTTGCTCCCTTGTGACACAAATAACTATTGTTACTGTTAGCAAATCTTCTTTTTCAGTGATAAATTGATAAATTTATTTACAGGACCGAAGAGAACAAGACCCGAAAAACTGGTTGCTCATGAAGGAACCAATGGATTGAACAATCAAGCAGGAGTAGTGAACGCTGCATTTGTACCAGAATTCGACAGGCAAATTAGCAAAACGAAACTCTAGATGAATAGTTCGCATAAGAATAAACTATCATAAAAAATAGATAAGTGTTTGTAACAAAATATTGACATATTTTAATGATATTGCGATTCTAAGATTTTATCAAACTATAATATAACCAAACACACGGACTGAGTAATTTATTGGATATAAAATAAATTAATAATATTAATTATTTCAAAAACTATAGGAGAATTCAAAATGTTATTGACATTGACGAATTATTCTAAAAATAACATTGTTATTGTTAAATATTTATTTAACCGAACTTGTACATCTTATTTCTGACTTTGTCATTTAACCAGCTAAATAGTTAAAATATTTCACAGTTTATTGTCGCGTTGACGAGGAGCGACCTTGGGATGGTTATAAAAATGTTTTAAAAGCTAAGATTTTTTTAAAAAGGTGTATTTTAAAATTAATATTTGATTATGATTAACTAACCTAGTATTATAAGTCAACCATGCTACTAAAAAAATATGGATTTAATTGTCTGAAATAGATGGTTTTATTTCTGCATTTATTTTTAAATAGGTAATGTGAAGCAAGTAAAATGACCTTAATTATAATAATGTTAATCACCGTGTCTTGTCTTTATTATTTTTAATCGACTTCAAAGAATTCATTATTATTATTTTTTTATGTTTGTTACCTCAGAATGCCGTCATTTGTGAACTATTCTAATGCCTAATTAGAAGGTTGGAAAGAATGCAGTTCGAACCCGCTGCTCTATCGTTAATATTAAACGAAAAGTATTTCATCATTTTTTCGATTTGATACAGCACCCACCCGTTTGTTACAGCTCCTCGATTTCAATTAAACTTAATTTAGTATTTTGTTTTTGTGGATTTCCGAACAAATGCAAGCGCAAGACGGATACAGGAGAAATAATCATCAATGTATACGATTTGGCCACCGAAAAGGTTGCTTTAAGAGGAAACAAGTCTTCGGGATGCTGCAAAATCGTATAATTTGCTGTATTATTCATTAGCTATACCGCTTGATTCAGAAAAATAAAACCGGCCAAGTACGAGTCGGACTCGCGCACCGAGGGTTCCGCACAAATTTGTAGATATTTATGAACATCCAGTCCTGAGAAAAATGTATGGTTACTGATATACACAGACAGACAGACATGAAAAAACTGAGATTTTCAGATTATTATTATATATTTATTATTGGTTGTGCTGTAAGAGCTACATCTATTTTAATAACGTGCATAAGAATGCAGAGAAGAATGCAGAGATTCTACTGTTGATTGGTAATATTATAAGAATGATGTAAGTATACTATTATAACTACGAATATTATAGTGCTGATTGATCTCAATACTTTGATATGAAACCATTTTTAGGGTTATGTAGCCAAAATGGCAAAAGCGGAATCCGTATAGTTTCACCATGTCTGTCTGTCTGTCCGTCCGCGGCTTTGCTCAGGGACTATCAATGCTAGAAAGCTGTAATTTTGCATGAATATATATGTAAACTATGCACACAAAATGGTACAATAAAAAATTTAAAAAATATATTTCTAGTGTGCTTCCCATAGACGTAAAGTGAGGGTGTTTTTTTTCTCATCCAATCTTGTAGTGTGGGAAATCGTTAGATAGGTCTTTTAAAACCATTAGGGGGTTGCTAAAACGATTTTTCGATTCAGTGATTTTTTTGCAAAATATTCAACTTGATAGTGCAAATTTTCATTAAAATCGACCTAGGTCAATGATTATTTAGTAAACACCATAACAGTAGATAAGCAATACTGAAAACAGATACTTCTATGAAGAAAATTCACAACGGCGAACGGTAAGTAGGTGGTTTAATTAGAAAACTAAATTTTTAGTATTCGGCTAAAGTAAAAGCCGCCTTTCATATTTGTATTTTAACCCTAATTTCTACCGTCTTACTTTTTTTTAGCTTTGATTTCTATCTAGATCTAGTCTAATTCTAGCTTTGATATCTTATCAAAGCTAGAATTAGAACAGCGCACGTAATTGACTTATTTTAATCACAAAGCTGTGATATAAAATAATCAGTACAAATCTCAGTCTTGTCGGGCTCATCGAAAAAACAACATAATTGAACGGAAAATCACACAAGAACGGAAAATCCCACAAAGTAATAATTATATTGCTGAAAGTAGGTAAATTATGATCATAGGCTGACAAAAACTTACGTGTAATATTATGGCGAAAGAAGTTTTCTTTATTATAACTATATTTTGTTATATTAATGTCAATGCTTATATAGAATTTGAAATACCTAGAAATGCGTTCGATACGGATTTGTATGAAAATGTGCTGGACGAGGAACTTTGTGAAATCCAGTTAAACTATATTGCGAATAACAATTCAATGTTGAGAGCTACATGTAAGTATACCTATTTTTATTATTTATACGTAGAAAAAATACAATAAAATCGTATTAAATATATAACTTATTCTCGCAGTTTTACGTCTTTTTATTCTTCCTTCAAAGCAAAACTGTTCCTATTCCGTAAAAAATCCAAGAAATCCTTTCTTAATGTATTTCTGTAGGTATCTTAAAGTTTGTCAATTGTATTTTTTCTTTATTTCGTACAATAAAGCGTTTTTGTACATGGGTAAGGCACGAAATTTTGACCAATTTGGACGTTTCAAACATAGAAGCTGATAAAAAAAAAACTGATAAAACCTAGAGGTTTAATTTTTTTTTTATTATTGACACGATATAAACTCTCAAGGTCGCAAATGAGATAATTATTTAAACCCTTTTAAAAATAATAAAAATATATTACGTCAAAACGTAACGAAATTGACTATTTTTTTTGACCACAGTACTTAATACCTTATTATTTTCATGCTATTTAAACTTCTCATGATCATGATTTTGTTTAAACAAAAATTTTATGATATAACGATAGTCCTACCGATTGCGGAATCATGAAATCAATAATTATCATGTTTTATTTATTTCTTTTTCACGTGCCAAAACCACGTTTTCGTTACGAATACTTAGGTGACGCTTAATTAAGCTCCTTTAACGCCAATTTCGGTAGGAAATTTGTTTTTGTACACTGGCAACTAATACTCTAATAGGGCAACACGATGAGATAAATAAATCTCATCAGTTTGTTGACAAAACAGCCATCAAAAGTGACGCGGAGGTTTTTTTTCGAAAAACGTCGAAAGTGCTTGTTCGATTTTAAGGGTAAGTAGTGATATTTTTAACTGGTTGTTTTTTCATTACGATAGGGTAATCTTTTCCATGTAAGTGGCATGTGTTATTATGTTCAAAATGTCGTTATTCACCATGATAAACACTTTTGTATAAAATACTTACACTTTCGTTACGATTACGTTACATTTTTACAAAATGCTACGTATTTTGTACATAACGTAACGAAAAAATGTGGTAAAGGGAAGTTCCACAGAAAAATTCTAACTTACACAGTTATTATTAGGTTTCCAATGAATTGCACGCACAGTAAGTTAGTAAGATGTGTGTATGTTGGTAGAACCCAACTAGTTTTAGTTTTAATCTGTCATGTGTGTGATTATCTATGACAATAAAGATGGTCGATACAAATACATGTTTTACTTGTCGCTCCTCCTAAATAATAAGATATTGAGACCATCACATGGCGCTGCGAGAAAATAAAGAAGAATAAATAAAAAATAAGAAGATAAATTAATGGAAATAAATATAAAGGTAGTGTAAAACATTATTTTAACTACTATAAGATGTCGAAATCGGTATCTGACGGCATGGTCGGCATAATGGGATTAAAACCCCCTGATAAACTAAGGCTGCTCACGGCAGAAGAGTTTAAAAGATGGAAACAACGCTTTGAAATCTATCTGGAGGCAAGTGGTGCAAGTACGAAAAGTGATGCAATACAGATTGCGTTACTGTTGCACTGCATGGGGGAAGAGTGCATCGAAATATACAATACATTTAATCCGAAGGGATCGGAAACCTATGAAGAGATTATCGGGCTTTTCACGAAACATTTTATTCCCGTTGAAAATGAAAGTGTCAACTCACATTTATTTTTCACTAGAAATCAACAAGAAACCGAAACTTTTGATGCATATGTAACAGAACTCAAGAAGTTAGCCAAGAGTTGCGCTTTTGGTGATCTCACAGACAGGTTGATCAGGGATAGGATAGTAGCTGGCATCTTAGATAAAAGGCTCAAAGACAGACTGCTCCGGGAAACAGACTTAACATTGAACAAAACAATAACAATTTGTAAGGCAGCTGAGTTAGCCTCAGAACAGATAAAAAGATTCGAAGGGAACAAGTCGGAAGTACAAATGATTAAGAAGACACAAGAATCCAGACATACTACAAGATATGAGGACAGACCTTCTTCCAGATATGAGGCTGGTCCTAGCAATAAAAGAAATGAAGATTTTACAAGGGGTCGAGGCAGAGGCCGAGGTCGAGGTAAAACAGGATATGGGACAGTGAGAGGACCGGGTCGGATGCATGCGGAGTGTTCGAGATGCGGCTTTTCTCATGACAGAAATAAGTGTCCGGCTTATGGGAAGAAGTGCGACAAGTGTGGTAAAGTGGGACATTTCATCAAGAAGTGCTTTTGGAACAAGGTTAGTGCAGTACAGGCAGAATTGTATAACAGTCAAAACAGTGATGTAGTTGAGTTAAATGTTTCACACCTCAAAGTATCAAGTATTACAGAAGAAAAAAGTTGGTATGAGTATGTAAATTTTTTACAGAAAAATGAAAGTATTAAATTCAAAATAGACACAGGGGCACAATGTAATGTTTTATCCAGAAAAATATGTCAAGATATGGGTTATTGTAAATTTGAAAAGTCTGATTTGGTGTTAACTAACTATAATGGGGACAAAATTGGTACTGTTGGTCAAATTGACATAAAGTGTAAAATTAAAAATAAAGAGCAAATAATAAATTTTCAGGTGTGTAAAGAAAACTGTATACCAATTTTAGGTCTGCCCACTATTGAAATGTTGAGTTTGGTTAAAAGATGTGTACATGAAACAACAGTAAATAAAAATTTTGACAATGATGTAATAAATAAATATAAAGATGTGTTCACAGGTATCGGAGAAATAAAAAAATTTAAATATAAAATTCAACTAAAAGAGGGTGCGCAAGGAAAAATAGAACCTTGTAGACATGTTCCATTTAAATTAAGGGACAGCTTAAAAAGTGAACTTGAGTATTTAGAGAAAAATGGGATAATTTCTAAAGTAGAAACGCCTACAGAATTTGTAAGTTCACTGGTAATAACCAGAAAGCCAGATAAGTCATTGAGAATATGTTTGGATCCACAATATTTAAATACTCAAATTCAAAGGGAGCAAATGCAAATACCTACATTAGAGGAGATAACAGCAAAATTAAAAGGTAGTAAATATTTTAGCACACTGGATGCTAATAAAGGATTTTTTCAAATAGCTTTATCAAGTGACAGCAGAGAATTAACAACCTTTAATACACCATTTGGGAGGTATTACTTTAATAGACTACCTTTTGGTTTGTGCTCAAGTCCAGAAGTATTTCAAAGAGTGTTCAGTAGTATATTCAAAGATATACCAAATGTTGAGATATATATAGATGATATTCTTATACATGCCAAAACAGAAAAGGAACATAATAACATTTTAAAAACAGTATTAGAAAGAGCCAAAGAATATGGGGTAAAGTTTAATAAAAATAAGTGTAATTTTAATAAAAAAGAGGTGAAATATTTAGGACATGTACTCACAACAGAAGGAATTCAGATAGATAAGGATAGAGTTAAAGCCATTATTGACATGAAAGAGCCAAAAAATCATAAAGAATTGTTACGTTTTCTGGGACTTATAAATTATATTTCTAGATTTATTCCTAATGTGTCAGAGGAGACAGCACCCTTGCGTCAGTTAAATAAAAAGGATGTACCATTTATATGGGCAGAGCCACAGCAAAAAGCATATGACAGAATAAAAAAGTTAATTAGTGAACCACCTGTACTGGCATATTTTGAGATAGATAAACCAATTACTTTGAGTGTGGATGCGTCCAAGGATGGACTAGGGTGTGTTATTTTACAGGAAAACCAACCCATTGCATATGGCTCTAGGGCATTAACTGACACTGAAAAAGCTTACAGTCAAATAGAAAAAGAAAGCTTAGCTATATTATATGGTTGTACTAAGTTCTATCAATATGTGTATGGGCAAGAGTTTGTGGTGGAATCTGACCACAAACCATTGGTTTCAATTTTTGCCAAACCATTAAATAAATGTCCAGCAAGGTTACAGAAAATTAAAATGGCTTTACAACCCTTTAGTTTTAAAGTAGTATATAAACCTGGCAAAGAGTTATTGGTAGCAGATCACTTAAGTCGTTCATTTTTAAATGACACAACTCAAACCTATGAGCTAGATGTAGAGGCGCATGTAGCTATGGTTCTAGGTAGTATTCAAATAACAGATCAAAAATTGCAAGAATTGATCAATGAAACTGGTCAGGATAGAGAACTACAGAGTGTTTTAAAATATATAATAAATGGGTGGCCTGAAAATAAATTTGAAATTGACAAAGAAGCTAAAATATACTTTAGTTATAGAGATGAGTTAAGTGAATATAGAGGATTAATATTTAAAGGGAACAGTTAATAATACCTAGAACCAAAAGGTCGGAAATGCTTGAAAAAATTCACTATGCACATATGGGTATAGAAAAATGTAAATCTTTAGCTAGGAAAACTGTATTTTGGCCCAATATGTCAAAAGAAATTGAAGATGTGGTACAAAACTGTGATGCATGTAAAAGTTTTCAGAATAACAATAGGAAAGAACCGTTGATAAATAAAGAAATTCCAGACAGGCCCTGGCAAGTAGTAGCAACAGACATATTTTTTCTTTATGGAGAGCCATATATACTAGTAGTTGATGCATACAGTAAATATTTAGAGATAAATAAGTTACAGGACTTATATGCCACTTCAATAATTAAATGTTTAAAAGAAATTTTTGCAAGACATGGGTTGCCTGATATATTATACTCAGACTCAGGTTCTCAATTTACTGGTCATGAATTCAGAAAATTCAATAAAATATGGCATTTTGAACATAAAATTGTGAGTCCTAAGCATCACCAAGGTAACGGATTAGCTGAACGTTACATACAGACAACCAAACAAATGTTAAAAAAATTAATATATACAAATAGAGATATTCAGTTAGGGTTACTCATGTATAGAAATACACCAGCATTAAATGGAGATAAAACTCCTTGTGAGCTATTGTTTAATAGAAAAGTTAAAAATTTGTTACCTTTTTTGGATAATAATAAAAATGTTTCTAACTATAACCATAAGAATGACCTTATGTTGAAGCAATTGTATCAGAAAAACTATTATGATAGGAAGACTAGGCCCTTACCTGAGTTGAAGGAAGGAGATATTGTAAAAATACAGGATGAGTTGAATAAGAGACCTCACCAGAGTGGAATTGTTATTGGGAAAGCTGAGGGTCCTCGTTCCTATAATATTATTAATGATAAAGGAGATAAAATTAAGAGAAATAGATACATGTTGATAAAAGGAGGAAAATACAATTTGAGGGAGAATATATTGGATGATATAATTGATGATTGTGTAAACTTAGATAATAATAATAACATTTCAGAAAATATTGAAGTATCAATTCCAGAACATAAAGTAGAGACTGAATATGTTACTAGGTCAGGTAGAGTAAGTAAAAAACCATCTCATCTTAAAGATTTTGTACTTCAGTAAAACTTATGTTAACATTGGTACTTAGTAGTTAAAACAGTATTATGTAGTAGCATACTATATATGTTTTTATATGTCGAAGGAAGGGATGTTGTATGTTGGTAGAACCCAACTAGTTTTAGTTTTAATCTGTCATGTGTGTGATTATCTATGACAATAAAGATGGTCGATACAAATACATTTTACTTGTCGCTCCTCCTAAATAATAAGATATTGAGACCATCACAATGAATCCTAAGTGACAATTTTAAACTGCAAGTTTTCTAAAAAGACATCTTATTAGTTCGTTTGACTTTTGTTAGATTATTAGAACATATTGAACACGTATTTTTGCTTTTGTCAATTAAACAAAAATGTTGATATACCTACCTTGCCAGTTAATTCCGCGGGGCTATTTACTACGAAATAGAAAATCGAAGTTCGTGTCGTTCCGTCCCTCTGGCTCTTATACTATTTAATACAAAAGTGAAAGGGACGTTACGATACGAACTTCGATTTTCGAATTTCGGAGTAGGCCCTGCCCTCTGCTCCCGAATGTTGACGCGCTTGACCATTGTAATTTTTTTTGTTGACAAAAAAATAACGTATAAATTTTATTGATAATCTATCTGATGTACTTATTTATTAAATAAAAAGTACCCAATTGCGGAATTTACATTCCTATAAGTTTCAACTAGTAGGTACCTACAGCCGCGTGCAAGTCCCATAACTAGAGTTTCACAAACTTATTTATATAGCATATTATTCCACTTCACCAGAGATCGGTAACCTGCGGCTCTTTGGATGTAAAGCTGCGGTTCTTTAGTTCCAAACTTTATTTATGCAAGTACTACCTATTTATTGTTGGCAAGTAAAAATTTAGTGGGTCTTTTGTAAATTGTAATTTTTGACTCTTCCGACTCAAAAGGTTGCCGACCTCTCCCCTGCACTATACAGATCTAGTCAATAACGTTTGTTCATCGTATTTTGTCGGATAAGTTCGTATTTATCTTGCTTTCTGCAGGGCTACTACGAAACTCGAAACTCGAAGTTCGTGTCGTGCGGTCCCTCTGACACTTATGCTATTCAATACGAGAGTGAGAGGGACGGTACGATACGAACTTCGAGTTTCCAGTTTCCTAGTAGCCCTGCTGAATTAGCTTCAGTAAACTTTAGTAAACTAGTTGAGAAAGTAAGAAAATACAAACTTTTCCGAAAAAAAAAGACGATTGCAAAACATTTGTCACTACATCTGTATATACCTACACCTTATCCTGAGTCTCCTTTGTGCGGACACCTGGCGGAGCAGATGCTCCCATTGAAGCCGAGCTAATTTTTATCAATCGCACTTCGCCCCATTCATGCTCCCTTTTCCGTACGACATGTGTTCAAAATGTATAAAAAGCCTGTGTTGGTCGATGTAAGTCTGAGAGATATAACAAACCGGGCTAGCTATACTCGAGTCCAGAGTGAGGCGAATCAACTTGACAGTTCATTACACACAAAATGTTGCCACAGTTACACCAGTGCTGTTATATTGATATTAAAAAAAACTTAATGTCGATGTTAGAAAAAAATTCAATACGAAATAAATTAAAAGAAATCTTTAATTTGAAAAATTTCGAAACAAAATTTGAACATCGGTAAGGACACCATCCGCCATTTTTTTATTGACATTTCATATATATATGCCATTCGACAACTGCCATCGGCTTGCTTGGAACTATTTCCATTATTATTTGTTATATTGTATTGTATTGTAAAACTCTTTTTGTACATAAAAACACATGAAAATAACAGAACACAGGATAATAAGATGTACAAAGGCGAACTCATCCCTTAAAGGGATCTCTTCCAGTTAACCTTTAAACGATTGACAGGATATCAGAAAAGAGTAGAGACTACAAGTATAGTAGGTAGTTTGTTGTTATCCTTTTTGTCGTTTTCAGGCACTTTTTCAGGCCTAAAGTTATGAAAATAAATTCCAAAATTGACAAACATTTTCATTCCGCGTCTACACAAGATTATATCGACAATTTTGTATCGACATATTCCAATGCCGAGTAATATATCAGCGATAAGTAACTAAAATTCTGGTAGAATGTGTACGGATATTTATATACTGCATGTATTTCCATCGTGTTTCCATCGGCAATAGTTAGATCTCAATCGGAATAAGACGGCACCCGAAGAGTCACCGGTTGCGTTGCGAATCGCGATTGCCATGTCCTCAGTACACCTACAACGAGTAGGACACCTTTATAGGTACTAGACTACTAAGCTAGGCTAGGCTTCTAAGAAATTCGAAAATCGAAGTTCGTGTCGTGCCGTCCCGCTGACACTAATATCATTTAATACGAGAGTGGGAGGGACGGTACGATACGAACTTCGATTTTCGAATTTCGTAGTAGCTTCTGTTCATGTTCATTGGCTCCGATGCTCTAGTTTTTTAATGGAAGCAAAGACTTGCCTGTAACGGATCTTACATAATTATTGGTAAACTAAACTCTCACGAGAATACGCGATTAAAAATGAACTTACTAAGACGACCTAGTTAAAGTTGGAAATCGATTGAATAAAGTAATAATGTTTTAATTTCTTGAGGGGACTGAATCAGCTGCCGGTCTGTTGTAAATCGACCTTCGATTTTAACCTGTCTAAAGTATGGTATCTAATCGTATACATATAATTTAAATTTAAAATATATTGACTTCGCCAAAGAGATACACCTCTTTGGCGACGGCCTTGATATGTATATAGGGAAGCGAACAAGAAAATAAATTGATTAAAAATCTCCATTATTAGAGTTTAGTTTCTGAGCAGTTTTTTTTATTAGTAGGTAGGATGTAGGCAAACACGCGCGAAGAACATTTGACCAACTCTGCCAATCCATCTCCTCTCACAATGAGAGGACTTGGGCCGTAGGTCCCACGCGGGGCCAGTGCGGATTGGGAACTTGACATATACTATTGAATCACTTCACAGGTGTGTGCAGTTTCCTCACGATGTTTTCCTTCACCGTATAGCTCGTGGTAAATTTCAAATGTGTATTATTTCGCACATGAATTTCGAAAAACTCAGAGGTGCGGGCCGGGGTTTAACCCACGACCCTCTGTTTGAGAGGCGATAGGTCAAACCACTAGATCACCATGGCTTACTCTTACTTACTCTGCCAATGTTCCGTTCCGGGTTAATTTTAAAACACGTTGTATATCAGTTAACTATAGTTTATTCATGAATAGAAGCGTCCACCTTACAACAATGAATAAAAGTTCTCAATGAACTTTAAAAACCCAGCCAATGTTGACTTCAAGGTAACCATGAATGGGCCGCGTTAAGCCCGTAGAATAGCATGAGAAAGTCGGTCTAGCATATAAAAATACCCTCCCCTAGCTCCATTCACTTCCTGAATACCCGGCCAAATAGAAAATCATTTGCTACCATTTATTTTATTTAAATGCCGGACACTAATGGCTTCTGTCGCATTACATTCATTCATGAATTTAGGCGTTAAGGTGAGTCAGACTTGCTTCGATAAGGATTCGTATGAATCGGCTAATTACTTTACGAGTACCAATACGCATAATTTTCCTTGTTTTAGTTTCCACGTGGTTTTAAAATCTAGGTATTATACTTGAATAGACAGGCATTAATTATATAGGGTCTAAAAAAATCCTGTACTATACTTTAATCCTTACAAATACGATACAAGTGAAAAAACATTGGAATTCGAAAAAAAAAGCTTTGTATGGAAGTTGAGTCACAAGAATACTAGCTCCATACAATATAAATAAATATTACGTATTTCAATGTTTTTCCACTTGTATCGTATTGTTATGTTAATCAGTAGCTCTAAATGGAGTAAAGTTAAGTAGGTACGGGATTTTTTTATCGCCCTAAGCTGTATGTCATTTATTTATTTGCTATTTAGTGCTATTTTTGTTGTTTTGTTGGTTTAGTTCAGTTCTTCATTCATATTGTTTAACATATCTAATAGAAATACGTTTCGAGACAATACAATACATATATACCTTATTGCACACCACAAATCAGTACCAAAACATTCGAGACAATACAATACAAATATTCTTTATTGATCACCAAAAGCAGTACAGAGACATTACAAAATAACACCCCTCTTTTTGCGTCGGGGTTAAAAATTCAGGTAGACAATAGGCGGTCGAGACTTGCAAATCGAATTGAAAGTAAGAAAAAAAGAAGACTTTATTCACTATTAGGTACATTAATATTACAATATATTACACTATATTACATTGTTATTTAATTGAGAGCTGAGATTAAAATATGTCTTCAAAATTTTGTTAGAATATGTTTCGTGGAAAAAAAAAGAGGAGACTTTTGCCCAGCAATGAGACACAATACGATACAAATAAAAAAATAACAAAAAACCGGCCAAGAGCGTGTCGGGCACGCCCAGGACAGGGTTCCGTAGCAATTACGAAAAAATCAAATAATATACTTTACGTCTATGGGAGGTACCCCTTTTACTGTTTTTTATTGTACCACTTGGTCGGCGTGACGGCGTGACTGATATGTTCTCGTATATTCATACCAAATTACAGCGATCTAGTACTAACGGTCTCTGAGCTTACCCGCGGACAGACAGACAGACAGACAGACGGACAGACATGGCATGGCGAAACTATAAGGGTTCCAAGTTGACTACGGAACCCTAAAAGTATATTACGGGGTGACTTTTACATAAACAGTTATTTTGAAATTAGCGGAGTTGTATCGTATGAATTGTAGAGTTTTATCGAAGAGAAGACATACCTAACTCACGCTGTCACGCTTCTCTCGCTCTCCGAGTTGCCTTATAAAAATGTTCATCCCTCGCTACTGCCATATATAGATCTATACTAAAATACAACGTCTTTAATTTAGTTTTAACTACACATATAAGCTACAATAAAAAAAAAAATGACAATATTCATAATTCTAGGTCAAAGAGCTAGAACCAACTAAAAGATTTGGTTTGATTTAAATAATACTTATCAAATTACGAGTACTTACTTGAAATGGAAATTTCGATCTCGCAAATCTCGACTACTTTTTGAAAAGTACCTACTACTTACTATTTT
>NC_133473.1:6964556-7031810 GCF_025370935.1 Choristoneura fumiferana
GGGCAACCCTTGGCTTATGGGTGATAGGTACTGACATATAGTATTCAGTGATATTGCATTATTATATTACGATAAGCGGTTGAGCACACAATAGTTAAGCGCAAGCAATCAAATCACCGGCAACCCGATCGCAATCAATCAATCATGAAAACTGACAGCTGCCATCGATTTTAAAGCTTGCATTTTTCTTATTGTGAGATCTGTGAAAGATAAAAAAAAGCAGATCACCGAATTACCAAATACTCGTATCACCGATAAGCCGAGGTTAGCCCTATGTCAAGACCTTATTGAAGTATGTATTCAAATATGCTGGTGATAAAATTCAGACGATTATGAAGTTTATTAGCCAAAAAATTAATTAACTTAAATCTGTAATTCGCAATATCACATTTCCTCGGTGATCAAAACATCGAATTTTAAGACAAAATCACCCAAAAACACTATTCGAAAGAGGTGGAAAATTGTACTGAACTTGAAATAGGTACAAGTACCTTTTAGGTAGAGTAGAAGTAGAAAATTAAATTAGTGCGTTGGTTTTGTAGCAATACAGACTTTTGTTGAACAAAAATACGCTGAATTAGGTATCTACGTCAGAAATAAAATAAAGCAAAAACACAGTCATACGTAACTTGTGTTGTTGACTTGTTGTTTTGTGTGAACAAAACGCGTCAATCATTCATAACGGAATGGGAATAAAGATAACGCTACTTTATTGTCTATGGTAACTTCTAAACGAGTCTTAAAAATGATAAAAATAAAGTGGCGTTTAAATCCGACAAACAAAACTACGGCCTTATCCCATTCAGCGAACATCCGATTCACCTTACACTTTCACAATGGATTGTTTCGCTTGCAGTACGAGTTGCGAATGTATTTTATTTCTTTCGCACGCTTATCTTTATGCGGCGTGTGATAAGGAAAGGTAGCTGCGGAAGTTGAATAAGAACGGAGTCGGGGTTCATTCATTGATGTGTCCGTCGTCAATGGGCTTTGATTAAAATACGCGGTTACATATTTCTTGTTCTATGTTAATTGATAACGTTAGGTTGAATGGCGTTCTATTTTTAAAGTCAATTTGAAATTTATGATTCTGGCATTACTTTATTTTAACTTTGCTACTGGCTGTAAATAAATCCATAGAGATGAAGATGAAGATGGAAGTATTTTTTTAAACGACAGTTTTATAATAGTTTCTTTAAAAAACCTTTAATAGTAAAAGCTGTCGTAAGAGAGCTAAAGGGAGCCGAGCCGAGCAAGAACATAACCGTTGCTCCTGCAGAAAGCGGATCAATAAAACAATGTAGGTGTTGCTACTTACATTGTCTACGTATAGGTTACAGTGAGTGTTGCCATCCTAGATGTATTACCATAAAATAGTCGCCTTTTGGGCTTTTTCTACGAGTAATTAGCCCCAAATATTAGTTAACGAAAGATAACTAAGTTATTAGTTAAGACTTAATTGTTTACATATCTTTGTCTGCAGAAGCAGAAGTCAAAACCAAACTTATTTTAAACTAGCATGTGTTTTAAAATAAGGGGTAAATAACGTAGATATGTATATCGACGTAATAATATTGGAGGTTACCTACGCCTACTTGACTAGGTTAAATCTGGGTTAATCATTTTGTAGAATGGATTGTTGCATTTGATATCAAAAGTGAAGACAGGAATGTTAAATTATGATATTTAATTGCAACACGGTTCATTGAGATGTAGGTACTTAAACATTTGTGTTATGATTCATCATCATCATCATGATCATACTTAAACATTTGTGTTATGATTACTTATGATGATTTTAAATTATTATTACTTATCTCAAAATGGATCGGGAATATTCCAATTTCAAATATTATTTATATGAGCAGTAATTACTTTTGTTTCACAAATCTAAGATTATTTAAGAACGTAAAATATTTTCGGGCGTACCAGACCGTTTTTATCGATATAAAAAAACTCTGTGGTATTCAGTCGAATTTACCTAGTAGGTATGTATTATATTTGTCTGTGTGCCACGTGTGACGTCAGTCCCTGTCGTTCATTGAATTCTGGCGTCCCCCACCGCGCTCCCCTTATCTAGTTAATCGCCCTTCCCCTACTCTACTCCTGTGACGTCACTGACAATTTGCCATAGACAATGAATTTCGTTCGCAACTGACTGCCCAAAATGGCTAAAGAATCTTAGATATATGTGCCTATTGGAACAAAAATACTAGTAGTTATATTTTACGTACATAGGTCAAATTGTAAGGTAGTTTCACTGTATACTGGGGGGCTTAAGCCAGCGGTTTTGCTCTCAGGTTTTAGATAGCTGCACATAAAAGTGGAATGCTTAATGATGTGACGAGATTTTGTTTTTTTAATGCCAAATGGCGATGTCCCATATCAATTCTGTGCACCACTAATACATACAACAGGTAGTTTATTTAAGTTTTCCACCTATAGAAGGTATAGAGAATGATTTGATGTGCGATTCAATAATATTAATAAAGTGACATAGCAAAAAATAAATTAAAGCTCTTTAAACCCAGTGATTGAATTGAATATGATTATGAAATAACCAGTTAGCTAACCAAAATAACCAAGAAAGCTATTTTAAACCTATGATTAAATTTCACTTAATTGTGCCTCCGTTTCCTGTCGCTCGGTTAACTGACTTCTGAGTTACAAAACTACGAAACATGCTAATAAATAGACTTGTTAAGCATTTCTACGGTAGTTCGAATTACGCTCTGTTTATAAAAAAAATACTTGATACTTATTAGACACCTGGATCATTATTCGACCGTTTATTCCGTATGATTTTCGTGGCCACATTTTAGTTGACACGGAAGAAGATTCTGTTAAAGTTTGGTTATCTAGTAGAAGCACGGGACGTCTAAAAAATAATCGAAAATGTCATCAATATAAAGCGCATTCTTAAAAAAATGTGACCACTGAAACGAGGCGGTTAAAACGCTCGAATTACGACCCACCTAAATATATTAGAGAGTAGATAATATTACTTCAACGGAGCAAAATGTGCTTGTGAATGAAGCGAATGAAACATCGTCCGCAGCAGAGAGCGCGGCGAATGGGAGCGGAAGCCCGCGGTTAGTCCACTTCCTGTTTCCTGCGGGGCCGGCGACGCACGCGCAGCCGAGCGCGCCCGAGTGCGCCCGAACCCGCCCGACCGCCGCCGACCGGCTCCGATGCTCGACACGATTTACTTGACCAACCGTGTTTAATGGAAAATGTTGACGTAGGACGTAGACGCATTTTTTTTTTAATTCAATGGTACTCACTTAATGTAATGATTTCACTGCACTTGAGATTTCAGTCAACTTGGCCTTTGTCTCACATTCAATTTATTAGTACAAGAGGCCATTGTAAGTAAATAACGAAACAATTTCCAATAAAAATAACTGTATACCTTTATTTGCAAAATATAGTAAGAAACGGTTTGACGTTTTTATTTTAATTAGAAAGAAAAGAAAGAAAGAGAGCTAATATAAAGAGCAGCTAATTAATGTTGAATGTAGGTAAATAAAACTAAGTGTTCAATATTTTTCTGTTTTGACTCGTTGGTGTTCTTGTAGCATTAAATTAACACATCTTCATCGCTTTTTAAAATTTCCTTCCTCATAACCATTTAAATCCCACTGCTGGGCATCCTACTCAGAACGAATGGTCTAGGACCTCTCTAGGACTAAGTTACCACACGTTCCTGCTGGGGAGTAGAGAATACAGTACCACTACCATGAGTTTACAGTGACCGTACTCGACAGCGACGGCGTAAATTATTTGTAGAGGCGCTGTATAACTCTCCATACAAATAATTTACGCCGTCGCTATCGAGTACGGTCACTGTAAACTCATGGTAGTGGTTCAGATCGTTTTGCTTCCCAACTAAACCACCGCATCGTTCTCCTACACCGTTGAATTATCCTAAGCAAGACAGAATATCAAAATCGGTTCACTCGTTTAAGAGCTACGATGCCACAGACAGACACACAGACACACATAGCGGTCAAACTTATTTATAACACCCCTGTTTTTGCGTCGGGGGTTAAAAATGGAGAAGACAATGACGGTCTTATTAACCGTTCTGGATAAAGAGATCTTCATGGCTTCAAAGATTCTCTGTCTACTTCCTTTCTAATCCTTACTTCCTACTACTTAATATTAAAAATGCGAAAGTTTGTGAGTGCGTGCGTGTTTATATATTAATCTGGTGTTACAAATACTTAATATAAAGATCTGGGTACATAGTACATATTATGGATCCCGGTGGGGTATAGGAATAATTTGTAACTCCTCCACGCAAAAACGGTTGGAAGAATTTGAATGAAGGCGTATTAGTCCGACCAGCGAGGCTTTTGCAACCCGAACAATTCTCCCGGCTATGAAACTTGGCACATGACGAAAATAGGTAATACAGATTATAGACTTTTTTTTTATTCGACTGGATGGCAAACGAGCAAGTGGGTCTCCAGATATACAATAATCCAATAACTTTTCTTACGAGAAGTTATGTATTTTTCCTAAACATGAAAATCGTTTATAGCTCTCTGCGAAAAATTCCTCAGACTGAAATTCTCTCTGTATACGTACTTATGTACTACTTAGAATATATATGTAAAATTATCCAATTATTTTTCGATTTCAGAGATACCGCAAATTTAACTTTTAACATTTTGCATTATAACTTCTACTGAAAAATTGCTCTGCTGATTTTTATTTTTTAATATGATTTTATTTAATAAAATAAATAGCTTTTATAAGTTATCCAAAATATTTTCCTTTACGATATTATAGTTCTTATTTTTACGTAATTACGTCGTGTGATAATTGCAATAATGCTGGCAATTTCGAGCCATATTTAAAAAGAAATCCGTTAATCTGGAATTCTGACAGTGTAAATAAAACATGCGAAAAAAGCTGTCAAGCTCCAAATGAAAAAGATGAAACGATCACTGACAAGTTGGTACTCTTCTCGGTGATTGTCAAAAACAAAAAGTTTGAAGAGATGATCTGAAATTCTGAAATGACGTGTTTTATTTCGAAATATACCTACCTACTTTCTTGTTACATAGGGTAATAAAAATCTCGCTACTGACATGCGACTACCTTTTGTTACAATTTCAACCTTACGTGAGTGGTAATAAGAACGTATCGCTGACTATAGCCCGCGAACTACCTACATCTCGTCTGAGTTTTGTATATCCTTAAAAGTACATTATGAACGTTTGAAAATTTGTTAGATAATTGATAAAACTGTTTAATATATAATTAAATGACCAATATATGTATAAAAATGGACGGAGCTATTTTTACATTACGTAATTAAGCAAAAATAATAAAAAATATATGTTTCAAAATGAAAAAGTTTTGGATTACTAAGAAAAGCTACGTATTTAAAAATATAAAAGCATATTCATCATCCCAGCCCATATACGTCCCACTGTTGGGCACAGGCCTCCTCTCAGAACAAGAGGGCTTGGGCCATAGTTCCCAAAAAAAAAAGCAAAAAGCATATTAAAAAATAAAAATCAGCAGAGCAATTTTTCAGTAGAAGTTATGGTGCAACGTTAAAAGTTAAATTTGCGGTATCTCTGAAATCGAAAAATAATTGGATAGTTTTACATATTTAAGTAGTACGTAGGTAGGTACCTATACAAAAAGAATTTCAGTCTGAGGAATTTTTCGCAGAGAGCTATCAACGATTTTCATGTTTAGGTAAAAATACCTAACTACTCGTAAGAAAAGTTGTTGGATTATTGTATATCTATAATCTGTATTACCTATTTTCATCATGTGCCAAGTTTCACAGGCGGGAGAATTATTCGGAAGTCTCCATACAACGATTCTCCTCGTATACTATCATAATTATGTAGATAGTTGGACATCTGGAATAAAGACGCAAGTTACTTTCTACAAGCTTTTATTTAGTTTCACCACAGAATAGATAATAAGTACAAGTGTTTCACCTGTTCCGTTGTCTGTTTGTAGTCAAATCTTGCAAATTAAAGTCGACCAACTTTCAGTAGTCGGATTGACTTGAAATTTGGCACACTTATGTAAATTGCGTGGCAGTACAATAATCTGGTAGTGACGGCCAGGATCGTCTCCGCAGGACGGAAATCTTCAACGGTTAATGGGATCGACTTGAAATTTGGGATGCAAATGTAGGTTGTGTGACAATGCAAGGAAAGTCGACAAAAAGTACACTCAGCAAAAAAGCATGTATTAAAAATGAAATTTTATTCCAATATTTTCACGGGAGCCGTGTAAAATCCTGAAATTTTAATGGCTAAATCTAGAGATATGACATTTTGCTCGGATGTTCCTCATGCAAAGTAAATGAAGACCACAATATAATTTATGGGAATGCCCTTGAGGATTTACTAATATTTCAGAATTTCAATTCGACTGTTAAATCCAATAGTTTACGCTAGAGAAGCCGCACGTAAAGGCTAGTTCAATAATAACCAAATCAATTTATAATAAACGTTATCGCGTTCCACATTTCACTCTGCAAATTAAAACCACATACGCTCAGCTATTTGCTAAGCTCCTTAACCCATTAATTGCCCAACTGCGAGTGGCGTGTTAATCCAAAACGGCATAAATCCATTAGAGTAGCGTTGCCCATAGGCCGATTCGGTTAAGAAAGGTGTGGGCCTACGCAAGCCCACGCCGCCCACGCGGTCTGTGTCGGCTGCTCCCTAAAAGTGAAGGCGATGGACGAAACTATAAGAATACGTTAAGGTAGTAGCTTCCAGTGACCTGCGTCACATATTATAAGTACCTATACAAGTTACCCTGCGTATAAACGGACAAGGCCACCGCTCCCAGCGCGCGCAATTTTTTCTTACAATTTGTGAAGATAATGTTATTAGGTTAAAAAAAAAATATATATTTTAAAGTAGTATGTAATACATATCTAGTAAAATTAATTAATTAAAAGCTTTTATAAGTGTACTTGTACTAAGTCACTAAATCTATAACCAAACAGAGGGATTAGACAGCTGCAATATATTTTAATTTTGCTGCAGACATACTAAGATTTTCATGGCATGTGAGTACAAATTTAACAATTTCAACGAAAATCTAAGCATTAACATATTTAGGTTCACTGCTGAGTATATATATAGGAATCAAAAATTATACCTATAACAAGGCTCAAAAAACTCTTCTAAGATCAAAGACCACTCTCGGTAGCCCTAAAAATATAAATAGGTAATGATGGGGAAAATTAAATCAGAAATTAGACACGAGAGTAGGCTGAATTGTCTAAATGGCAAATCCTCCCACATTAAGGGCAAAATAAGTTCAAAGTAAATTTCAAACGTTGTAAATAAAAGCTAACAAAAGTCTCTTTTTACTCGAATAAGTAAATAATTCTAGTTAATTTAAGATATCAAAGTGAGTTCGTAGATATAGACTTTCGAACAATTGAAAGAACAGTCAGATTCCCATTTATTTTTGTTCGCAATTTGAATTCTATGCTCTCAAAAAGCGTTAATTATTCTAAAAAATATATTTAAGTTCGAAATCTTCGATGAAAGGTAATGGACCTTCGATTCAGTAGTGCAACGTCCACCTATACACATAGTTGGATTGCGGAGCGCTGTATTATGGTAATAAACATTATTCCATACCTACCTACCACATGCTGACGCACCAAACTATTATTTTGATGCATAAAAATGTAACTTGTGCAATATTTTACATTTGAAAAACTTTTTGCAGGCCTATTTAAAACGGATTTTCGAGCAATTTTCATAAAATCGCTTATTTTGAAAATCAAATGAGAGGACGCGACACAGACGCGACCACGGAATGAGGGCTATCATTTTTTGTCTTTCTAGATGGCGCCACTGTTGCGTGAGGTTTTTAAGTGTGGCTTTCAAAGTCTGTTATTACGGTCGTGTAAACAAAGTTTAGATTAAAATCATATTTAATACATCTTAAAACCGTACCATAAAAATATCGAGCAACCAGTGTTGCGTAGTCCCGTGTTGTTCGGAAAAAAAACCGGCCAAGAGCGTCTCGGACACGCCCGATATAGGGTTCCGGAGCCATTACGAAAAAAATATTTTTTTTTTCTAAGGATTTCGTATTTTGTACGGAATATTCCAAGTTTAGGTTATACCTTAGGCTGCTATTTACTCTTAAACTACTAATAATTCTCAAGAAAACTTAATCGTTATAGTTTTCCTTGTAAGTTTGATTTGATATACTTTACTATTCATCCTGAATTTTTTCAAATTTTTCCACTCAGCGGCTTAGGTTTTAGGGAGGGGGGGGGGACGCTCGATTTTAATGATAATTTGCACTTTAAAGTTGTTTTTTTTTCTTTAATAACTGAAACGAAAAATCGCTTTAGCAACCCAATGAGAAAAGCCGCGGACGGACAGACAGACAGACATGGCGAAACTATATAAGGGTTCCGTTTTTGCCATTTTGGCTACGGAACCCTAAAACAGGAGGACAAAAGTTTCCGAACGACAAAACTGTCTCAAAACACAGACATGCATTATGCGTTACGTAATTGCCATAATTAATTTCAGATATGTAATGCAAAATATTCACAAAATTATTCTAATTATAAATAAACCCGCGTAGCTCACCCAATAACTATGAGATTTGACATTTCGGAGACCTCACGTGACCTCACGCTACACTAGCGCATCTAGCGGCGAATTCATACGCGATAGCCCTCATTGTGCAACTTCAGCCATAACTCAAGTGGGTAAAGGGAGGCGAGCCATGGAGACACCCCAACGCCCGCCATTCACGATGGAGACCGATTACGACGCCAACCAGCCAACTATTTACATAATAATATTCACCACAGAATCAAAGTTGAACCCCAAGATTTACCTAGTCGTGTCCATTCCATTCAGCGTATTAACTTGTTTTGATTGTATACAATTGATTTATGGTGGGTAATATGCATGGCAATTTAAATTCAGGAATTCCAATGTTGGATTTATTTTGCATATTTATAAGTAGCAGTTTTATTGGTTTTCTGTCGCCAAGCTGGTTGAAAGACCGGTCGTCACCAAATTTCATACCAGTATCATGAAAATACATTTTAAAAAATCAATAAGATTTTTTTTTATTGACGAATCTTACAGTCTCGTTTAACTAAATCTCACTTACTGGTTTTTACACGCTGCTTCATTCGCTCGCGTGAACCACAAGATTCAGTTGAATTGAAATGCGGAGATTCTACTATATTGCCGTGAAAATTCCCAAAATAACATCGCTGTCTTCGTTTGTTTATGCAAAAATGTATGTCTAAGATTTTGGTTAAGATTTTGAGATTTTACCTATATAAAGTGTAAATCCGAATTCCACGACAAATCGGGATAAAAAGTAACCTATGTATTATTTTATAGATCCATTTACCTGCTTAACAAATTTCAGCTAAATCCTTTAAAGTTGTTTTTAGGGCGAAAGAGTAACATAAACAGACGCACAAACTTTCATATTTGTAATATTAGTAGGATACGTTTTAATATAGAAACGGAGTAGGTACACCTAGGTTCGTATAACCAGGGAATAAAAGGAATCTGAATTGCGTAGGGGGGTATACAGGGTGTGGCGACGAGGCCTGGTGTGAGGCGGCGTGGGTTGTGAGCATGAATGAACGCACGTCATCAAACCGCGACAACCGAACTAAACGTCTACTAACTTTTATGTACAACGCGCCTATTTTTAGACGTTACATTTTTTCACGTTAACATTTTATAGTAATACATACTGTGCCCTTAGTGTAAGTTTTCGGTTACAAAATACGTCTCGATCGCGTTCGCGTTAAAATCTCAATTTGTATGGAAACACGAACATCGCAAACGTTCCGTTCGTGTTTCCATACAAATTGTGATTTTAACGCGAACGCCGATCGAGACGTATTTTGTGACGTGTGTTGTCGAAAACTTAAACTAAGGGTACTGCTTGAGCATCTGTGACCGCAAGCCGGCAAGTTTCCTCGCGTACTGTATTTGAAGATGTAGGCGGCTAACCTAACCTAACCTAACCTAACCAATAAAAAGTTGGAAAACCCCCGACTTTGTCACTTCAAAGTTCAATATCTCAAAAACGGCTGAACCGATTTTGATGAAACATATCTAAGAACCATTGCTAAAAAACCTGCTTTCAAATAAAAAAACCGCATTCAAATCGGTCCACCCGTTTAAGAGCTACGGTGCCACAGACAGACACACACACAGACACACAAAGCGGTCAAACACCCCTCTTTTTGCGTCGGGGGTTAAAAAGCGGGGTGTCATCTATTGGGCATTAGCGTGTCGAGCACTCGGACGTTTACCTTACTAATTAGTAAGTCAGTTAGATTATCAGAAAATATGGGACATATTTTTATGGTTCCGTAGTCAACTAGGAACCCTTATAGTTTAGCCATATCTGTCCGTCTGTCTGTCAGTCTGTCCGGAGCTAAGCTCAGAGATCGTTTATACTAGAAAGCTGTATTGGCAGGCATGAAGAATATACATATCAGTCAGCCGTCAAAGTGGTAAAATAAAAAAATAAAAAATTTTTAGGGTACATCCCATCCCATAGACGTAAAGTGGGGGTGATTTTTTTCTCGACTAACCCTATAGTGTGGGGTATGATTAGATAGGTATTCATTGGGGGGTTGCCCAGACGACTTTTCGCTTCAGTGATGTAATTGCGAAATATTTAACTTTTAAGTTCACGCTCTCCCTCCAAAATCTAAACTGTTGGGTGTAAAAATTTCCTGTCTATCCCACTAGTCCCATTGAGTTGTCCAATTGATGGGACAACTGAGACGATTACGTCCCAGTAGTCCCATTTCAGGATGGTAGTAAGTATATCAAATTTACAAGGGAAATTATAACGGCTGTGATTGCTTGAGAATTATTAGTAGTTTAACAGTAAATAGCAACCTTAGGTTTAAAATAAATAAATTAACTTATATTAATTTAATTTAATTAGTGAATAATTGTTTCTCCTTCTTTCTTTCTAAAACATACCTTTTTTTAATTAGGTTTAAATGTACGTGAACACAATACGAAATCGTTAGAAAAATATTAAGTACTTGATTTTTTTGTAATGGCTACGCACGCAACCCTACCTTGGGCGTGTCCGACACGTTCTTGCAGTGCGTTCTTGGCTGGTTTTATCTATTGTGAATAAAACAAAAAATAAAATTTTGAAAAAAATAAAAGTATAAAAAAATCAAAAATTAAGTGAGTCAGAGTTCGGGAGAGGGGCCGTGCGACACTTTTTACCACGACGTTCATAATTTTTTGTTTGACAAAAGAAAAAATACTTACTACGGGAGTTTGTGTCTGTATACATTTTTTGCACTGATTTGAGGTGTGCAATAAAGAATATTTATTTACATTTGTATTTGTACGTGTCCAATATTTTCTGATAAACTAAATATACTAGACTAGGATAGAAAATACATTGCTTGGAAGGGGTTTTAGCGGGAAAAAATTATGACTAACTAAAATTATGACAAACATTACGTTATGACTATGAAAACCGGCCAAGAGCGTGTCGGACACGCCCAAAATAGGGATCCGTAGCCATTACGAAAAAATTGAGTAATATTTCTCTAAGGATTTCGTATTTTATATCTTCTTAGAAGAATCTTCCAAGTTTACGTATATTTTTATACCTTAAGCTGCTATTTAAGAGTAAAACTACTAATAATTCTCAAGCAAACTTCGCCGTTATAGTTTTCCTTGAAAGTTTGATTTTTTTCAAATTTTTCCATCGACCTAGAAAATTTTAGAGAGGGGGGACGCTCGATTTTAATGAAAATTTGCACTTTAAAGTTGAATATTTCGCAAAAAAATCAATGAATCGAAAAATCGTTTTAGCAAACCCGTAATGGTTTTAAAAGACCTATCCAACGATACCCCACACTATAGGGTTGGATGAGAAAAAAAATCACCCCCACTTTACCCTAAAAAATATGTTTTTTTTTTAATTTTTTATTGTACCATTTTGTCGGCATAGTTTACATATATATCCGTGAAAAATTACATTTTTCTAACATTGATAGTCCCTGAGCAAAGCCGCGGACCAACAGACAGACAGACATGGCGAAGCTTTATAGCTCCGGGTTCCGTTTTTGCCATTTTGGCTCCGGAACCCTAAAAATTATGCGACTAGATACCCACACAGTTGTGTATTTTAAAACCTCGCAAAGCTGCCTGCGGAGACACTTGAAATTCGGTTTCTCAGGAATATGCAGGCTACGTCATCCTCGTGTCCGAACCCAAAACACGTTCCATGTTTGCCGTAACATCTCATTGTTATCAAGCGGGTATCGTCAGATTGGGCGGATGCGGGAGTCGTATCGTAGGTATATTGTATGTATGTAGGTATTATCTCGGACGGACGCGCGTCCGTCGGTCCATCCGATTACGCTGGAATTTACACTGGAGCTACACATTTGGGAGTGATGAGGTTGTTTTTGACAGACGCAGAGGAAGTTTATTGCCGGGATGTAACATGATGTTGTAATGGCTACGCAAAGCATAGATAGTAACATACATTATCATACATCATCATCCCAGCCTATAGGTATACGTCCCACTGCTGGGCTGTAGTTCCCACGCGAACCCAGTGCGGATTGGGAACTTCACACACAATTGAATTGCTTCGCAGGTTTGTACACGATGTTTGCCTTCACCGTGAAGCTCGTGGTAAATTTCAAATTTAATTTCGGACATGAATTTTGAAAAAATCAGAGATGCAGCTCGTATTTGAACCCTGTGCTTGAGATGCCCTAGGCCACCACGGCTTCAACATATTATACATACCTTACCTACAAAGATTTTTTAAAACGAATTCGATTTCCGGATCACCGATCAGCAAAATGTCGAATGGAGACTTGGAGACTGCGGATCGGCAAGCGTAACTTGGGACAGCCACGAATGAGATGGACGGATGATCTGGCTAAAGCCATAGGTTCAACTGAAGCTACTGGAGGTCTAAGGGGGAGGCCTACGTCCAGCAGTGGAAGTCCTATGGCTCGTATGATGATGATAATGATCATCGCGATTTGAACCAACACCTTATGAGCTATGTGTAGGTATAAGGGTAGAGGAAGTGCGGGTTCAAACCTCTTGTGTTAGCCGATTCTTTTACTCTTGTGTAAGTACCATCAGCCAAATATGTGGTCTACCAGCTTAAAGTTGATAATCGTTTGCATGTCATAAAACAATAATGCCAATAGACGTGTCTGTGAAAGTTCGACTTTAGCGACATATTCATTTGATAGGATCTTGTTTAAAAATTGATAGACCTCTTATTTGGCTGATGGTACCACTGAAATCAATAAAGTAGAGATAGTTGACCAAGAGATTGGTTTACCAATTACCACCCTTAGATTTAATGTCATTTGTAGCGCTTAAAACGTCAAACCCTTTTTTCATTCACATGTCAATGTGACGATCAGCCTTATTGTTTTATTTCTAAAGTAGGAACTCTCATTAAAATTGGTTAAAGCACTTTCTTGGGCGACCATATCTACGAGAGGCGTGGAGTGCATATTTTCGTTAGGGAACCGAATAGTGAGAGCAGCGTGAGTTAGTTATATAATATGTCTTTGGATGCAACTCGCAGTTAGTTTGCAACCTTTGACCATAGTTGCCATCACTGACGTCTCGTAAAAAAATAAGTACTTACGCAATTAAGTGGGAATATAATTGTTATGGCTCAACGCCAATGACACCTAATTGCGTTTTTAAGAAATAAATTAAAACAGTTTATATGCAACTGCCCAAACATAAAAACAAAAAAACTAAAACAAAATATTTAAAATTATCCCTGAAATAGTCTCCAAGTAGAGCTTCTTCGTCCAAGGTAAATTTTAAGAAAAAAATCTCAATTGATGCTTTCAACTACACGTTTTAAAGTTAGAAACGCTCAATAAAGTATCTACATATCTAATACTTTTAAACAAGCAAATATTGTACCTATATTTATTTCAGGCATCTTGGAACTGGCTCTAGGGTTTTTCGAGGCGAACTAGATTGGTCTATCCCTAGGAACACGCTCGTTTTCGAGTTTCAACCCAAACGAAGCTCGATCGCCAAGGTACTTTTGTAATAAAATGTCACCGGATACAACAAAGACGGTGGCAAATCATAAAGAGGCGGAATACTTTCCGTTCGTAAATGTTATTGTGGGTCGAACCGGGTTGCGGAAACCTGAGCTCTTCCGGCGCACTCGGCTGCCATCCGATATGCTTACTGCAATGCTTTAGAAATAAAACACCGCCTATGTTTACCAAGGACTAGACTTTATAATGCACAGAGTTTCTATAGCTTGGCGTCCTGATGTCTGCAAAACGATCTAACCAACGTGTAATATTAGATTGTACAACAAGAGCATAAAACGAGCCATTTTACCCAAGACGTTCATATAGCCACCCGAGCCGGTACGGTTGAGGGGAAAATGGGTTTAATGCTCGAGTTTTACACTGCTTTTCACTTCGATTGCGAGGAAATGAAATGGCAACAGTAGCAACAATACTTTACTTTCTATGTACCTTTTATTTTTTATGCATTATTATAATAATTATATTTTTTTAATTTTACTGATTTATTTTGATTGATTTTCAGTTTTATATACTTAAATGAAAAATTATTTAAAAAATATGTAGAAACTTTTTTACTTTGTGGCTGTTGACACCTGATTCCTTTGGTCTTAAGTTGGTCTTAGACGAAGATATGTCGCCTAGATACAGCATAAACACGAACTTTACGAGCATGAGAAGTGAAGTTGGCTCCGGAACCATAAAAAATAACAGATTTTTTTAACTAAATTTTCGCATCACATACATTTCACGTAGGACAAAGGGCCTCGCAAAGACCTGCCGCCCGGTGCCTCGCCGCAAATGGATAAGGCCGCCGCTGCAGCTAGCTATAAAACTTACTTGTTTTGAGTGTAAGTAGCAGTGTCGCTAGGTTGGAGTGAAATTTCCCTTTGTTTCCTGTATTCAACCATCCCACCAAAAACATTTTCATAGACAATGTTGCCAAGACGAGATATGTAATATGACTCGCACTGTCAAAAAGCGATCTCATGAGTCTAACTCTACACGTCCTAACTTTACAATCTCTACACCTGCATTAGTAAGCAGCTAAGATGTAGGTAGCGAATCAGGTTGTACCGCTGCAAGCCATTCAAAATACGAATAAAACATTTATTCGTGACAACATGGGACAATAAAAAACAAGTAATAGAGTCGCGAGTATATACATGGGTTCCATAAAACACACAGTACATACGTCCTTAAACACTTATATAATCTTCATTTCTCCAAGCGAAAGCCGTCCAAAGTGATACTAACCCCACTTCGTTAAAGCAGCTTGCAGCAGACGCAGTTTGTAGTACAGGAATATAATTATGAAACTTGCGAACTATCGGTCTAGATTTTAACTAATTTGACAGCCAACAGAGACCTCTTAAATAGAGTGACGCAGGTAAAGGTGACAAACCCCGTTGAAACTTGAAACTATGCAAACCACTATAACAGTGGCCATTTTACCCGAGCTCTCTTAGGACATAGGGTCCAGTTAGAAAATAAACTCATTATTTTATTGTAAGCGAATAAGTACATAATACATCTAACTTTCGGGACCCCTGTGAGGTTGGGGGCCATAAATATGGCCTTATGGTAAAGGATAATAAGTACTTACATAAGTGATATTTGATACGTAAGTCATCATGCCAGCCTATACATGTTCCACTGCTAGGCACAGGCCTCCTCTCACAATGAGAGGGCTTGGGCCATAGTTCCCACGCGGGCCCAGTGCGGATTGGGAACTTCACACACACCATTGAATTGCTTCGCTGGTTTTGTGCAGGTTTCCTCACGATGTTTTCCTTCACCGTAAAGCTCGTGGTAAATTTCAAATGTGAATTCGCACATGAATTTCGAAAAACTCAGAGGTGCGAGCCGGGGCTTGAACCCACGATCCTCTGCTTGAGAGGCGATAGGTCAAACCACTAGGCCACCACGGCTTACGTAAGTACAATAAAAAATACTTCGTATTGTTCAATAGACTTAGCTTGGCTTAAATATGTCAGAGAGTCGTCTCACATGATGAAAAGCTTTACTTTAAAAAAAAACTGTACAAGTAGTTATGGTTTCTTTTACACTTTTCCATTTATTTACATATAATTTTCAAACACGGTATTCATGTAATAAATTAATAATCGTCATGTAAATTTTGTCTAACGAGAACAACCAACAGTTGAAATATAATTGGCTCATTACAACTTACGAGTTCTAGCTAGCTTTCTCTCCACAAACCGTTCAAAATTACCTACCAACAGTTTACGAACAAACCGTGTCAAAAACAAGTTCAATAACTACCTTATAGATGGGTGTGAATGCTGTAAATTAATGCGAAAACAGTTCGAAGCATACTGTGTTATTATCTCGATCTCCCACGAGTCAACTCACCGCAAAAGGCGCAAAAACTAGTATGAAGCGCCTTTCTTGTCTCGACATTTTGCATTTTGATCTCGTACAGACATCTAATTATGTACAAGTTGTACGACATTGCATCTTCTATTAGACGCAAGATGTTATATGAAGCTAGGGAATTTACGTATTTTTTTTTAATTACTTTGACGTTTCGGTTGCACTGTAACAAATCTACGTTCAGAATACTCGTCAGCATAACTATTGCAATATGAATTATTATTAAGTACCTACTAAAACTTTACAACTTGCCAAGGCTATAATTTAAGTCGTATATGAAAATTAGCCAAGCTTCATCCTAAGTTATAAGTGGAAAAATTATATTTCAGGTTGTTATAAAATATTTTATATTGTTATAAGTAAATCAATTTCAGGACTGACCATTGCACTTGGCACCCATTTAGATCTCACTTCTTTTGTTGTTAAAGTCAACAATCAAGGCATACCTATATTGAACTTGGCTCTCATTTCACATTTATGTTTTGATAGGATATCATTACTTTTGTACAGAAATAATTTAATTTAAAAATTATAATAAAGTGATAAAAAAATACTAGTTTGTGATTTTTTTTTCTTTGTATTCATAAAACTACTGGATGCTAAATTTGAACTTTCTAGGTTATCTGGAAATTAGTTAAAGTTTTGATCTATAGGTGAGTCAGTGATAAAAATATAAATTTTTGGACGTTAATATCTAAATAATCGTTTGAGGTGTGTTTATGAAATTTAGAACAAATGTGTATCTCACAAGTCTCAACAAATGAGCCGAATTTGACATGTTTGTTTTTGAGTTATGAGGGGGTCAAAAGTGGCTCCAAATGGTTCGGGTAAAATTACACACGGTGATGCTCGCCATTTCTGTTAGCTTTGAACTTGGCTTGACACGATACCGCGTGTCTAGATGCGGCCGTGCCTTTGTTTTGCTGGACTTGGCGCGGGCACTATCGTGCACCCAAATTGAAATTGTGAAAATCAAATGGCTACAAAGAATGGTAGGTACTCACAGTGATTGTAGAACTGATTCAAATACAATGCATGGTACCACAATTTAGTAAAATCTTTGAAAACACGAAAAACACAACAATAACATTAAGAAGAAAGGGCGACATAACTTATGGATGGAAATACTAAAAAAAGAAAAAAAAATACAAACATTGGAACATAGAACCTCCTCCTTTTTTGAAGTCGGTTAAAAATAGCATTGCCATTCCTTTATTCATTAAATCTATGGCAGTATTGTATAACGCGCGGGCGCTCGCGATCAATCACAATCTCTTTCTACCCTCACCCGATTGCGATTCCAAGTGCAGACCATAAGGCCTCTGTGCGTGTAATTAATGACAGTGGCATGGCAATTATGTATACCTCTATACCTGTAAGTTTGTCAGACTTCAGAATACTTAGGTTTAATCAGGCTCTATACTACAAAGTGCAAAATTCGAACTTCGTATTTTGCCGTCCCGCTGACGCTTATATCATTTAATACGAGAGTGATAGGGACGGTACGATACGAATTTTTCGATTTTCGTAGTAGCTCCCAGGCTCAGGGATCAGGTGACAGTTGACTGTCGTACGCAGAAGAGCAGCGTAAACGCAAACTGACGCCGACAACGAGGGCGATTTTTTTTATCTGTTGTGTCGACGCATGACCCGATGACCGTACTTGGTGTTTGCAACGTCGCCAATTTGTACGAGATATCGCAGTACCACAGATAACTCGCTCGCTAGCCAGACTCGCTGTGATACGAAAAATAAATTCATAATCGCTCCAATAGCTTTCGTAAACAAAAATAACAGTTTCTCTCGTCGTGATCAAACGAGATGATGTAATGCTTCAAGTGTATTTTCAGCAAACGTACTGAGCTTAGTTTTTTGAAGTTTATCGTGATTTGTGCTGCGATGCCGTGCTGGCTGGGAAGTCGTCTTTGCTCCAGCTTGTGGTACATTTAATCTTGATGAAAAAATCCTATTATTTGTAAATATAAAATCAGGAATTGCTTTGCTATGGTAAAAAACGGTATGTACTTGAATATAAATACAAATTTTATTGACAAAAAGTTGTTGTTACACTGAAAAAGAACATGAACTAACCGTGTCGGTGATAATGTTATGTGATGTGGAAAAGTAGCTAGAAGAGTATTTTTTTCATAAAGCCATAAATCCCCGCATCGTAGAGAAGTGCTGTATGCATGTATTTTTCAATACATTTACACTAGTTTCTTTCATAGAATCTTTATTTCCCTAACATAACTCAAAAAATAAATTACGTTCTTACCTATTCCTATTACTCATACGTTTAAAAAAAAGTGCAAGTTGCATTACATTACGGCGTTCGATTGACCGCTTCAAACTCGTTTGATTTATGGAATTGCAATGTAATCCAACTTGTACTATTTTTTTGCTAGTTTATACTGAGCTGAAGGGTGCAAAATTCACACGGTACTCTACAGTCATCCAATCTTCAAACACAACTTTGAGGAAAACCCGCAAATTGACCACGCCATGGTCAATATCAGGTTCAACTCAGGATTCATGGAGACTAGAGGAATAAAATTCCTTATCCATTGTAGCTGACGTCAGAATACGGAGTGGAAGTTGCTTCCCTCGCGTCTTCCATCTTTTATTTATAGACGATTGATTGATGAAGCGAAACGTCGTATGAATGAATCGATTTATGGTTTCGTTGAGCGGACACTGTTTATGTGGTTGCTTGACGTCAGGAATCTTAAATCTGATTCCTAAATAATACATCTGAAATTTATTCTTATTCCCGAGGGGATCCTTGGTTGACGCCTCTGCATGAGAATTTGTTTTGTTGTAAAATATTCGAACGGCCTCATTTAGGCCTTAGGTGTATTTTCGATTTCATTTTGGGCTGGTTGATGGTTAGGTCCTACACTCACCATAAGTGACTAGGAACATTTTTTATCACTAGATCAGTATTGAACATTTCATTAAGGGCATGCGAGTATTACTACTGACAATGAATCAAAACTTCAAATACTAATAACTCAAGCGAGACGATTTTAATACTGTTAAGCTCAGTTTAGTCATGTAAAATGTACAGAACTGGAAAACTGGAACCAGTTTTAATATTTACATCTACATCTAGTCTACTATCTGGTAGCATGGTGAACGTTGTGTTGCTCTGAACATGAGCTTTGGTTGAGTTAGAAACGCGTCAGCGGTGGTAGATAGAGTTGTCATCGGTTTGTGTGATTTGTGTGTGTTCTTACAGTGTGGAGGTGGAGGAAATGCATGAACACACATTTCTTGCATGTAGTAAGTATCATAAGGTCGCGGGTGAACAAAGTAATTGTTTTGGTTAATTTATCTACGTAAAGTACAATTCAATAGAATCTGTCAATTTTCTACATATTTAAGACTATCGTGGGCACACTTGATTATATATGTCCCTGTTGTTGCAATTATCATCTAAAAGGAATCAAAAAAGAATAATAGTCACATCACAAAGCCTTAGGCAGCCCGGTGTTTATATTAGTAGGCTGGAAGTGTCTACAGGATTGTCAGATTCTATTGAATTGGAGTTTAATTCTTTCCAGCAAGATGCCAACTCGGTTTTTCTCGGTCCGACACGCGCTTGACCGTTTTTAATGGTAAGTTATTAACCTCACAACAATGCTCCGACGTATCAAGGGGCTGAAAGTGTAGCGTCGGCAGCGGTCAGTGGTCAGATTGCCCAACAGTCGTTATCGCGCGTTTGTGGAGCCGCTTCCTGCGCGATGACCCCCTTATCGCGCAGAGCGACCAGAGCTGGCCCCTTTTCTAACTTTCCTAGTAAAAGTTTGGGAGGTTCCAGCGTTTTTGTAATGCATGTCAGTGTGGTGCCACTGTGGCCGTTCGAAATTCAAAATTCAAAAAACCGGCCAAGAGCGTGTCGGACACGCCCAAAATAGGGTTCCGTAGCCATTACGAAAAATAAAGTAATATTTTTCTAAGGATTTCGTATTTAAATTTCCTTGTAAGTTTGATATACTTACTACCATCCTCAACTTTTCCAAATTTGTCGATTTTGAGGAAATGATCTAACCAGTCACTCCGATAACAATACAAAAATATTTAAAATACCGTTGGCAAAAAGGCGTATTAAAAATAACAATTTGAAATTAATTAAAGAGGGAACTGGCTACATAGTAACAATTTTGTGGTTACCTTTAACTTTGAAATAGATGGTCGTTTGGTGGATTGACTCTCAAATTACATTTGAGTTTCGTGTTCTGGAATGTACGGAACAGTCAGATGTGTCACAGGCTTGGAATGTTTGGAATCGAAAGCCGCGGAGACTTGGGATTATGACAATAAGGGACAGGGTTAATAAGTAATTATTAGGTAGGTATATGCATTTAGCGATGATAGGGGTCAATTACGGGCCAGGTTTTATATAAAAAAAGTTAAAAATGTTGTCATTCACCACGGACAGGCCAAATATCTTAGAAGGTTGCATCAAAATTAAAAAATATGTGAAATTTTCTATTGTTTAGGTTCTCTTGTGCATGTATTTATGTAACTAAATAGAAACATAAGTTTTTAGAAATAGTGCAGCATTGGCCACTTAACGAATTTTACCAAGGGTTTCTTACATACTTAAATAAATAAACGACGGCATTTGGAGTCAATTGCCCACAAATTAGTGACAATGCAATTATGAGGTACCAACACTGTTATTAAGTAACCAGCATCACCCAAATATTGGTAATGCCACGAGAGTTGAAGTAAATGATTACACACACTCAGCTACAACATGTCGTGTAATGACAGCAGGATTTTGACAATTACTCGTGCATTTCATTCATTCTCCTTTTGTAACTGTGTGTGTAATCGTTCACTTCAACTTTCGTGACACTACCTATCTATACAAAGTAATTGTAATTCTCAGCTTCCAAAAAAAACTAGCCCCAAATGTTGCCAGCGAAATCAAGCACAAAGTATCAGTATGCGCAAAGGCATTGACCCTTATGGTGATAGATCAAGTTCTCGGACTGTAAGTAGGTGTTATTTTATTTAAAAGTGAATTTAATAGCAGCAGGCTCGGGGCACGGGGTCAGGCTCACTCTTGACAGTGAAATAGCGCGAGAGATGTGATCCCTCTCCCGGCGTAGGTCAAACAGCATGCGCACGCGGCAGCGTGTCCAGCCAAGTTGAAAAAAAAGGAACTAGCGACGCAGCCCTATGTATAATTTAATTTACACGAAGCATTTAGAGCTATTTACTTTTGACCTTTTCGCAACTCAAAACCTATTTAATGTAAATACATGAAATTTGGTACATTTATTTGGCATGTGGAGGTTTTTGGGGATGAAAAATCGATCTAGCTTGGTCTTATCTCTAGGAAAACGCTTACTGTCGAGTTTTAGCCCGAGCAAAGCTCGGTCGCCCAAGTACTAATTAGTCCAAGTCACTTTTCTAAAATTTGGTTTGTTGGTAAAAACTAGCCAAGTTAAACTTTCATTAGAATGTTGCATGTTCTTGTATCGAAAATTTCAATTTCTACACAGAACTTGGCCCCTTCACCTTTGCAAAGTCAACAACGACGCATATTCTTAATATTGTACTTGGCTCTCATTTCACATTTATGTTTTTGTTGGGATTTTATTAACTCTGTGTGACTGACACCTGAATCGATCATGTCTATAAATGCTTATCTATGGACGCAACTGTCTCTAAGAGTTTTTAAGGGAACTTTTTAAGTAGCGAACATAATGTTAGGCAGATAATAACCTAAACCTAACCAACAAAAAGTTGGAAAACCTCCGACTTTGTCACTTCAAAGTTCAATATCTGAAAAATGGCTGAACCATCGCTGGAAAACCTGCTTTAAAATAAAAAAGCCGCATTCTAATCGGTCCACCAGCTTAAGAGCTACGGTGCCACAGACAGACCGACAGTCAGACAGGCACACAGACAAACATAGCGGTCAAACTTATAACACCCCTCTTTTTGCGTCGGGGGTTAAAAATCGGTCCACCAGTTTAAGAGCTACGGTGCCACAGACAGACCGACAGACAGACACACGGACACACATAGCGGTCAAACTTATAACACCCCTCTTTTTGCGTCGCGGTTTCAAAAGCTGAAAGCAGGAGTTCCCAAGCTATATATGCGTGTGTGTTAGGGGCTTCAATCAACAATACAACATTTTCTTTTACAGGGGCGTTGCAAAAACCTAATTAAGATGTTTAGGGGCTGTTTCACCATCCATTGATTAGTGTTAACTGAAGGTTAAATGTGATGCCGTCTCCGTCTATTCCAACAAAACAAATAGAGACGGCATAACATTTAACCGTCAGTTAACACTAATCAATGGATGATGAAACAGCCCCTTAGTGTAATGAAGTGAATGTAATAAAGAGAGTCGCACGCAGTATAAAATAGATTAGAAATCCTAGGATTAGGGCACCGATGTTTTAAAATCATCGTCTCTGTGGAAAATACTACCCAGGGGACACCCATAATTTGCGATTTAACGATTAAATATTTTAATTGCGATTCATACATTAGGTATGTGCGACAAGAGGAGAGGTGGGTGGGAGGCTATATGTGGGCAAAATTGGTATGACGTAATTTAATTCGAAATTGTTAATCACTTTTGTATCGCTATTAAACATAAACTGAAATTAAATTTTCGATTAAATTATTTACTAGATTAATTAGAGCTGCGATTTTCTACTGCTGCCATCAATTGAAACATACCATTTGAAAGCGACGATTTATGCTGACCTACCTGTTGCCCGTGACTCCGTTTGTAACGAATTCATTAGTCGCTATCTCGCTGGAACTACGCAATTTCCCGAGATAAAAACACACAAGACACACAGAATTACTTTCGCATTTATAATATTAATCAGGACAGGGTTAGTCAGTCAAGAAAGTAAGGATTAGTACGGACCGATTCCATAATAAGTAGATGACTAGTGGAAAATAACAGTTTCAAGAAAGGAAAAAAGAAAGAAATTAAAAAAAATGCCAAAATTCGGCACAACAAGAAAAATAAATTACAACTATAAAAATAAGACTACCTTACATAATCTTATATAGGCTACTAAATAGGATAGGAAAAAGGAAAATAAAAACATTGTGCCAAAAGAAGCAAAAAGGCCAATGTTTCATTAACTAATTAGTCTAAAATCAATTTAAGCTGTGATTTCTCAATTAACAACACATTTTTAGCAGTACAGTGGTATTTTCCAGTGACAATAGGTACTGTAAGTATGATGTGTACGTAGGTGCAGTCAAATGCAAAAAATGTATACAGCCATTGCTACATGATCGTTGGGCAATTTGATTACAACTGAAGTGAAGCCTGATTCATTCAATCGGAAAGTCAGGTGCGACGACGAGCGTAGCGAGGAGGAGCGGTGTTAGGTTCAACTGTGACCAAAACTAGCACGAGCCGAGCAAGCAAAGTGCATGAGTGTGCCGCCGCAGCGGCCGGGGGGTGCCAGAATAAAATTCTACCATTAAGATAACTTACTATACAGATTTTGATAGATGCTTATTCATTAAATTTTACGTAAAAATAACAAAAAAATTGAACCGCCAAAAAAACAGAAAAGCAAAAAATAATGAACCTTTTTCTCCTATTTATCTTTAATCTAGGTACCTACTAGTTTGAAGTCGGTGCCTCAGTACTAGCCATCAGGAGTGATATAAGTCCATTAGGCAGACAACTATAGGTCCACTCCTGATGGCTAGTACTGAGGCACCGACTTCAAACTAGTAGGTACCTAGATTAAAGTTAAATAGAAGAAAAAGGTTAATTATTTTTTGCTTTTCTGTTTTTTCGGCGGTTCAATTTTTTTGTTAATAAGTTTTTGTTTTATACTTTTTTCTCATACTTGGGGTAATTTTTTTTTCAAATTTATATAATACCAACTTCAAGTTATACCCTATCCAATAAAAAAAAGATTATGTAAATCTGTCTACTCTGTAAAAGGTTATGCCTGGTCATACATTACAATCAGTGACTGAAAAATCAATCATCCCCTGTTTTCCTACTCTTAGGGTAGGAATATTTTTCCCAAATATAAATGGGACCACCCTCGGGGTATACCTTTTCCATTAAAAAAATAATTATCAAAATCGGACTACTCTGTGAAAAGTTATGCGTGGTTATACGTAAAAAAAAATATATACGCGTCGACTTGAGAACCTCCTCCGTTTTTTTCGTCAGTTAATAAAATAAATAGTAATGAGACATGTTTTTTTATTACTTTGCCCAATAAGGATAGGTATTGTCCGGGCAATGTAATTAATTGAACAGTTTTTATCAAATTGCGGCTGGTTATTTTTCATAATACCACCGATTAATCACTTGGTCCACAACATATACATCGACGTTATGTTTAGTTGCATAAAGGTGTATAGATATTTTTAACGTCTTGGTAACGTAATATATTTATGCTTTTGATCATACGAACGCTGACTGATTTGATCATATGAGATGAGAAAAAGACGAGAAACCGTCAGAAATGAATACTTTCCTATGCGTGCTGGATTATTACGTAGGTACTCGTCTACAATAGGTACTTACTGGCTTGTCTGGGAAAATAATTAACTGGCACAGTGGCTGGTAGCGATCCTAAAACGGTTTGCCAATCGTTAGTCTATACGTCTCTTTCGATCCGATGGAGTTAGAAAGGAATGAAAGCAGCGACAGCAGTGGCGCACTTATTGATAGCCGTATTGGCTAGTCTCATGATGTCGCACACATTGTAACAGTTCTCCCGTTTCGATATTTCTGTCCTGTTTGATCGTTTATTCGCGTAGGTACGTATTAACTGAGTACAACTTGAACGCTTCGTTTGTCGTAACTTTTTTCTCTACAGTAAGTAACAGTATAGCACCAATATCTGACACAATAAAGCGTGCAATAAACAGGGTCGGTTTTAGAGGTCTGGAGGCCTTGGGGCAACAAAGGGAGCCCCCGCCCTCGTCGCCCTAACTATTACTTAACAATTTTCCAAATTCGGTTTTTTTTTCCTGGATCTCTATTGTGGGGACCCCTCTTTTGTGGAGGCCTCGGAGCTGTTGCCCCGTTTGCCCTACCCTAAATCCGGCCCTGGCAATAAATATCCTGATACGACTCTATTTCCAGTAGCGGGACGTGACAGATATTTTCACTCTCCGCTGTGTCAAGGTAGGTAATGCAGGTGACTGTAGGTACTACTAAAGCCTAGTTTAGAAAAATCGTGCAAGTTGCATTAGATTGCGGCCCTCGATTAAACACTTCATATATAGTTCCCTTTACGGGCTCGCAGTGTAACACAACTTGCACGATTTTATTACTAGACCAGCAACTGGGTTTAAGTTACTGAAAAGAGCTTCTCTCGGCAGTGTTTCCAAATAAATTCGACATAGGACAGTCAACGATGTCTACTCGTATCTACTTTTAAGAACACCGTAACGCACCGTGAGTCCGTGACTCCTAAGGAATTACAAGTGTCCGTGGGCGGCGGCGATTGCATACTATCAGGTCACCCGCATGCTGGTTTGTATTATAATGAGAGGGCTTGGGCCGTAGTTGCGGATTGGGAACGTCACACACATCGTTGAACTACTTCACAGGTTTATGCAGGCTTCCTCACGATATTTTCTTTCACCGTAAAACTCGTGGAACATTACAAGTATAATTTTGCATGTCGAAAAACTCAGAAGTATGAGTCCAAATTTGAACTCACGATCCTCTGCTTGAGAGGCCATAGGTTAAGCCACTATAGACTAAAACCACGGCTTACGGGTGAAAGAAAATGACAATCTTATTTAATTTCTACACTAGAAATAATGTATACATCGACTCAGTTTCTAAGTCCTAAAATCCCGCAGTCTAAATGTCATGCATGTCATGTCATGATATTCGTTTGCCCCAAATAATCATTTGCTAGCTAAGCCGTAGGCTAGTGACGTGTAGGCACAACAACGCTCTGTAGGTCCAATAACCAATAATATCCTTTTATCACGCTGCCAGGGCCCATCCGGCCATCAAAGAGTCGACGACAGCCTGTCAACATCTGTTGTCCCAATTTAAAACATTATATCAGTACAGTAGGTAACGTACTTACGTCTTTGTGTTGATGTCTATGAAGTTTCTATGTATACGTAGATATTTGTTGTATTGCTTGAACCCAGGAACCAACATGTTTTAACCATGAAGTAGTTCTTATTTTAAAATTTAAGATATAATTTTTTTATTTTTTCAATGTTTTTAGGGTTCAGTACCTCGAAAGGAAAAAACGGAACCCTTATACACGTGGAGGTATCAAGCTGAAATTTATATCAAACACTCAGGTCTAATGTCCCTTGGAGCTGTGATAAAATCAAACTTCTAAGCCAACGCAATCAAAAGATACAGCCGTTTATGCCGCAAATTTTCGAAACTCGCAAGGGAATCAAAATAACGTCTTATAGCACAGATAAAGGAAAAATTGCGCAAACCGTAAATTTTAGTCACATCATATAATAAAAATATTTATACGGAACGCGGTTTTTATTTTTATTATATGCCCTGGTTTCAGAGACTTTAGAGCACATCCTTTAAGCTAGATGTTTTTAAGTGCAATAGGCGTTGCCACGTGTATTAGTTAAGTAGGTACTTACTTACCATTATTATTACTTTAATGTTGGTTTTGTAAAACTAGACTGCATTTGAAATGCAGTAATAAGTATGTATTAAAATATGTACTTAATCTGCATACCATCAATCAATTTAAAACTCGCTTTACATTCAAACCGTCGTCTAATGATTTCAAAATTCAAAGCCACATTCCATTTTACAAAAATTTATACCTATATGAGTCACTCGAACGTAAAGGAAGAAGGAATAGTAGGCAGGAATCAGGAGGCGTGCATCCCGGATGGTGACGGCAAAGGAAGCAGGCGCGACCGCGGCTGAATGCCACTTCCTTTGCTTCTACGTACAGTACGAGTATGGCATTTAGGTACCTAATTACTTATAGATTTGTGGAACTGAGCGTTATTTACTAGAGTATTTTTTTATTTGGTTGTTGCTGAATCTTGTGGCCTGGCCCTATACCACAAAGTACAAAACTCGAACTTCGTATGTTGCCGTCCCGCTGACGCTTATGTCATTTAATACGCGAGTGAAAGGGACGATACGATACGAACTTCGATTTGAGAGTTTCGTAGTAGCCCATCTGTATAGCTGTGTTTTTGTGATCTCGCCTTCAAACAGTAAAATTAATAAGTACATTAAATTGAAAAGCATTTCAATTTAGCTTTATATTGTTCACATAGTATTAAAAAAAATATTATAAATCGAATAATGTGTGAGTTACAAAGAAAGTGAATGCCATCATTTTATTCTCAACTCAAAGTCGCACTCTGCTTAAATGTGTTGACTCTAAGTGGTGACCTTGAAAAAAGTGAAAGAGAAAGAGAACGAGAAAGACAATTTTTGTTTCATATTTAATGTTTATCTGATGATGATCATTCCATTATTTTTAAATTAATGAGGTATTGCGTATTATTTTTTTCAAATTGTCTGTAAATAATAGACATTTCTTCTGAATGTGTCTACTTGAACTGGCTCCACAACTGTCAAATTGGCAATATGTGTGACGTTTGAGCTTTCAGTTTCGCTTAGCGTAAAATTTTCTGTTCTTTCCAGTATTCATTGTTTTTCATTTGTTTCTGTGTATTAATTACATTTTAACAGTGAAAAGTTTTAAATGTAATGAAATGTACGTCGTGTGGTGCAACAAGGTAATGAACATTCTCCATTGAAGTGAAAATATTATTTTGTCTCGCTCGATTACTCTTCTCAGTGCATTTAAAAATTGCTTTTTATGAACTAATGACGAGGCGATTATGGTCCCGGACTATCCGAACGGACCAATTAAGGAAAAATAAAATGGCTCTTCATGGCTTTAGCAAGTTCAGCTTTGTCGTTATGAGTAACTCGAGAGACATCCGTCTAAATTCTTGATCGGAATCAAAAAAAATCAAGCTTTGCAAAGTGTTGTGCACAGGCAAGTGAATAAGTCATGTGGATTGTGTTGGCTGTGCTGTAAATTATGTATGAAAGAGGGTGCAGGTTGAAGGCTGATTTTAAATCTTGGCTGTTTCAACTAAGGATAACATTGCAAAGCAACTGAGAAGCAAGCAATGTTAGTGAATCTTGGTACAAGTGTGGCAATACTTAACATGAATTATTTGCTGTAGTTACATAAAAGACTTTCTGATTTAGATCGGCTCCTCTAATAATAATACTTGCCTTATGCTAAGTGACCATCACTTTGATTTTTATTATTCATTTCTAGTATTGTCTGGGCTGGTTGCTTCGGTTTCTATTAGATACCTAATTAAATTAAGATGCTGCAAGTTGCAGCTTGCAACTGCTAACTTCTATATGACACACCTAATGCCTTTATGTTTTTTTATGCTTCTTATTGCTTGAATTGTGGATGTTTGGTAATTATTGTGCTTTATCATAAGCACTTAAAGTGCAATAGTAATGCTTTGTTTGCTTAGTAGGCATATCAATTGCATTACCTATTATGTGCTTTTAAAAATGTACTAGTAACACATTCATGTTGTAACTACTTGTCTGATTGAATGTTGTGTCAACAACATACAACTTATTAACAATAATTATTCCAGAAGTGTATTGACGAGGAACAGAAAAACAAACATAATGTAGTAAACATTCGTATTTATAATATAATGTTGTCGTTTTATTTACAAATAAATACAAATTCAGTTAATAAATAAATGGTAAATTATCTACATCTTAATAAGTATGTTTTATATCTCATTTCTTAATCTTCTCTGAATTCATTTCGAATCCAAAATACTAACGTTAACGTTTTCTTATGACACGTTACGGTCTCAAGAAAATTTGAGACTTTCGGCGTTCGGGCGACACGTTCACGTACATTCACACTATACAACTATATTTACAAGGTACTCGTAGACGTTCACTCAGCGAGCGCGGGGCGGCGTCGCGGCGTCGCCCGCGCCCAGTCTTTGCTCCCCGCGCCACGCACTCACTCGGCCGACACAGCTCACTGAGTCACTCCCGCGCGGCCCGAAGCACTCCGCTCGCCAATAAATATTTGTACAACACGGACGCGAGCGCGCCCTCGCCTGGCGCTTCGGAGCGCGCGGCGGCCCACGGCGGGACTAGATAATACTGGACAGCCGCGGCGGAGGCTCGGGGCAGCGGCAGCCGGAGCGGCGGCAGCGCGCGTACGCCGCCGCACCGGCCGCCGCGCAGCCGCGCAGTGGCCAGTACAGCCACAGGCACGGCAGCGGCACCGCCAGCGCGCCCACGCACGCCAGCCGCGGCCCGCACGCGCACGGCTCGCCCGCCTCCTCCTCGCCGCTCCCGCAGTGGTAGAACAGCGCCTTCACGCAGCACATGCACGACGCGTAGTCGACGCACGCCTCGGCGCTGCACAGGCAGCTGCCGCACAGCCAGCGCGACGGCAGCGGCCGCGGCCGCGCGCACTGCTCGCAGCGGCAGCGGCCGCAGCTCTCGCACACGATCGAGTCGGCCGCCAGGGCGCCGGCGCGCCGCTTGTCGGCCGCGGCGGCCGGCTGCGTCGTCACCGGTTTGAGCGGCTGCGAGGCGGCCGCGTGGCCGGCCGTCGGGGCGGCGTGCGGCCGCCGCGGGGCTTCCACGTACGCATTGCGCTCTCGCTCAGTCTCCGGTCGTGGCCGCAGCAATGAAACGGTGGGCTGGCGCGCGCCCGTCGGCCTGTGGACGCGCGCCGCCGGCTTGGGCGGCCGGGGCGGCGCCGCCGGCCCGCCATACTCATCCATCGAGTCCGGCTAACGGCTCTCCGGGCCGTCGCCTTCCTGTTCCCTCATCGTCCCCACCTGCGGAAAAGCGAAATGCTTTTATTAGTCATGCTGTAAAATAATAATATTATCTATATGAGATAGATCACGTTTATACAATCATTCATTCAATTGAGTACATGTGATGGCATGGGGATTAGCGATCTTCTTATGACGTGGGTATTAATAGCAGGTTTGATTTTATTGATTTGCTACGTAATCAATAATGTCAGGGTGCATTAAAAGTTCGAGAAAACCCTAACATCAGCAAATCTTACTACGCGAAATGTTCGGCAATATTTGCCATTTTAGACCTCAAAATAAAAACTTAAAGCGTACCTACTTAGTTACACTTATTAATTTTTTTAAGCAATTCTAGTTCGGAGAAGAGATGTAAGCTTTATGTTGGCAATACTAGTTGTGCTCTGCTTCTTTTAAAGTTTTAATATTATCTTACTGAAAACCATTTCGGATTAAGTTGTGTTAAAACACTTAAAGCAAGCTTAAGTTGTGTCGTTGTGTGTTATATTGAGGAAATTTAGAAAAAACACTGAAGGGCTATTCTTTTATATAACTAACCTGCTACATTCGATCTTCCAGGCCGGTATTTTTTTTAAACGAGACACATATTTAATCTACATATACTATATAATTATGTTGTTTGTAAAACAATTAAAATACAAATATTATGTGTAATTTGTTCACTATTCCTTACGAAACATAATCCTAACATAGGCTAACGATGAAATAAGTAACTCACTCAACTTTATTTATAGATAACCACGTGGTTATAGTACTTGAAGCTTACCAAGTTCGATAAAATTAAATATCAATAGACGAGATAAATTAGCTGGATTGATATAGTTATGAAAAATGCTTCGTCATTGTAGTAAACTTCGTCAATATAAATTACTTGCAGTCTTTATCGCATGTGCTTTTAGGATTGTTTTTCTGACATTCATTGCAAAATTAGGTCCAAAATACTGAACTTTCTTGCATACATATTTAAGGCATGTTTTACTAATGATGTTGGAACAATAATCTGATTGATAGTTATTTGGAATAAGTTTATTTTTCTAAATTTTCACATAAGTACGACGGTATGTGTATCAGTTATTGCGTGAATGTAGTTGTTTGCTAATTGTTTTTGCCGTTAGGATGCCATAACCATAAACATAATGGACTTTACGGCCAGCTGTTTATAGTAAAATGTGCGTCTTCACTTCGTACAATCAAGTTATTGTTACTTAGTTTATATTTTAGTCACCAGTGAGTTTCGTGAATATATATCATGACATGATGTGCTTTTGAAAAAGAATATTCAATGTCCGTCAATTCGGGTAATGTTTGACACCAACCTCCAAAATGAACTATTGAGTAATTGAATCGTCGTAGGTACGTAACTTTGTTGAATACTAAATGAGCTTAGAATTTATCTGCAGATTACAAGGAGATAAAAATAGAGAATGACCATGAAACACACGTGTCGCATAACAATTGATACATATCCGTATTTAAGTTCACTCGTATATGTATGTATTTGTTAACAAATGTGATAACTCCATGGCCACAGTCCATGGCTAAACAAATAAACGCCAACAACACTACGCTACGAGTGAAATTAATTTAAGCGACAAATTATTTTAATATGCTGGTTATTCTTCTGTTGATTAACTTCAGAGGATAGGCCAATACACATGAACTTATGCAATCCATACTAATATTATAAATGCGAAAGTGTGTGTGTTTGTATGTTTGTACGTCTTTCAGGCCGAAACGGAGCGACGTATCGACGTGATTTTTGGCATAGAGATAGTTTTTGGGTAGCAGTGACATAGGCTACTTTTATCCCGAAAAAAATGCACAGTTCCCGAGGGAACAGCGCGCGATAATCGAATTTCACGCGGGCGAGGCCGCGGGCAAAAGCTAATGAACTTATAAGTATAGGTATGTTTAGATAAGAATAGAGGAAGCGGGCAGTGGGCTGATCATACTTTTGATAGGGTCAGTTAAAGCCTAATCAAGAAAAAGAATAGAGGAAGCGGGCAGTGGACTGATCATACTTTTGATTGGGTCACTTGAAGCCTAATTAAGAAAAAGAATAGAGGAAGCGGGTAGTGGGCTGATCATACTTTTGATAGGGTCAGTTGAAGCCTAATCAAGAAAAAGTATAGAGGAAGCGGGCAGTGGGCTGATCATACTATTGATAGGGTCAGTTGAAGCCTAATCAAGAAAAAGAATAGAGGAAGCGGGCTGTGGGCAAATCATACTTTTGCTAGGGTCAGTTTCGAAGCATAATCAAGAAAAAGATATAATTGATTGGTCCACTCGTTGTAAAACTGCAGTGAGTTATTGACTAATCACGTAAGTTATTTAGATTTTTTTTTGATTTGGCACATACCTACTATGCTACAACAGCCTTTAGTTTTTTTTTTATTTCAAAGTAAAAAAAGTTTCTGCTAAATACATATGTAGGTAATAGGTATTATCAGTAAAATATCACGATGTTAGATTTTATCACGACAAATCTACAAATGAATAGTAAATATACAACTTTATAGCTACCTAGCTATATCGGCTTTCTTAACCAGTAATTAATTATTCCATGATACATTTGCGTTAAGAAAACTGTAATTAGGTAAGTACGTATTTATATCCCCTTTACGTTTGACGAAACATGATAGTGGAAATCTTGAATTTGAAATCCATTATTTCATAGAAGATTATATTGATATTCTCAAAAATCAATCGTAAGAGATAATGTAGCAGGATTTTGTGTACCTGCCTACTAACAATGAACGCACTCGCCCTGCTAATTCTTGATGTAATTACTGCATTGTTTTGTTTCATCATGATTCATATCAAAATAACCATGGATATCTAACTAAACAAACCAATAACCTATTCTGTATCCTAGTGTACTTAATACAAGTTTTTCTCTCTAGTTGTTCATTAAAGAAATCTAGGTATTTGATGATCATTCAGCTCTAAGCCAAAGAAATATTTAATAAGTTGATTTTAAATTCTTCTCAACAGGAATTGTTTTGAAAATTATTCAGTTTACCAACGTCATTATCTGCACAATGTCAAAGAAGGAAGAGAATGGTGTAAGAGAATTAACTTGAAATTCTTCCTGAAAAACTTAGAAAGCTACGTTTGGGATCAATTGTTATCTTATACCAACTAAATCAGCTGTTAAGTGTTCAGTAAATTCCATCAGTTCAGTTCAAACGAAAGTATTCACTTTAACGTTCTTGTACAAAGAATGCACTGGACCTTCATATTAGGTGTAGAACGGTTATTTAGAAACCGGATTTCTTGGTTTTAGTAATTGAGCGCTTCTTATCTCCCACCCTTTTGGATGGAATCGAGAGTTTTCTGGGATCCATATTTGGGTTATATTTCTAACTTCCGCCAAACACTGCTTTTATGATTTGAACACCACTAATCAAGTATTATTATTGGAACCACTTTAACACAGCAATATGTGTATTTGTTTTGTGTCTAAATGTAACTGCTATCGGCAAACTTCGTTACAAGATATTAACAGCAATGATAGCTTATATTGTTTACATTACTTTTTATCGGCGACATTATTTCGAATTTTATGCTCTGTATTAAAGATATCGCTGGAATTAGCTCACTGATTGCTCTTATTAAAGGTTGTTATAAATGTATTGCCAACGTCATTTTGTTGGTGCTGGCCAAGCCCAGCTGATTCATAAATGAACTCTTACGAGTAGCAAGTTTGTTTACATTCTCACGGCAATGTAATGTTTCATTATATCCAGGAAATTGTAGTAATATTTTAAAACCCTTCACAATTTATATTCGTCAAGAATAGTCGTAGAGAATTTATACACGTTATAAATTCATTTGGGTAGCTGAGTGTACGGCAAATCATCGGTAATAACATGTTAGATGAGGTTGGGAACGTTCTCGCTCGAGCCCGAGAGCACGTGTGGCGGCCGGACGGCTGCGCGAGCGACGCGAGGCGACGCTCCTCGTCATTCATGTTACTTCGATTTCATTGCATTCCATGTAATCTCATCCTACGCGCGACTACGTGATTTACTCAAACACTGTGTCGGTTTGGCTCTCATTCGCCGCGTAGAGCTGTCTCTCCCGTGGGCGAGTGTCCCACGTCATAATGCCATGTACATGTACTTACAAAACGGACGTTCCACGGTCACACATCTCCTACACATCGCTTCACAAGGGCACTCGGGCCAACTGGCCTCACACACAACACTGCTCCTCGGAGCTCAATGAGCGGACGGAGCGGAGCCCTACCGCACCGAAACCGCGCCAGAAGATTCACTGACACACTAAAATACGGCTGAACCACCGAATTTCGGTAGCGCAAATCCACAGGAAGGTTCATAAGACCGGCGCGGTTCGGAGCGGCAGGCACCTGGCGCGGGCGGGGGGCGGCCCACGCACCGGCCTCGATTCTCGTCCGCCCGCCGCGCGGTTATCACTGCAATATGGCCGCTACTCACTTCCTCGGTGAAGTTCTTCGTTGATTTCTACTCCTGATCTCGATGACGGCGTTTTTTGTTACCGTTCCGAACTCGTGCGGGTTCACTGCACTTATTCTTATACACATTTTAATGGAAAACCGGGAGCGCTAGCGCTACGCTCCGACGAAACGACCGTTCCGTTCGCTGGCACATTCCGCACTGGCGTCGGGCGCGGGTGCGGGTCGGCGGGAGAGGCCGCGCTCCCTCCGCCTCTCTCCACGCCGCCGCCCGCGCCTTGCCTTTTTATGAATGGAAGGCGGCCATACTGAATGAACCGCGTACACGGAGCGGTTGGCCGCTATTTTCGCGGGCGAGCGGCGTTAGGGGTTCGGGGGGGGAGGCCGGAAGCGGGCTGCGAGCGCTCGCGGTGCCAAATTTTGCGGCGCGGGCGGCGGCAGCGGATGTGCTCGTTTACCAAGCTTCCGGCGAGATCCCCCCGCGCAGCCGCATCCGGGAATTGGGTTTCCGGTCGGCGAGAGTCGCGCCACTGAGATACCGCCCACTTTCGTCCTGCATAGGCTGTGCACACACGCCGTTAAAGAACCTACATAATTTCCGATTTAAGGGAATGTAGGTAGGTACGCCACTTCGTAACGTTTCCGAAAACTTTAATCGTTGTTAGTACTACGTACGTACGAATGCAGATAATTAACCTACATATTTCTAATCTGACGTTGCTCTGTTAATGTCTGTCCACTCTATAGTAAAGTGCGGGCACAATTGGCATAGTTAGCACGTACGATATACACATAAGTAGCACGGTTTCCATTCACTTGTATATTTCGGTGCGTAGCGGGCGAGGGGCGTAGACGTCGCCGACGACGGCTGCTGTTATCGCGGCGGTAATTTTTGCAAGGTTGCAGCGACAATGAGGCGTTTGTGCACGCGAGCCGTCTCTGTGTCAAGGACGTGCGATAACGCCACGCCGCACCGCGTCTGTCACACAATCCATTACCACTCACCCGACACTTCGATACTGATTTGGACATCAAACTTCCCACATGCGACTCAATTTCATTCAAGTTATTCAACTATGTGTCCGAGCAAATTGTTAGCTGATTTCTAACATAAGGAAAAACTAATCAGGTACAACTGCTTGAGATTCAAAACAAGATACTGGCTTAGCGTTTTAGTTTTTAGGTACTCCGGCTATGAATAGTTCACTCATATATATCTGCGCAAGTACTTTTTGTGAACTTACGCTAGTCTTCTAAAGAATGGAGTAACATCATACAATACAATTTCGGTTGTTTCATCATTTGTACAATTTCCGGTGTTTGAGCGGAAATATTAGTGCAGTAATTTGAATAGACTAAGCAGCCGATGGGAAAACTTTCGTAGAAAATAAGTTATGTATTCACGGAGCTAGAACAAAGGGCTCGGCCGTCGCTGCAACCGTGAATGGAACGAAAGAATCACTTTATCTCCACAAAAAAAGAGTCCTCTACCTGACCATACCCATTCGGTTTAAATTCTATTGTTAAAATGCAGTCGCCACATAACAGACCATACAGGCGTTCGTTGAAATTCTGTCCCATTTAGGTATGTTGAGTACTTACTTGTAATAATCGTGTATACATGACATGTCTGGAAGTTAGCCCTGCGGGACCTTGCAAGATTTTAATCAAAATAAATAAGTAACTTGCCAAACAACTTCACTGCCTATCTGAAAAAAATGGGTTTCGGATTTACATCTTAAAACAGGATACCTGCATGATTAAATACAGAATGAGGTATCTACTCGTATGTATGTCCGACATGTCTGAGGTAGTTTTATTATAGTTTTGATTTATAATTAACTGACTTTTTAAAGAGCTATCTAATTTAGTTTTACATATCATTATTCATCATTATTGATCCTTGTGATGTGTATCTGATGGGCATTGTGCTGATAATTTTGAAAGTAACTTTTTTTTTACAGAACTAAATGCAAGAAGTTGTTAACATTTTCAACATTCGAGTGTGTACACATTTTTATTTAAATAATACCGTAATGGGAGCAATGTTCCATTAATCGGCGGTAAAGTGGCACGATGTACCCTGTCTTTTCTGTTTTGACTACGATGGTCAGTCATCACATCACTATCGCTATCGTACCAGAGGAAGTAGGTAGTTTACGAAAATAACGTACGAGATCACAGGATCTGGTGAAGCATTATCTCTTACTCCGGTTTATGATTACTGGTAAAAACAGTCTACTTTATCAACGAACACATTCAGTAAAATAACCCAACAAAATGTTATCATCTATGTAAATAAGGATACCGACATAGCCCGAAGAATTGCGGGAAAAAGTGGCAGTGGGCGGGGCACATTGCTCGCAGGACTGATGGCCGATGGGGTCAAAAGTTTCGCCCACGGACCGGGAGACGAGCTGTCGGTAGGCCTCCAACAAGATGGAGCGACGACCTGGTTAAGATCGCGGGATCGCGGTGGATGCGGAAAGCACAAGAGTCTGAGTGGAGAGCCTTGGGGAGGCCTATGTCCAGCAGTGGACGTCTTTCGGCTGACATGATGATGTAATTATTCATGCTGAAATATTAAGATTTTGACGTATTTACGAATAGTATACACGCGTATTTTCCCTATAAAAATCTCGACTAAAAATATACCTTTTCAATTTTAATTTAGACGACCGGATGGCCAAGTGGTTGAAGAACCTGACTACGAAGCTTGAGGTCCCGGGTTCGATTCCCGGCCGGGGCAGATATTTGTGTGAATAACACGAATGTTTGTTCTCTCATGTTTAATATCTATTTAAGTATGTATTTATCTATATGTACGTTTAACCGTTGCCTAGTATCCATAGCACAAGCTTTGCTTAGTTTGGGACTAGGTCAATGGGTGTCAAGTGTCCCATGATATTTATTATTTATTTATTTATTATTTGCCAAAAAGCAATAGTCCCGTTTCCGATAAAAGCCCCATTTAGAACTTGCATGTGAGTGCGTTACATTGCGGAATATTGAGGAACAATGAATTCAGTTGATAAAACTATTTAGGTAATACTTCATGTTCACCATCTATGTTCATGTACTTCATCTTTATTATATTATGTTTACTTTTCAATGCAGTTTCATTTTCAAGTTACAAACTTCCAAGCATCTGATTGAATTGCTGAAGTTGATCGTAACTTGACGCCGGACATGAACAATGGAAACGACAATGGTGGCCTAAATGGTAAGTGAAAATGACACCAACTCACTTTGTACTTATGCTACGACATTGTGTCTTTCATGGAAATGATTAAGCTGATAGTTTCTCGAAATCATGACATTTCTCAAAACTTAACATCATGCGACTTCCAACCAGGCACTTTGCTAAGCCAGTTAGATGCATTTTAACCCTTCAATAAAAGCAAACTCGGGCCGAAAAAAAAAACAAGGGCTTTTAATACAAAAGCATTCAAGTTGCGAATCGACCATTTGGAAGTTTTTCACGGTTTGATTAGAGGTCTATACAGGATGTCTCTGAACATAGCGCTTTAAATTCAAGGTTCGATTCTACTCACGAAACTACTACTTTTGTTTTAACATTTTCAAAAAACTTAAATTTAGATCATTTATTGGCCCTCAAAGTTCAATTGTTAAATCAGTGTATCAGACATGGCGGTGTTATCGCTGTCTCTTGGTACGGGGGCTTTGAAATAATTTTTGTCATTTATTTGACATCCGATAAACATTTATCAATGTGCCGTAAATTTACGAGTAGTATTGTGTCACATACATACATATGAAAAAAACGAAATTAACAGTAGCCATGTTTTTAAAAAGTAACTCAGATCGGACTAGAATCGAACCCTGAATTTAAAACCCCATGGTCAGAGACTCCCTGCATAGTTTTTACAGCTACTCAATTACTGTACGAAGAAGAGTTCTTTCTCGTGTCGATGTTGGCGTTATAATCACTGCCCACTCGATAGAAATCAGGTTTCATTTGTTATTCTGGAGGCGAAGGCGGTGCCACGGCCCAAAACGGAAGCGACGCACTTTCCATCCGCTATCGCCTGCACCTATCCATTTAAAGTCGATCCTATCGGTTTTAAAACTTTAATACACCTCTACGAAATTTATATTTCGACCACATTTAATGTTTCATTCTTAAATTAAATAAAGTATTATTTTGAATTGACGTGCGACTATTATTTCCTAAAGGTAGATGCTTACCGAATTTTAGAAAGAGCGAGGGATCAATGAAGTTAAGACACCATTTTAATATTAATTTTGCTAATGCCAGACTTGTAATGCATATTGAAACGAAAAGTGAATAAGTAAGTACCTAATTATTTTAGAGATATCCAGTGAGAAAGGTCGATGTACTTTACTGCAACGCTCCCTGCAATTCGAGCATTATCAAAATGATCTTCAAGGAAGTTGTAAGTAAATAACCTTAATAATTCAAACAAATATCCGAATGATTTCCCACTATACGTAACTGTTAACACAATAAAAAAAGCGGCGAAGTGCAAGTCGGACTCGCCCATGAAGGGTTCCGTAGCAGCAAGGAACATAATATAAAAGTTTCCTTTACTTTACGATTTATGACGTATTAAAAAAAACGACTGACTGGATCTCGTTCAAACCAATTTTCGGTGGAAGTTTGCATGGTCATCATCCCATCATCCCAGCCTATATACGTCCCACTGCTGGGCACAGGCCTCCTCTCAGAACAAGAGGGCTTGGGCCATAGTTCCCACGCGGGCCCAGTGCGGATTGGGAACTTCACACAGACCATTGAATTGCTTCGCAGATTTGTGCAGGTTTCCTCACGATGTTTTCCTTCACCGCAAAGCTCGTGGTAAATTTCAAATGTAATTCCGCACATGAATTTCGAAAAACTCAGAGGTGCGAGCCGGGGTTTGAACCCACGACCCTCTGCTTGAGAGGCGATAGGTCAAACCACTAGGCCACCACGGCTTTTTAGTTTGCATGGTAATGTACATCATATATTTTTTTTAGTTTTATCATTCTCTTATTTTAGAAGTTACAGGGGGTGAACACACATTTTACCACTTTGGAAGTGTCTCTCGCACAAAATATTCAGTTTAGAAAAAAAAAATATAAACCTCAACTCAATATCAATTTTGAAGACCTATCCATAGATACCCATATCCATATCCATAGATACACGTATGGATTTGATGAAAAAAAATTTTTGAGTTTCAGTTCTAAGTATGGGGAACCCCCAAAATTTATTGTTTTTTTTTTCTATTTTTGTGTGAAAATCTTAATGCGGTTCACAGAATACATCTATTTACCAAGTTTCAACATTATAGTTCTTATAGTTTCGGAAAAAGTGGCTGGCTGTGACATACGGACGGACAGACAGACAGGCAAAAGGGTTTCGTTTTTTGCCATTTGGCTACGGAACCCTAATAAAACGAACATCGCTCGCTTCATTTATATCTATATTACGAAATAAATTGTCTATTTACACAGAGATGATAAATAGTATTGTTTTGAACATTAATTATCTTTCGCGAGTTTGAGGGTTGATAAACAGTTCGTTTAAGAGAGCTGTTTGTCTAAATTTACTATCATATATACTCAAATCGTTTGATAATTGTACTGTGGCACCAGAAGTGCCTATGATGAAAAATAATACCGGATGTTTACTGTACCGATGATAAAGGAAACATGAATGAGCTCCGTACACAACAGGGCCGTGAATTATATACCTACTTTTGTACATACATGCGTATCGTATCAGATTAATTAGTTTATCTGGGTAAGAACGCAGAGAATACTACCTACGCAAAAAATCAATTTCTCCTACTTACAAAAGACCACTTGGGATATCGAACCCAAAATACAATATTCAATTCATTGAATTTAATTATTGCTTTGAGGAAAACGTTGTTGTTTATAATAAAGGATTGGTTTAATTTATATATTTCTTATTAAACATATTCAACGAATTTATATCATGAACACCAAAAAAAGAAAGAATTAGTTAAGAGACAAATCAACAATTCTCTAAAAAAAATATGAATACCTACCTAGTTACGTAGGAACTGATACGCGGAGCGTAGGTATTTGTTTGGTTGTACACACTTATATAACGACTAAGAGATAAATGACCCGCTAGTGCTAGCAGATACCCACAGCAATAAGTATTTTTAATTAATCGAATAATATGAAGTGGAGTTACGTAAGAGCTAGAGCGGAGGACCTCTTTGAATGGACGGTTGTCGCGTTCGGTTCGACCCATTCATGGCACAACACACAGTCATCGCCGGTGACCTTAGCCGTACCCAGTGCGATTATTAGTAGGCAGAACGCCGGCGGATGTGTGTAGTAGCGAATATTTTGCGCGTGCAATTGATGTAATAAAGCACATTCTTGTGTGCTGACGTTTTTGTGAGTTTATCCCGGACTCGAAACGAAACGTAACCATAATAGTTGAAATTGGTGATTAAATAAATTCCACGTAGCGGTCGAAGGAGGGCGTGCAAGCCGCAACGGCGAGGTGTGGACGCGCAGAGGCGGTCGACCTTCCGTGAGGCCGTCTCCGCCGCGGCCCGCGGCCCGCGGCCCGAGCCCATCGCATCGGTTGCCAGGCCGGTACCCTACCACGTGGATAACTCGACTCAAAACATCGTAACTTGCATGCCACTCGGCACTTAAACCGATGCCGTTCGGTGCGTTTATTTGCTTTAATGCAAATTTGGACTGTTGGAGTAATAGTTTAGTTGGATAAGATTGTGAATGTAAGTAAAAAAAAAGATAGCTAAAAAATATACCTGCTTAGACTGTTACTACATTTAAAAAACTATTTTAATTCAAAGTACATATCTGTATGTGTTATAAAAACAAGTACATATCATAATGACACATTATAGAACCTATGTATATTTTTTAATAGGTATTTCATTCAATATTACGGAAAACGTTTACCAGACTACTTAAACGTTAAATTAGGAATCTGATAACGGCACAATTCAAATGACTAAATAATTCCGGCCAACAAAAATCAATCCGTTCCACTCAGTATGCAAATTTTCGCTTGACTAATTAATGAAACAAGTGGAGATATTCTAATAAACAGTTCCACATACCATTATAGTAATTAGATAGGTATCCGTCAGGCCATATAAATCATTCTGTAGTTCATTAATGTTTAATCAGCTATAAACTTTTTATTTACTCGCAGATGACCATTAATAGTGTTAATGGAATGGGTGATAAAATTAAATATCAGGAGTTTTGAATGCAACCTGAATATGCCACCGTTGGATGTAGCCCCACATTCCGTGATTAAATTGTTTTAGAAAATATTCTAAGCGTGATGTTAACCGAAGTCAAGTCACCAATGGTATCACGATGACGCGTCAGATTTTAAAGCAACTTTATATGTTGTTACTGGATTTTTGCACATACAATTATAATCGCAAAGTTTATTTGCCACGTCTTTATTATGATTCCACCAATGAATCACGAAATCACAGGGAATCTTCCCATCAAAACTGGCTCAAATTTCTTGCAAGTCTGAGTTTGAAAGCCATAATTTGTTTAGCCCAGACGAGTCAGAGGCGCCATTAAAACCAATCAGCCAATATGATAATAGGTTAATATCGCAGCACGCAACTCTTATCCTCACAAATTCATTCCGCGAGAACAATCCTTCGCTCTTTTCCCACATTCACTATTTTCTGAGAAAGTTTAACAGCGCAATTACCTCATCTGCAATATTTATGATTTTCAGTGAATTTTGCTATCGTTCTGCTGATTTTTCTTTTTTTAATTTATCACTTCGTCTAGAGTTGTAGCATTAGCATGGGAATGAATTACTGTTATTCTTGTCTTGATCTTCTTACGTTCACATGGTGAATATCGGATTTGATATGATACTGTCGATGAATGTTGGATGCCAGGAGCTAAAGGACTTACTCTAAGGTGGTGGTACTCATGGAACCAAAATAAATCTATCTTTCTTTCTTTTTCTTAAAGCCTACTTTAACCAAAAGTTCCTTATGGATGTGCGGTTAAACTAGGAACGTAATTATTTTCTTGAGGTCCCTACCTTTTCTTTAGTCCTAATCTGTAATTAATTACTGTCACCTCCGACTCCGACTGAGGATGTTAATATCTGAATATACTTAGTGGCTGAACTTTGGTAAGTCTTAATAATATCTTTGTGAAAACGATTTTTAAAAAGTATTGCAATAATACACATCTTAACTGATCGTAACAGAAATACAAGTTAAGCATATTACTTTTTTAAAAGCAAACTTAATCTCACTTTGCACGCTTTGCAGAATTATTTATATACATACATATACCTAATGTCCAAAGATGCCATATGCTACTATAACAACTCACAAATACAAATAAACCTAAAATCCAAGGTATAATCCCTTATATTGTACGAGTACATCATCCGGCCTTTACATGCACCTCAGCAATATAAATTCGACACTATTATCAGTGCAATTTCGCACGTCTGCTCCAACTGGTACAATCCAACCATCAACATTGCATGGAGACGAAGTGATTTACGCCGTCGTCGGCTAGGTGCGGCGTCGTGGGCGAACGAGTCGCCCACGCGACGCCTGCGCGCGTCGCCGCGAATTCCGAGCCCACCGTAGTCCCAGCCCTGCCCACACCTGCCGGAGACACATGGCAAGCAATGACAGTGTGGGCTTCCAAGCGGCTTTGTGTAACTTGAATTGGTTTGAGGCAGTTTAAAGTATTTAGTTCTGCTATTCCAGCCAGAAACATTGCATTCTACTCTGGCGATATTGCTGCTTTGTCACATGTCATTGCCGTCCGAGCATCACGTGAAAGCTTAATTGATAATAATTCAAAACCTTTGGCTGTATCCCCTTGGACCCTTGTTGGCCCTTTGTTGTTCTAGCCGAGAAATGTTTGATGATACTTAGTTGTCGTCTTGGTACTCACCTACATTGTATGTGGGGTATGACAAAATGTTGATGTCTTCTTTCCTGCAAAAGAAAAACTAATATTAGCTTCTTCGCTTTTCTCACTTTTTCAATATTAAGTACTAGATTCGATTGACACAACTACTTATTGAAATCTTGATTATTGATATATTGTAATTGGGTAGCTAGCGGTTAGGGTATATTATTTCTATGCGTGGGATCAAACAGATTAGGTATACCGACTTTCACGACGACGTACGTTAGAACTAACTAGAATTTCCATCTATACCCTTCAATTTTTTTTCTTTTCCTATAAATTTTTCCTAGTCCCTTAACCCCTCGTATGTTGGAACTAAAAAAGTACTGAATTCTAGTCACAATAGCTGTCTTAATAAACACAAATTCTGCTGACTTAAAAAAGAATACAAAAAGGTAGCCTTAAATTTGGCACATCATATTTGTGTCAGGACATAACGAGGGGTTAAAAGTAAAAAAATAAGGAAAGGATGAAATGCACAGCGAAAAATGTATGTGTGTATGAAATGTAGAGCCAACATGATTTTTTTTTGGTAGCTAAAGTCCAATCACTTATCTCTCTCTCTAATCAATACAATTTTTTTATTCTTTTCATTTTCAATAACCCTTTATAAAAATTACCTACTTTTAGAACTCAGTCATTATAGCGATTAGCTTGGAATACGTGATCTAAATTGTACTAATAAAATGGCATTTTAGAATGTTACTTTTTTAGAATGGCTATCCTAAACTAGATACGAATAGCTAATCGGAGCGGTGTCTGCGTGTCCGTATCTTGCTCAGATTAGAGTGAATAAATACATGCGCGTGACGGTTGCCTCACGAAGGTCAACTTGTAGAATAAGGACAACAAAAACGTTGATTTCAAATAAAAATATTCATCATGAATGAATAAACAATTCCACGTTCATAACGTTAATCAATGAGTTGCATGCAGGCAAGAGTTGGAGTCGATGTCGAGCTCATTGATCGATCGACTCAACAGACACAAACACAAGCGCACGCTATCATTACGGAGAGCGCACATGTAAAGAAAACCGGATGGCTCACACTAGCGCGGTTTGGATGTGTTTGTGCGTGCGTAAAGGATTTCCTACCGCCCCGCGCGCATTCCCCCCCCCCCTCCCGATGCCGTAGACCTGTTGCGCCGCTACCGGAGTTACGCCGCATAGTTACCAGACTTGATATGCCTGCTCTGCGCCCGCGTCGCGCCCCTGCACCCGCGCCCCGAATCGGCACAAGCACAGGGTTACCATTTGTCAGAATTTCGCCTCATATATCTGCCATTTCGAACTCAAGTCAAGCTATTAGTTTAAATTTGTACGCAGTTATCGTGACATATCTAGAGGAAATTGCCTACGATATATCATTTGTTTATAGGCGGAGCAAGATGTACCGGTAACTTTTAATTAATATACCTGTAGTAATAGTGTTATACATACATTACATATTTAGGATTCCGCTACGCAATAAAAATGGAACAGTTCCCCTTTTAGGCTCACTTCGTTGTTCTTCTGATCTGAAGGTCTATAAAACACCCTGTCAGGATCAAGTCATCAAATCCAAATAGGGTAGGTTCTATTAATCTGGAATCATCTAACCAGTAACGAGAAGTAAGGTATCACGCCACAAGTACTTAGAGGAAATTTTTCGGAAAATTGACAATTTGTAGTCATAATATAAATATAAACAGATGCTTAATAAACTTGTCGGTATTTTGACTACGAAAATGGTAACCCCGCGAAGCACCTTTCGACAAGAGCGTTCTAATATTTTTAATTACGTTAGCACTGCTCATGAAATAGTGCATCTCATCTATTCGATTTTTATTAATATAGGTAGGTACATATGTTCTATTACCGGTTGCAGCAAGTAAAATATTTGACCCGTTCGATTTATAGTCCGCCTAGTGGCAGCAGCCGGATACGTGACATCATGTGATGTTAATTCATTCCAGCGGCGCTATTATTTACCATTATAAATCTTCCAAAGAATCGGTCATTACGATGTCCATTTTATTTTAAAACAATTTTCGAAGAATTTTTATGATACGTGCGGTTTTAAAAGGTGATAATTTTAATTCTAGTGCTCGGGTTGGTGGATGAAATACGTCAATATGTCAGATGTACAGATAAACTGGGGAATTCGATTAAAGGTGATATAGAAATAAGCGTAATGGCACAGTGACATTGGTAATGGGTAGGTGATTTAATAGTTCTCATGTACACTTATTTTTTTTTTTAGAAAAAGGGTAAACAATGTTGACCAGTCTTTTTATTTGAAAAACTTTTTAAAAACCGGCCAAGAGCGTGTCGGACACGCCCAAAATAGGGTTTCGTAGCCATTACGAAAAAATAAAGTCATATTTTTAAAGGATTTCGTATTTTTATATGGAATCTTCCAAGTTTAGGTATATTTTATACTTTAGGCTGCTATTTAAGAGTAAAGCTACTAATAATTCTCAAGCAAACTTAGTCGTTATAGTTTTCCTTGAAAGTTTGATATACTTACTATCATCCTGAATTTTTTCAAATTTTTCTACCCACCGGCTTAGATTTTAGAGGCGGGGGGGGCGCTAAATTTTAATGAAAATTTGCCCTTTAAAGTTGAATATTTTGCAAAGAAATAATTGAATCGGAAAATCATTTTAGCAACCCTCTAATGGTTCTAAAAGACCTATCCAACAATATCCCACACTACAAGATTGGATAACATAAAAAAACACCCCCACTGTACGTCTATGGGCGGTACTCTAAAAAAATATTTTTTTGAATTTTTCATTGTACCATTTTGTCGGCATAGTTTACATTTATATATTCTTGCAAAATTACAGCTTTCTAGCATTGATAGTCCCTGAGCAAAGCCGCGGACGGACAAACAGACAGACAGACATGGCGAAACTATAAGGGTACCGTTTTTGCCATTTTGACTCTGGAACCCTAAAAATCAGTACCTAAGTATTACTATGATACCAAAATCATGTAAATGATCATACGTCCTTGCTAATTGTTACATATTTGCTGTGATTTATTTTTCAAAAGTATTTTTCAATAAAAAGACACGTCAAGATCGCTTACCTTCTTTCTAATGCTAAAAAAACAAGGAAGGAATTGTTAAAATTATCTGGTTCTTAGAAAGTATATTTGAGTTTACCTACTAATCAAGGAAAATAGTTTGAATAATTCAAGTTTTAAATAATGTTCTTTATTGTTTTTTATTTTATTCAAATATGTTGTGAGCTCACGTATTCGTGAGAAAATTATTAGTTTACATTGTAATCAATGACTACTCGTATATGGGCGCTAAAGCCCGCGTACTGGGCTGTTTTGTTGCTATGCCCACGTCTACCTACGTATACTATACAAACTAATAAAGTAAGATGGAGCAAGCCGGCGCTGCCCGCAGGCACTAAGCAGCGCGGTGAAAAAACAGGTAGCACCGTTCCACCGTATCGATCTTTATGTTATTTTTCTTATTTATCTTTTTTATCTGGGCCTCCACTCGCCTCGGACCCGAACGGAAGTTGTAACGATTTTTAATCGTAGCAAGTATCTCGGCTGGCCGGTTCGTTTGGCCGCTTTGGACAACGAGTTTATATCATATTTTTTTGTAAACCACCACCGGAAACTGGCCAGAGAACGTATTGGTCTGGAACAGATATCTTCCATTAGTACGACTGTCTCTCGGTTCTCAGTAAAATGGATAATGAATACTGATAAGGCAAATGATAAAGGAGATCTACAAGACGGTAACAGATCTATATTAGTTCCTAAGTAAATTAAACTATATATATTTTAAGAACCTATAAAAATGTTTTGATGTCTTTTTATTCTGCTTTATGCCAGAACAGATATAATTAATTAAATTGATATCCCATACTTTGAACTCAAAGATTGTTTTCTAACATTTTGAACTTTACCGCTTTCACATCATACTACAAGCCGGTATCAATGTCAGTTGCAGCTGACCCCGTGCATGAGAGACTTTGAATTGCGACGTTGTATTTTTGTAACATTTTTCTGCCAATAGCGAGGCGTGGGTGCGTGATAATGGCCCGAAATATCCACGTTCTCGACGCCCACCCAGCACATCGAGAATATTACACTACAGATAAATAATTATTATCCGACCGTTGCGGACGGATGGCCGCCCGAAAGGAAGCTATCGCATAAGATCAATCGAGTAATTACTATCCTATAAGATACAATTACAGCTCATTTCACTCGTTTTTCTTAAATATTTGAAGAGCTACGCTACTTAAAACTCAAAATTCTATCTTATACTTATCGGAGCTCTCACTGGAAGTGGTCGGTTAGCGCTTGCAAATGGGTAGATTGTTATTTTAGAGGCGACATCCGCCCGCTCGAGCGAACGCAATCAAACGCGCTGAGACGCTAATATTAAAGCACGGGCCACCATTATAACAAAGACTGAAGTTTCATTTACTTACTTAATGAACAGAATGAACACGAATCAATTGTGGATAAGCTACAATAAAATATAGATAATTTGGTTTGCAAATCTTAAAGTATCGCGTCGATTTTGGAAAGCAATGAATTCGTACAAATTAAAGATAATGTCTCCGTAAAAAAGTTGTAGAAAAAAGGGTGTTAAAATATTAGTGTCAATCTCGGAAACATCACAGTCTTGGAATGGTGATTATTTGATCGTAAATTGACTTAGCGAGAACACAGGATCAAAGGCGAAACGTAAAGTTCTGCATAAAATATTATCGACAAGGCACTCTGGTTTCCGTTAAAGATGTTTTTCACAATTCTGTCGGAGAGACCAGAGTACCCATAGCCCGCCTCACTGAAAGATAGGCTGTCAAGATGAGGAGATCCGTACGTTGTCGCGGCCGGCGCCATAAGTATTTATATCTCTTTGAAGCGACCGCTTAGTGTTTTTGCCGTTACCGTTTATTTCTTAGTTTCGTATTCTTTCTTTTGCTATTAATTAATAGTATTTCATATTAGTGGACCTGTCCAATGAGCTTTAGCCCAAACAAGCCAAAAAAATATTTTTGAAAATCGGTCCACAATTGACTGAGTAATCGGTGAACATATATAAAAAAAATACAATCATTGGAACGTAGAACCTCCTCCTTTTTTGAAATCGTTTAAAAATAGGTAATTGTTCCACCGGGTTTGCTAGGTAATTGATGCACTATAGCTATAACTCGTCTTATTTAATTTTCGTTCTTTTCATGGTTCATTCCTTAGGTGGATAGGTACTTATAATCATGATCTAGAATAGCGCAGTGGCTGTCATGCCATGGCAATAACAACTTGCACTGTCTATGTATGTAGATAAGTACAATGTCTAGAGTGCTGTCTGTTGTACGCAGATGTATGTACTAACAAGACTGCCGTCACCGCATGAAATACCTAGATCGAGTGCACAGACATTCATTAGGCAAACATTTCTGATTAACTCACTAATCTCATATATATAAGATAAAAACTCTTATTGTAATGGAGATAATGTGATTTCGATAGACGGTACTTGGTAGACATATGTACAGTCAGCAACAAAAATATACCTACATACGTTTGAAGTGCCAAAAATATGTATTACAGGACTTTATTGCCTGAACATTAAGGTCGCGTATACATATTTTTGCACTTTGGCTGTTCTGATCTTTGTTGCTGACTGAACCACTGAAACTCACGGGGACTTTTGAGTGGTCATACCTATGTACCACTGGACGGGAACATGTCACATGGTACAGATTGTCTTCAAGTTACATGCAATACATAAATCTTTGTAAGAAAGTTTACATGTATATGTATAATCTACCCGATCCAAGTGTTCTTCGTAATCAAACATTAGCAGTAAAACGAGTATCCTGACTCAAGTAAGAAGAGAACCCAACGTCAGCTACCAAGCGATCCGAGACAGCTCAACCGCCTTTTGTGGCTTTAATAAATATTGTTGTATTTGATATCGACTAAATCAGAGTTACGCGAGAAGTGTAGAATGTCTTCAACATCGATACCCCAGCACCGGCAGCAGAGCGCTCGAGAACTGGTTTCATTTAATCAACATAATTGCGTCCTCCGTTAAGCCTATCCCGTGAGCGAGTGTGTGAGCACACATGCGTGTCCGAACATGGCATGCCACTGTCCGGAGTCCATTTGGAGCTCCATAAAACATTCTCTCAATAATGTCACTGTGGTAATCATAAATGGATACTTCAATAAGTATATTTGAACGTTTATGACACGTCCGTTAAGTGCTTACATCATTATTATACCAACTGGCAGGTTTCTTTATTTTTCTGTTTTTTAGAACAAATGTTTCATTTTAGGTTCACAAGAAAGGATGAGGGACTTTTCAAAATTTTCGGACTTATTTAATCTTAGATAAGGCTGAGATGTAATTTACAACTAGTAATATAATGTATATATGCTCGCTGAAATGAATATCAGCAAAATTGATGCTACCACATCATCACTGGTGGCTTTGATAAGGTGACACAATGACTGCGTTATCTGTATGTCTACACGACAAGAAAAAACATTTGGTCAACAACACCAAGGCCATGCCATGCCTTACGCGGAACTCTCGATTCTACTAACGGAAACTTGTTTAAAAAAGGTTTTTAAGCATTGACAGTTGAGGCAATGTCATTTGAGTTATTGGGGACGTTTTAAGGGTATCCGCAACTGTTTGCGTTCACTATCGCAAGATACAGGGAGGCAAACGTGCCGCCTGATCTAATACCGCTACCTCAGGCTGATTCTGCGTAAGCAGACGGTGGAATTCCAAACAATTCTTAGAAAACATGAACGTAATAACTCCACGTTGCTCATTTGTTTAGGGAAAATGACATTCATACAACTTATCGCAGTCATCGTGAAATCAGAAATCGCTGAACAATTCTTTAAACCACTGTATAGACACTGCGATAAGTAAATGGAAACCTATCTTTCCCAGCATTTAAAATGTAAATCAATGTTTAATGGTTTTAAGAAATAAAGCGTTTTAATGTCAGTCAGAACAAACCGTGAAGATTTCCAGAGGTGAAGTCACGACAGAAGACATTCGTGTTGTTCCCCGCTGGGGACGTGTAAAGTATTTTATCACGCTTCCCAATCGATTTCATTCAGCTTTTTATTGGAAGTTCTTTCGTTGCAACAAATAATTATTTTTAACCCTTTATTTCCTTGTGGTGTCTCGCAGTATGCCTACTTTATAAGGTTCTATAATATTTCAAACGTAAAAAAGCAAAATACTCACAGAATCAGTTTGTTTTCCGTGTGTCTGTTTGTTAAAATCACTTTCTCAGGAACTGATAGAGAAATTACGTTCAAATGAATGACTACGATCGATTAATATATGTTCTCGGATCTTGGATGTTTAATATGTATTTAAGTATGTATATCTTTATCTATGTAAGTATGTTTATCCGTTGCCTTGTATCCGTAGTACAAGCTTTGCTTAGTTTGGGACCAGGTGGTCACCAATTGGTGTCAGGTGTCCCATGATATTTATTTATTTTATTATGCTATTAAGGAAATGCAGTTTTCATCTCTCATATTTGGAAAGTGAGGCAAATCAATATCTAACATCGGAGAGGAAAACTATACTTTCTGCCCAATGGTATATATAAATTAAAAAGGCATTGGATGTCAATGGAACACATACGTATTCAGCATATACGGTATACAGCGTGTATTTTTGATACTCGCCGTACCATCTCGGGTGGCTATATGAACGTCATGGATAAAATGGCTTGTTTTATGCTCTTGTTGTACAATCTTTTACCCAGGAAACTATCCAATTAAATGACGGCATCATTTTGTTCGTAACTGTCACATTTTGTATGTAAAATGCTTGCAAATGGCAACTTAAAATTCTAGTTCCTTTGCATCGGTTTTCTGGCTGTTTATGCCGTACCGTATACGTATTAAATATCATGAATGAGAATGAGGAAACCATATCTCAGGCTCCATTCACGCTATACGGGAAAACCATGACCACCGGAAATTATTCACACTTGCAAAACTCACGCAAGTTCTTATCATTCGCATTTTAATCGTAAAAACAACTTTGATTCCGGGTCGTAACGTTCATATTGGGAGCCAAGACAGTTATAGAGTACGTGCTAAAAGTTTATTCTATCTCGGGAATCCCACATCGATTAGTAGTTAAATATCGTATTATACACACTTACTGGACGTCAACTTCTAATTATTAGAGCCACCAGAACAGCTCAATATACAATCGAGCTTGCTATACGACACTACATACTTAGTTATATACTATTAGATCGTCTACTCGTTGAACTGCCGTCGTTATGTTGGCAATCTATCCTGTAAGATAAAATGTAAAACGGAAAGCTCTCCTCTTTAGTCTCGCGCGCAGTGGAAATGTTGCCTAAATCAGTGGCCATATTCACCAGGCAGGCCGTATTGCCTAACGTTTCTGCCGCTCGCGATCGCAATCAAATGACAGTTTTTGTATGCGAAATCTGTCATTTGATTGAGTTTGCGATCGCGAGCATCGTATACGGCCTTAGGTTTCACTACCGTACCGCGTAATCGTCAATCATTTCATCCTCACCACCCAGATGGTTAGCAGGTTAGCACCATCCGCTTTAGGCGGAACTTTTTCCCACGCACGACAAAAATATGGAACTAGCCTCCTGGGATAGTATCCGAAGTGTAACTTAGGGATCTTTAACACACGAGGCTATCAATATTTCAAGGGGCAGCAATGCAGGTGCATGATACCCCTTTTGTTACGGGTGTCCATGGACGGTGGTGATCAGGTGACCCGTATGCTCGTTACCCCTTCATGGATAAAAAATATAGTCATTATCGCTTTCACCACTTCTTTCTATCAAATAATATATGAGAATAAAAGATGGTGTAATAGTAAGTTACTTTTGTCAGAGTCAGAGGCAGAGTCAGAGGTATCGCACCGAGACGGGCAAGAAAATGTTTTTGAGGTTATTGCCACGAAGGCAGTAATTTTTGTTTCACACAGGAACCACGTCATACTCTACTTCACGGATTACTACTAATATACGGAGCGAAAAAAAAATCTGGGCCTCAAATGTATGCAGAAATAGGTAATTTTATATGTAGAGTGGGCCAAATTTTTGAGTATACATTGTTCTTGTTTGTCTATTATATTTTTTCTTTCTCCGTCTTTTGACTGGGGCAAAGGAATTGGCTCATAAAAAAGTATGTATGTATAGTATAACGTGTGGGTTCCACAGAAAACCAGCGTTGGTACATACATTACGTGTGGCACCAATTCTGAGTGGAGGCCTATTTGGTGTCCTGTCGCGCGTGTCACCACGTAACTATTATTGTACGGTGGTGGTACAGACGGAACCAAATAAATCTTTATTTCATTCTTTCTAATATGCAAGATTGCTAGCCTCGGCGTGTTAGACTCTACCAGAGGTTTTATCGTCTAGCACACTTGAAATGAAAATCGTTTCCACCACTTCTTTCTGTCTCACGGCGCGCGGCGTAAGACGAGGGTAGAAACAGATGGTGAATGCAATCGCGAACGTCATTGCGTTAGGTCCTAGTAAGACTTTGACTAACAACCTAGGCCCGTTCAATGAAAACGTGTGACGTAAACGAGATTTAAGAAACTCGAATAGCTCCATTGAGTCGCGTTGGCCACGGACGCGGTAAACAGGAAGTGTCGCGAGCGGAGTTGGCAGCTCTTCAACCACGTGCTGCGCTTGCGCACTTCACGATAACACGTATCATCTGGCCCTACACTACGAAGTGCAAAATTACAACTTCGTATCTTGCCGTCCCGCTGACGCTTATATTATTTAATACAAGAATGAGAGGGACGGTACGATACGAACTTCGAATTTCGTAGTAGCCGCCCTGATAGTTTTTAATTCGGTGGGATAAGGCGGAAATCGAGTTGTTGTGCGCGTAGGTTTGTAATTAGAAAACTGGGCACGTCTCTGTACCAGAATCTAGCGTTTAGTTAATTGTAGGAATCTCTGCTGAGTTTGATCTGGGGAGAAACTATGAATTTCTAGGGGCGGATGTACAGAATGGTTTTTGACTACAGCCCAGGGCCCCGTGGATATAAATGACCCCCAACCTCTATCGGAGACTTATTATTTATATATTATCGAACAGAGTTATTGACAAAATCGCAATTAGTTGATGATTAATAAGTTATTCCCAACCAAGTACTTTGTACTTACTAGCCCAGGGCCTCGCAAACTCACTGTCCGCCCTGGAAATTTCACAAAAAAAATGATTCTGCCAAATATTTACGATTATGAAGCTTAAACTACACAAAAAATCTAGGTAATCTATTAGTGTATCAAAATGCTATAAATAGGTACTTCAAAACTGACAGTTAATGTTATTATTATCTGTATGTATGTAAACAAAGTGTACCGTGGTCTATTTGTATTTACTCTTCAGTGGTGGTGGGATGTCAGGAGACACTTCCACAATCATCACTTGCTATATCGAAATAGATGTCGAATTCAAACATATATTATTGACAATGGTCAAATTGGAGATTCCGATCAACATCATCATCCCAGCCTATATATACGTCCCACTGCTGGCTACAGGCCTCCTCTCAGAATGAGAGGGCTTGACCTGTAGTTCCCATGCGGGCCTAGTGCGGATTGGGAACTTCACACATACCATTGAATTACTTCACAGGTGTGCGCAGGTTTCCTCACGATGTTTCCTTCACCGTAAAGCTCGTGGTAAATTTTAATTAACGCACATGAATTTAGAAAAACTCAGAGGTGCGAGCCCGGGTTTGAACCCATGCACGATCCTCTGCTTGAGAGACCATAGATCAAATCACAAGGCTACCACGGCCTGAAAATTACTATGGCATATTAATTGTAATATTTTTTATCCCGCTATCCAATGATAGCGGGATAAAAAAAGAGAAGCAACTGAAAGAAAACACAGACATTGTATGTTACTAGTAGACTACGTGAGACCAAGCCCTCAGATGCATATGGTATCAAAAATGATACCACAGGATTTATTCATTTTCTAAAAAAAATCTAATTGTTTTAATTGGTTTCATACTGGTTTTAGACTGTATCTACCTCATTCTGTTTTGCAAGCACAACTAACTACAATTTGCACGGAGTACCTATCAAAAATGATGCCATAGTGTTAAAAAATAAAATGAATTAAACCTTTGCCCTGATTTTTTTAAATATTTTTCTTATTGTTAAAAGGGTGTTTTTTAACAATTTTTCATATTTTCGACGGAAAATATTAAATCATGCAGCTAAGGGGGGAAGAAAACATAGAGCGTTTCCAAAACCCAATCACACAATGGAACTAGCACATGCACGTAAATTTGGTATTCCTCTTAGAAATTCTAGTCGGTATAAAAAAGAGCGACAAAAAGCGTCGCGTTCCGTCCGCAAGCCACATGGTCCGAGCAGAAACAAAAGGCGCTCAAATATGCGCTACAGATGTGAAGTATGAATGTGGCACAGATGTCGCGGACAATGCCTGCCTTCACCAATCTCTCACGTCACTGCTGGTTCAACTGCAAGTTTTTATTTGGCATGTATTTAAGATGGCATTTCGCAAAAAATATGTACTTACATTTGTTTAAACTGATAATTTGTCGTCTGAATGTTAAGTGGTCAGCGAAAATGAATTCATCAACCCAGCCTATATTCGCATATGTCCCACTGCTGGATACAAGCTTCCTCTCAGAATTAATAAATAAATAAATATCATGGGACATCTGACACCGATTGACCTAGTCCCAAACTAAGCAAAGCTTGTACTATGGACACTTAGTAACGGATAAACATACTTATATAAATTAATACATACTTAAATACATATTAAACATCCAAGACCCGAGAACAAACATTCGTATCATCATCATCATGTCAGCCGAAAGACGTCCACTGCTGGGCATAGGCCTCCCCCAAGGCTCTCCACTCAGACCGGTCTTGTGCTTTTCGGATCCACCGCGATCCCGCGATCTTAACCAAGTCTTCGCTCCATCTTGTCGGAGGCCTACCGACAGCTCGTCTCCCGGTCCGCGGACGCCATTCGAGAACATTCTGACCCCATCATCAGTCCTGCGAGCAATGTGCCCCGCCCACTGCCACATTCGTATAATTCATACAAATACAGGCCCCGGCCGGGAATCGAACCCGGGACCTCAAGCTTCGTAGTCAGGTTCTCTAACCACTTGGCCGTCCGGTCGTCTATGATAGGGTATGAGAGGGCTCGGACCGTAGTTCCCACGCGGACCCAGTGCGGATTGGGAATTTTACACACACCATTGAATTGTTTCGCAGGTTTGTGCTTCTTCAAAATGTTTTTATTTACCGTAAAGCTCGTGGTAAATTTATAATTTATTTTGCATATAAATAAATTCGAAGAAACTCACGAGATGCAAGCCCGCTCGAGTTTGTACCCACGATCATCTGCTTGAGAGTTCACAGGTCAAATCACTTTGCCGCCTGACTTATTTTATTAGAAAATGTATTAGGAAATTGAGTTATTGACATTAAAATAGTTCATTTCTAAAGCTTTAATTGTATGCCTCCCATATTCTTTATTAAATTACAGACACGTCACGACCCATCCAAAACAGCTGTCTTTGAAGAGTAATGACCGATTTCAACCGCAATTTTATTCTTCACGTAACATCGAACATATAATTACTAATGCACACTGGATTATTTTATGATTCCAATAACTGAATATCTTGGCCTTGACTTAGAAATATCTGCAATTAGATCACACCACAACATACTGCAAGCTAATTATTGCCGTGTAAAATGCGAGAAGAAAAACACTTTTAATACTTAATCAAGCTGATTCTGTTTGATAGAACGACCTTTTGCCGTCAGCGCGCAACGCATGCACGTCATTTGTTTACGCTAACCTCCACAAACTTTTTATCTATTACATTTTGCAACTTTGTAGCGTTTCTGGCACATATTTTAATGAGTCAAAGTGTCAATACAATGATCGTTTATGAATGAATTAGTGAATGACAAGACACGGCCATGTTTGTTTACGCGTGCGCGGACGAGCAATACGAACTTCGCGTCGGCTCGCGTCGGGCGCGCTCGCCTCCGCTCGCCGCCTCGAAATAGCACGCACCAACATCGAAGAGCCCGGTCGTCGACCTCGTGCTCTGCCACACCGAAATATTGGAAATCTACTTCGATTCAATCCTTTCTCTACAGAGATGCAGTTCACTGTTACTTCCCGGCTAAATATAGTTCTTGTTGACACTGCATTTGGATCTGTTATTGTTTGGGTCCTTCTTCTTATCGGTACAGAACACTTGCGTATCCCGAGAGACTTCGTTTGGGTAACACTCGGCTTCATACGTCACAAGCAACGAAAAAGAACTACATCAACGTTGGAAGCAAATCAGTCCAGAATCTGATTACGCTAACACCTTATTGAGTGCCGTAAAATATTTATAATCGCATCAATGACATCATTAGGTATGCATTTGCGTCCCTGTTAGGTACCTAAATATGTATGTGCTTACGTGATTAGGTATGTTGGTTAATAACAAAGTTGCGCTTGTTCGAAACAGTTGGAATCAGTCACAGTCATGTAGGTTGAATAAAACAAGCCATTTCTCCGTTTATTTCTTGGGATTATCCATGTAGTATAATTTTAAAATGGCAATCGTATACTACTCATGAATCAGTTAGGTACAGCATTAGTAAGTGCGGGCTTTCATTAAGGCGGATCAAAGCGAAGACGTTTCGAAATCGACCAATCACATTAGTTAAAGTATTTTAACGACAGGTACAGTCAGCAGCAGAAGTGGATGAGCGGTCACGTTGCTCAAAATGGCACACGACTCTACTGCCAAGATAATAAGAATATTTAGATCATTTTGAACACCACAACTGCTCATCTACTTCTGCTGCTGACTATACCTCGATTTCAATGTTGGGTTAGTTTGATTAAACACCCCTGCTTCATGGAAATTTTCGACTTTAGGTCACCTCTTGCTATGACACTACATTTTGAACATCGTCCAAAGAAAACATTTATCAACTACAATTAAAAAAATCCTGAAATCATTTAAGTACAGAGGTTTTCAGTCGAACTAATCCCCACCATCTGCTGAAATATTCTGGAATTATTTAAGACGCCTCGTATGTCTATATCCTTTAAGGTTATTTCCTTATTTTTGTATTAGCAAATGTAAAGCAAATGTAAGGGTAAGTAGTGTAAGGGTTTTAACTATTGCAGTATGCCTTTACAGGGTTTGATTCAATATTTTGTGTTGTAGGTATCAAATCAAGGCAAAATGTTTGAGTTGAATTTTGAATTTGAGTTCCTCCTTCCTTTGTATTGGGATGTGTACTTAGTTTCACTTATTACGTTTATTAATTAAGCTCTAATTTCATGCGTGAATCAGCGTCAGTCGTAAATATTATGCTGTCTTGTTGACCGATATCTAAAACTACAACCTGGCCTTGAAGTTGATTTCCACACAAAACTGAAATTTTCTATGAATAGAACTGTCTTGCAAGTTAAACACGAGGCGCCTATATGGCCAAAACGCCACTTGTTCCGAATCAGCCAGCCTGTAACGGAGCGCAGCTAAAGTTGAAGGTCCAAAAATGGATTGTTGAAGTGGTTGCAGATTAAAAAGGGTCACATTCCACTAGTGAGATAAGTACCGTAATTTTAAAAATCTATGAAAGTAATAAAAGTGCAGAGTTCAATATTAAATCGCACGCGGAAACTATTAAATAGGTAAATAGATCTGGTAGTTGAATATAAATTCTGGGATTTTACTAACTCCAAAGAGAATTCCCCATTAATTTATCAAAAAAAAAAAACCAGATACCTACCTACTTTCTATCATTAAATCAATAGCGTGTCGCACACGCCCAAGATAGGGTTCCGTAGCCATTACGAAATGAAGTTAATTTAGTCATAACCTAACCAACAAAAAGTTGGAAAACTCCGGACATTGTCATTTCAAAGTTCAATATCACAAAAACGGCTGAACCGATTTTGATGAAACATGTATAAGAACCATCGTTAGAAAACCTGCTTTAAAATAAAAACAAACTACATTCAAATCGGTTCACCCGTTTAAGAGCTATGGTGCCACAGACAGATACACAGACACACATAGAGGTCAAATTTATAACACCTATCTTTATGCGTCGGAGTTTAAAAATTACTTCGTACATTTCATTAACGTTGCATAATTTCATGTCTGTAATCATAGCGATCTATTTCTCGTCATATTCTGCCTGTGATCATAAGTATTTCGAGATTTTATCCCGATTCCATGGGAATATTAGGATAAAGGGGAGCCTATGTGTAATTCCAGGCATCCAGCTATCTACATACTTACCAAAGTTCATCAAAACTAGTTCAGCCTTTTAGCGTGAAGGAGTATAGTCACCAGCATCAATATCGGACAAAACAAGCGTGCATAAATATCTGCCTTATAAGTGATACGACTATTTCGATCGGTCGGATATTTTTTGCACGCAGCGCCCTGCGGATATTAATGTTCGTGTTTCCATACAAATTGGATTTTACGCGATGACTATTTTATAACCGACTACACTAAGGGTACTGATATGATACGACTATTTCTAACGTGTCAGATATTTTTGCACGCTCCGCTGTGGCAGATATTAATGCTGGTGACTGTACCAAACTTGTTACTTGTAATTATTCAGTTTAAAGCGACAGGAAACTGATAGCGATTAAAACGCTAGTAGACCTACCCATGTTTGTTTGAACGGAGGTATGTGTATACACAGACACACACACACACCACACACACAAATACATACACATACTCACCAGCTTTCGAGTTTATATTAGTTGCATACTTGCTTATTTACCTGTCTGCGGAAAGCGGACCACTCAAGCGTCCAGGATTTCTGGATATCATTACGCCAGTCTGGACTGGTGACGGTGTGTACGATGATTTACGGAGCGAGCCCGGTAGCGCGAACTGCTTAGGGTTACCAGGCCAAATTGATCAACTGGGACGGTGTTATGAGGGTTTGACAATACGACGAAACGATTCGAGAAAATGTATAGTAGAGAATACAAACCGCAATCGACCCTCACCGGTCTGACAATAGAATATGAAACGTAATTTATATAATAAATTTAGTAAATTAGAAAATATATTAGAAATGGGTTTGCTAAAAAAAATCTGGGCAGGCTATTTTTAATACAATACTAATAGTACTACTACTATTTTAGGACAACATAAACAAGAGTCGATACGTCGTTAATGAAAACTAAAATTAATCTAAAACTAAATAAATAGCAGAAAAACACTCATTAATTTCAGGTAAGAATCCTGACATTATGAAATTGTCAGGACAAATCTGAGGATATGGTAACCCTAACTGCACTGCGCCACATTCCCGAGGGATGACTGAGCGCCGAATGGTCGCCGGCCTTTCCCCGAAGCTAACAAATTACGGTAGTCTTCGAACTATACAATGATAAACTGGAAATGACGACTTCAAGGGGCTGTTTCACCATCCATTGATTAGTGTTAACTGGCGGTTAGGTGTGACGCCGTCTCTATTTGTTTTGTTCGAATAGATGGAGACGGCATCACATTTAACCGTCAGTTAACACTAATCAATGGATGGTGAAACAGCCCCTAAAAGTAACCGGACATCAAGGGCCTGTTTCACCACCTGTCGACTAACTTTAAGTGTCAGATAAAAGTAATGCCGTCTTTGTTTAAACAAACAGAGACGGCATCACTGATATCCGTCACTTAAAGTTAGTCGAAAAGTGGTGAAACAGGCTCTTAGCAAAGTATTGTTTTAAAAATTGAGTACAAGTATAATGTTTACATAGTAGTAGGAAGTTCCAAACATTCATTTTTGAAACAACGTTATTTTTAGTGAAATAAAAAAAAAAAAAATATTATTCAAATTAAATAATCCGTCAGTTTGATTATTAAGACGTCACGTGGATCTTTAACTTGGCTATAACTGCTAAGGGTATTGATTGGCTGATATATAAAACATCATTTTTTGTTTAATTGACAAAAGAAGAAAATACACCGTGTCCAATATTTACTGATAATGTAACTCACGGGAAAGAAAGCGATCCGAACTTTAGTGTTTTTTTTGTAAGTAAAATATATGTATATAAGTTTGAAACACCGGTGCATTATTTTTTCAAGTTCTCCAACATATAATCAAGCCAGTAATTAACTAGCAATTTGCTTTATCAGCACTTTCTGCAGAAGTTAGAGGGTTTGCACACTTTTTAGTTTATTGGAGGTCAATTTCTCAGAATAGGTTGAGTTTGGGCAACAAAAAAAAACGGACTCTTTAACATAAGTATATAAAAATAAAACAAATCGGAGCCGGACAGTTGGGTACAGTCAAGGGCAAAGATATCGGCACGGCCAAAGTTGCAAAAATATGTATACACGACTTTATGCACATAACATTAAAGCCGTGTATACATATTTTTGCAACTTTGGCCGTGTCGATATCTTTACCCTTGACTGTACGTTTTCTTGTTAGTGTGCTGCGCTTTATGTATGTTGTGCTTTAGTTAGGCATTTACATTAAAGTTCTGCTATATGGAGATAAAATATTTTCTTGGATGCAATAAGTAAACATAAAGTCTCTCAAGCAGATGGCCGTGGATTCAAGCCCGGGCTTCCACTTGTAAGTTTTTCGAAATGTATAAGTATGCGAAATTACATTTGAAATTTAACACGAGCCTTTTACGGTGACGGAAACTATCGCAGGACACCAGCAAACATGTGCGAAGGAATTCAATGGCGGATGTGAATCCGCACTGGGCCCGCGTGAGAACTTATAGGCCCAAGACCTCGCATTCTGAGAGGTGGCCCGTGCCCAGCCGTGGGACGTATATATAGGCTGAGAATGATGAAATAAACACAGCAGCCTTGATAATCGCGTTCGCATTTTTTTGTCTATTTTATTTATTTGTTTATCTAACGTTCTTGGTCTAAATTTATAGAGGGTATATTCGCTGATGAGTGCGCAAATGTATTTCCGCCTCGAGCTATTCTGGCGTCTCGCGTCCGTCTGTCTGTCGGCACCGATTACACCAGGGGTGACCAACTTGATTGGACCCAAGATCTACTGTTTACTAACGAAACTATGTGCAATCTACCAATTACCTACATACATACTTCTTGAAATTTTAAATGAAACAGCATAGTTCAATATTTATATTTTTTGCCTTGCCACGATCGACTGGACTTATAGTCGCGATCGACCGGTTGGCCACCCCTGGTTTACACGGTATACCTATAAAGTTGTTCCCAGTAATATACACCAATTTAAAGATACGTACAGTCACGTGTAAAAATATGAACTTATTCAAAGTTTCAATAATAAGTAGGTACCACAGACTTTTATTCCGACGCAATATGGCCGTAGTAACATATTTTTGAGTGGTTCGAATAGATACTTATTTTTGCACTTGACTGTACATGAGTATTTCTCAAAAAGTTGTCCCGTCATGAAATTGTCAAAAAAACAGTTTATTAAGAAATTATCAACACCAAACACAAGATCATAAAACATAAACTGAATAAAACATCTAAAATTTCTTGACGTCAGGAAAACGTCACGAAATCTTGTGAGGAAAAAATCGTAATTTTGTAACTACATCGAAACTTTATATTGGATCCAACAACAAAGATTATCTGACTTTTTATCACGTTTACCATAAGGTTTTGTTTATACCTAGTGCAATCCACGAAGACGCGTGATTTTGTCAAAATTAGACATTAATGTGACATTGTAATAAGAACCACGGCACGCGTCATCGTGAATGACTCTACCAATACATATATTTAAACACAATATTACTTATTTTTTGTGTTGAAATAGCGTCAGGAAATATATTTTTTATAAGTGGACAACTGAAAATGGACAACTTTATTACTCTGAAAATCGAAGCATATCCGAACGAATTGCGAATCAGTCCAACTTTTTTAAGTCGAAACCTACAATATTTTTAGTGTTCCGTGGCCAAAATGGCAAAAACGGAACCCTTATAGTTTCACCATGTCTGTCTGTCTGTCCGTCCGCGGCTTTGCTCAGGGACTATCAATGCTAGAAAGCTGTATTTTGGCACGAATATATATGTAAACTATGCCCACAAAATAGTACAATAAAAATAAACAAAATATTTTTTTTAATCCCCCCATAGACGTAAAGTGGGGGTGATTTTTTTTCTCATCCAATCTTGTAGTGTGGGGTATCGTTGGATAGGTTTTTTAAAACCATTAGGGGGTTGCTAAAACGATTTTTCGATTCAGTGATTTTTTGGCAACTTTAAAGAGCAAATTTTTATTAAAATCGAGCGTCCTCCCCTCTAAAATCTAAACACGTGGGTGGAAAAATTTGAAAAAATTCAGTATGGTAGTAAGTATATCAAACTTATAAGAAAAACTATAACGGTAAAGTTTTCTTGAGAATTATTATTAGTTTAAGAGTAAATAGCAGCCTAAGGTATAAAATATACCTACACTTGGAATATTCCGTACAAAATACGAAATCCTTAGAAAAATATTACTTAATTTTTTCGTAATGGCTATGGAACTCTATTTCAAGCCTGTCCGACACGCTCTTGGCCGGTTTTTTTCTATATATATTTTTATGTCGCGCGAGCAGGGCGGTGGCGCGCAGTGCGAGTGTTGCAGCAGCCGCCGAGTCGCGTTGCTCCGGGAAGAAGGGTTACGGATTAGCCCGAAACATGTCGAGCTAAACTCGATTTCATACTTGAGTTATCCGTTTTTTATCATTTAAAATGAGTGAGTCTCACTGTAGTTTCATGTTCAAAATATTTTATCCATACAAAGCCGCATGAAACGCTCTAGAATTTATGTCAGGCTATGTTAATGTCGTATATTAAACGAAATAAATGATAGTGGATTGCAACGGAAGCGGGGGCGCTCCCACGGCTCCAGTCCTAGTGGGAGACCGAGGTGCTCGGAGAATGTCGCTCCTCCTACTTGTATGTTGCATAAGCATAGTATTCGATTCATGCCTAATTACGCGTTAACTATGAAATATAGGAAACGTTTAATGGATTTCGTAAGTCGACGTGATGATCACCGAGCTGGAGACCTGCAACCTATTTTACTATGCTACAACGTTACACCGAGTAATCATAATCATTTTCGTATATGTGGCGTTATGGATGCGGTTTTGAAAATTGGGCTAACTGCCTACTTAAAAATTAAAGGGAAAAAATGGACTTTGCTGTCCATCTGTCTGCCAAGTTTTGGCACTAGATAAAAACGTGTATTGATGGGCAAGAAGCCATTCCAGATTCCAGTTCACATCCACAGCTCAAAGAAAGAAAACAAACAGAAAATTGTTAATTGCCAAAGAAAACATTTGATATTAGGTACTTGAGTAGTTGCATTTGCAGTTGGGTTAATTAAACATCATTTTTTCAATTATAGGTACAAAGTTAATACGTTTCGTTTATACGTTATATTAGTATTTACATATGTTTCGGTTATGCTTTCATTTATTAAATTGTTTAAAATTTATGAACTTATGTACTGTTATCAAACAACCAGTGATTTGATTAAATATCCAAGCTGTGGTCCAGCAAAGCTAGTTCCATCCAAGACAACTCTAGGTATACCGGCGAATACTAGGTGCACCCACATAGGTGCACCTAATATTATACTACGCTGCCACATACATATTTACATATCTATTTCACAAAGCACTAAAAAGACGGTCGGTCTTCAGGTAGCAGAATCTAACGAGGCTAGCAATGAAGCTAATCACAATACGCTTGTGTCCCTTAACTTTCTAATAAAACCATAATACTGGCAATATTTAAAGTTTAAACAGAATATCGAAAACCATTCGTGGGCACAACACTCGCCTACGTGTGTTGTGTAAGAAGCACCGCTCTTTGGCTCCAAATTCTTCACCCACTGAAGACCGTGGGCAGGTGGAAAGCGGAGCATGTTATGCAACCCTTCGGAATATGGTGTGGACTTATTGGACGCGAAAGTTCACGTTTGCCTTCGATCGATGCGTATCCTTGTGGATCTGCGTTTGCGGGCAGCGTGTGGGTAGCAATGAGTTTCACTGTCATTTAAAGGTTCGAACCTCGATGGCATTCATAAATATGTATAGTTCTTTATTTGAGCTTTAAAAATAAAAATAAATACTTGAAGTGCGCAAAGACCGATGTCCTGAGAGATGCACATTCAATTTGAATAACTAACTGATTAAGTAGGGGTTTTAACTTTGTCGACCGTACATAACTAATAATATTTTGAAATATTAAGGTTTTGTTGAAAATTCATATTTTCTATTTTCATTCCATTAGAAAAGTTCCTATCAAGGAGTACTAATTTAAATAAATTTATGATGACTTAGGTAATCTACTTCTTCATTAGGGTCGTTATTTAATTACTTATTTCGACCTAATCAAACAAAACAAGCGCATAGCGCCTTAACTAGCACAAAGAACACTGTAATCCTTAAAAGCCAACTTTAATGTGCCATATTTACTAAAAGTCCTTCGTACGTCCACTCACGCTGTACAAGATCGTCCAACAAGAGTTAAAAATAACGATATGTTTACGTATAAGTGTCGTAGCTTGATGACTTAGGTCTGCCTTAATTGGCGAGCCGCCTACGCCGGTGACATAATAATGTCTGATGTGTGTTAAGTACGCAATTAGATAGACACAAAGTGTTTGCACCTCCAAGTGCTTATTTGTTTAAGTACTTTGCCTAATGTGTTAGGGCTTGCCTTTAACAAAATATGTAGGTAGTTTTATCATGCGCAGTTAAAGTTACACAACTGTGAAAATTTCATTGTTGATTAAACCAACGAGTTTAAACCCGATGCCACCGAAAAACTATCAAATAAAACTAGATTAAATCGTAATGCAAGTACGATAAGTACGCTTAGTTAAAAAGCAAAATACTAAATACCTAAGATTTTTGAAAGCGTTGAAACAGTAAAAAAGTTTGTGTTATAAATTTCATTACTAATATATGCTTTGTTTTCGCTGACTGCGCTTTTTGTTGACTGTACTTGCATTGTCATCCAACTTACATATGTACCTATACTAAATTCCAACTAAATCCGATCACTGGAAGTGTGTCAAAATTAACTTGATAGATTAAGATTTGACACAACAACTACAAACAAAACAGCGCGAGTTAAAAGCTTGTAAATATTTACATCATAAAATGTGGTATCGGGCACTTTCTTTAGTCGTTAGATTAGCAAAGTTTATGGGTAATCGAACTCAGAAGTCGGCTCTGCTTAAGCGAGATAGCTTACACCAAAACCGCTCGACTTCTGCGGTTTCTGTATACCTATCCATAGTGTAAAGATTTATGGAAACTGTATAAAATATTCTTAATTTAGCATCAGTTCAATCATCATCTAAAGGGCTATCTTGTAATTGCAGTTATTGCTAACCTATAAACTTTGTCGAACTCTGCCGAGAACGTCCATTCAGTCAGAGTTAGCCACCAGTGGGGGCAGTGAACAACCTTGATAAGGAACTATCTGGGACATTTGGTGGGGATATTTACTGCTTTATTTCTATGATGGGTATCGAAAATACTTAGGTACAGACGAGGAAACAGGGTGGAACTTTTTCATACTTAATTTGACTATGATTTTTTGGCAGATGTCTGAGATGTTAACATGATATTAATTGCATAAAAATTCATCCCTGATATGCGATTAAGAGTCTTTGACTGTATCTACTATACCTGCGGTAGACGTAAATAGGTAGGTGTTATGAAACGCAATGTCTATATGTTGGAGCAATTATGATACCTACGATTAAAAATACTAGTAAAAAATTGATGTCCTAGAAAGAAACTATTAATTTGATGCACTCGCCTCGACTAAATTAAGAAGTAAGTCGTTAGTAAAATTGTTGTTTGGCTTTTCGCAGGACAAATTTAAAAAAATTATTGAGCTTAAATAGATAGTAAGAAACAACCTAGAAGTTCGTTAACCTAGTTTAAGGTTGATATTTTCATATTTACTTAAGTGCAGAATTATAATTAACTCTAACTACACTTGAGGTCTAAAACTTGACTCTTGAATGACTACAAATTTTATAACAAACTTATTTTTTTTTAATTTTTAGTTTTATTTTATTTTAAGTAAGTATGTTTCATTGAATTATTTATTAACAATTTTGATTTTTGGTTGTCTTCGGTAATTCACCTAGATGATTTAAAAAATAAAATTATAGGTCTCAAAAAAATAATATTTTATTATATACTAGCTGTTGCCCGCGGCTTCGCCCCCGTTGTAATTTTTCTAAGTTTTCTTCCATAAAAACCTTCTACTGACAATAACAACACAACAAATAAGAATAAGCGAAACGTCCAGCGTTTCCCGAGTTTTCGCTTAGCAACACATTTTACGATTATTTTTTATTTATTTAGATAAAAGATGATTTTTAGTATTCTCTAAAGTATATCTATTATTTCTTTATAAAAATTAATAATG